>NC_085879.1:6663683-6776183 GCF_034702125.1 Engraulis encrasicolus
GCCAGGTGTGCTTACAGACGTCCATCGCAAAGTAGAGCAGAACAGTCGAGTTGGCCAACGCTTCCGGTCGGTCGGGCTTAGCCCCGTGTGGGCCGAACCTCCATTCCAACTCTCCCAGTGGAGGTAGAGTCGCCCGCCCACCAGGGAGAAGAAAAACAGAGAGATAGATGGAAAAGGAGAGGAGAAATGGCGCAATAGACGGAAAGATGGAGTGAATTTTGAGAATTAAAAATACTTTCAGCGTTTTAAAAATAAAGTATATGAAGAGAGACGAAGCAAGACCTGAATTACAAGCGGCCCTTGCAAACGGTGGTAATAATTTCTGACCCTATTAAATTAATTAAGCGGATGTTCCTCATTACAGGCGGAGGGTGGGTGTAAAAAAATGAAGATTACCGTGGTCACCCATGAGACCCACCCACTCATGAGTCTACCACACACACACACACACACACACACACACCCTCTCGATCTCATATATGCAAAGGAATGAATAAAGGGGGTGGTAGGAAACTTATTAAATTTCTATCTCCCTGGACGCCACAGTAATTGTCATACGTGTTACTAAATTCAGCTTTTTTGTTCCACTCCATCGTCATGCCCGATGGAGATCTATCTAGAGGAGGAAGAGAGTGTCACTGAGGTTTACCTCTGTTTTCTTTTTCTGTCATCTGCCGTTGCTACCTTATTAAACAAAGCGCTAAGGTCTTGTCCAAGCTGCTGCATCTTCCTCTGAAGATCCAAAATAATCATGTGTAAACCTTCCATACAGTGAGTCTCGTGTCTGACTTTTACTTGTCTGACATACATGTGTAAAAACATTAATATGCATGCATAAAGGATTTTGTCATCCATTGCGGTTAAATATATTGTAGTGTTTAAATGTACTGTAATGTATTAAGCTTCTCTAAGGCATTTCTGTGTACTACTAGCTGTTGTATGTGATAGTGTGATATAGTTTTCTAGCACTTATTCACTGACAGTGTTGAGACATGTGTTTGCATAGATAGTTCCCATACAATTATCACCACGATTTGTTTATTTTGTCACCTATTGGCATGATTGCCTTTTAATGATGTTTTGTTTATTTCTACTGTATTTCAGTCCACACTGGGTGCCCTCTGTATTTTCTCCATTTCTGAGCTGTGGGTTTGAAGTATTGATCTGGATGATGTCTCTGCCTCAACATGGACTGTCGCTGGGCCTCAGCTTGTGTATTCATTGTGTCTGTAACGACCACAGTAACCTGGGGCAGGGAGCTGCAAATGGAAACCGCACAGTCAACAGCAACGCACAGCAGACCAGAACATGTCGATATGAGCTACTCGTCGAGCTGTGCTACAAAGCCATGTCAGTATGCTAGCACCACAAGGGTTTGGTTGTAAGGGTTTCTATTTGGGCTACAGTATATGAACCGCCAATTGGCTGGGCTCCATCTCGATGAAACTGCCCATCTCTGCAGAATGCTGAAGCATGGAAGCTATTTGGGACCCAGAGTGATGATAGCCTCTTCTCACTAGCACACAGTGGATGTAGCCCGCTCCCTTTCATCAAGGTAATAATGTAACTACTTTTTGTCTGTGCTGTAAGATGGTCTCTCTCTCTCTGCGTGTCCCTCCCCCCCTTCTGTTGCCACCACCCCAAAACACCCACTTTCATAGATTTATACTGGCCTATAGAACATGTGTGTGGCCTACACATGGCTAAACATCCAAGGTGGCATCCAAGGTGGAAACGCAGCAACCTCTGTCGCCCACTCAGGCGATACACCGAGGGGAGGGTTAAACCCCCCTAGGAGACCTGAGAGCTTCCAAAAGTTTTGTCCAATTACAGAGGACGACCTCTGTAAAATAGTCAGGGAAAGTAAGCAGTCTACCTGCAGCCTTGACGCGATCCCCACATATCTGCTAAAAAAACATACTTGGTTGCTTAGCAGCACCTTTACTGCAAATACAAACCTCTATGCTTACAGGCATTTTTCCAAGCTCATTCAAAACAGCCATGGTAAAGCCACTCCTAAAAAAGACAAATTTAGATCAGAATTCTTTAAACAACTACAGACCTATATCAAACCTCCCCTTTATAAGCAAGGTACTAGAAAAAGTTGTATTTAAACAGCTTAATCAACATCTGGCTGGGAATGATATCTTGGAAAAATTCCAATCAGGCTTTAGAGCCAACCATAGCACCGAAACAGCACTAACCAAAATAATAAGTGATCTTAGGCTCAACACTGCCGCAAACAAAGTTTCAGCACTTATCCTCCTCGACCTCAGTGCCGCCTTTGACACGATAGACCACAACATACTAATTGACCGCCTTGAATCTTGGGTAGGCTTGTCCGGTCACGTCTTAGAGTGGTTCAAAACATATTTTACAGGAAGACAGTTTTTTGTCACCATCGGAGAATACGTCTCCAACAAGTATGATGTGCCTTTTGGAGTTGCTCAGGGTAGTTGCTTGGGCCCTCTCCTCTTCTCTCTCTATATGTTGCCCCTGGGCTCCATCATCAGAGAGCACAATGTTGATTTTCATAGCTATGCCGATGACACTCAACTATATATCTCTGTCGAGCCTAGCCAAACCACTGCCATTCATGCCTTGACTAAATGCATGTCTGCCATTACAGATTGGGATGAACAGTAACTTCCTAAAATTAAATGAAGATAAAACTGAAGTGTTGCTCATTGGGCCTAAGAAAAAACGTGCAAAACTCCACTCAAGCCTAGGTGACCTAAGCATACACATTAAAGATAAGGTTACTAGCCTAGGTGTGGTCATAGACTCGGATTTGAGCTTTGAGCCTCACATCAACAAGATAACAAAATCCGCTTTTTTCCATCTTAGAAATGTCAACAAAAGTGCGCGGCTTGGCCCCCGACAAGACGCTGAGAAACTTATTCATGCCTTTGTCACCAGTAGGATAGACTACTGCAATGCTCTTTTCTCCGGTCTCCCCAAAAAATTAATTGACAAATTGCAACTCATTCAAAATTCTGCGGCAAGAATCCTAACAAGAACCAGAATGAGAGAGCACATCTCTCCTGTCTTGGCAGACCTGCACTGGTTACCTGTCTCATACAGAATCGACTTTAAGATTCTGCTCACAGTAATTTAAAGCATTAAATGGACTTGCCCCTAGCTATATCTCAGACATGCTTTCTTTTTATGCCCCTGCTCGAGCTCTCAGGTCCACTGATGCCAAGCTGCTAAGGACCCCCACCCCCCCGCAGAAGAAGATCGGCGACGCCGCGTTTGCCTGCTATGCGCCCAAGAGATGGAACGCCCTCCCCATCGAGATCCGATCAGCCACCTCCGTCGACTCCTTTAAGAAGCAGCTGAAGACCCACCTCTTCATCCTTGCCAACTCCTAGCTGCCAAGGCGTCATAGTGTCCCAGCCGCCGCAGCGCCCCTACTACTCGCAATCCAGCCCTGGCAGGGGGCTCCCCTAGGTGGCCGCTGGTCTCTGCCTGAGGTTTCTTCCTGACTACAGGGGGTCCTATTTTCTCAGACCTCACTGAGCTTTTTTTTCCCCCTCACAAACTATGATTCAAGCGAAAAGGGGTTTTTCCCCACCCCCTGATGCCACCCAGGGGCCGCTCCTGAGCGCCCAATCTCTGTGTGACTATCTATGACTTATGATAGGCCCAGCCACTATGGACCTTACACATCTAAGAATCCTGGTCCTAACCTACGTTGACCTTATGACTCTACATTCTCTGTCTATCTCTTCTTCCTCTGCCTTCCTGCTTTTTCTGCCTCTCCTCTATACCTCTCCTTTTAAATCTATCTCTAACAATGTTTTTTTCCCATTTGTTAAGCACTTTGAGTTACATGCCTTGTATGACACAGTGCTATACAAATACAATTATACAAATACAATTATTATAAACAATTGCATTCAGTCCATGTAATACACGATATACACTCTATACATACAACTTTGTAGTCTGTCAGATTGCACACTTTTTGATAAATGACACCAGTCCTTTTTAAAACAGCATACTAACATCAGTTTTATTTTATTTTTGATTTGTGAAATTAAGATCATACTCTGCTATGACAACAAAATATATGCTGAGGAAAGCGAAACTACAGCCATAAATGAAACACTTCCACAAGGCTCGATGACAGTCTCAAAGTCATGGCATCTGCCAGCAAGGAAAGATGCTCTGTCTTAGTGAGTGTCTTAGTGAGATGCAGATCCAGCTCTATACTTAAAGACGATGGAGGAGGAGAGGTCATTGTAAGGACAATCATTAGAGGGTGACACCATTGATTCAGTGCAGATTCAGTGCTATGGAATAGCCATTACACCCAGCAGTTAAGAGCAGGGTGTGTGTGTGTGTGTGTGTGTGTGTGTGTGTGTGTGTGTGTGTATGTGTGTGTGTATATTTACGTGTGTGTGTGTGTGTGTGTGTGTGTGAATATGTGCGTGCGTGCGTGCGTGTGTGTGTGCGTGTGTGTGTGTGTGTGTGTGTGAATATGTGCGTGCATGTGTGTGTGTGAATACGTGTGTGTGTGTGTGTGTGTGTGTGTGTGTGTGTGTGTGTGTGTGTGTGTGTGTGTGTGTGTGTGTGCGCGTGTGTAGACCATGGGTAGATCGATAGATCTTTATCAAATAGCCTAGAATTTTGCAACAGTTGGGAATCTGTCTGCAAGAGCAAACTAACAGCAGTGTTCTGAGCTGAATGAAACATCTAACACACACAAGCTGTAAAAGAGATAGAGGTCCCTTGGAAGTGTGTGTGTGTGTGTGTTTATTTGTGTGTGTGTGCGTGTGCGTGCGTGCGTGCATATATATAACCAGGATTCCAAGAACAGCATTCTGTCTCCGTCCCTATCTCCAGCGCACACACATACAAATATAAAACAGGCACAAACAAACACATTTTATCACTCTTAAATGCTGGGCAATGCAAAACCCTCTCAAAAGTGTCAAATTAATGAATGAACGCATCTTCGTAAACAACAGTTCATGACTTCCTGATATAATTGTGGACACAGAGGAGCTCCAACTTGTGCACTTAATTAACATGTCTAATTATAATTAATACAACAATAATTAATTGCAAAACTATATTTTAATTAATTATTGATTGAATTAATTAACATTATCTGGGTAATTAAGATGAATGCTGAATGTGAGTGAGGGTAATAGCGAAGGATGAGGCGGGTGCCGGCGAGAGAGACGGATCACGCTCACGACTCTTGAGACGGGTAAATAGGCAAAAGTGGCCATTTAAAGCCTTGGCTCTACCACCACTGCCGGGCCATAAACACAGTGTGGTGATGTTGTCTGGGTCCCCGCTGATCTTCTCTCAGCCTCACTGTCTGGGATAGCGCCCGCAGCTATGAAAGCACACAGCCATCATGTGTAGATTTAGACTATGAATCTATGAATGTGTGCGTGTGTGCGTGTGCGTGTGTGTGTGTGTGTGTGAGAGAGAGAGAGAGAGAGAGAGAGAGAGAGAGAGAGAGAGAGAGAGAGAGAGAGAGAGAGAGAGAGAGAGAGAGAGAGTACTGAGTGAGAAAGGCATTGAGAAAAAGACTTTGCTTGAAAAAGGATATAGAGGCAGAGAGGAAAGTAGAAAGGATGAGGAAAACTTTGATAGCCGGGGAGAAACAGTAAGAACAAGAAGGAATGAAAGAGTGTGTGAAAGAGAGGTCAACAAAAAGCAGATATGTGAACTAATGACAGAGAGAAAGAGAGAGTTTGCGGAGGAAGGAAAGAGTGCAGTGAGTAAGCGTTGTTTCAGAAGCGAGTTGATGGGGTAGTCTTTACCATATTAATTATTCAAACGAGTTCCTTTGTTCTCTGAAGAACGCAAGCCGGGCCCGATGTAGAGGACAAATGTATTCTCATTGTTATGGGCGAGCTGAGTACAAAAACAAACAAACTGAACGCTGTAGCTTTTCAAGGCATACATACCTGTACACAGGCACACATGTAAGTGCACACGGAAATGGAAATATACACTGAATAGGCACGCACATTCACTATGCGTACACATGGAAACACAGGCACCCACACATGCGCACGCACGCACACACACAGACACAGTCCAATAAAACTTCATGGCAAAGGCCTGACCTTTTTTGTTTATTTTGAGCCTGCCATAAACTGCAGAGGAGAGTCCTGCGTCTACAGTGACAAATCCTCCTGTGGTCGCAGCTTTGATGGAGAGACAAAAACATGTCACCTGAGGAGGTCAAGAGTGCCCATGCGGTGCGTCACTCTTATTTACTCCCATGCAGCGTAGGTGGGTGATTGACAGCTTTTGACAAACACACACGAGGGTACATGGACCTAGACTTATCTTACCACTGACTCATGCTACCTGAGATGTAGGGGGGTGCAGGGGGATTCTCCCTGGAGTGGGGTGTTTTGGAATATTCCATAAAAAGACCCATCTAGTTTTTGTGCGTGTGTGTGCGTGTGTGTGTGTGTGTGTGTGTGTGTGCGTGTGTGTTTTGGGGTATACGAGTGAGAGTGGTTGTATGTCGCGACTGGGATGTGTATGATCATCGGATGGGCATCCTCCACCTTGTATTTCCCTTGAAAATGAAAATGCAAAACCTGCGCCTCCACCAAAACCTCCTCTGCCATTTAAGCGCTGTGGAGCAGAATTGAATACCTGAAGCTATATAGAATAGAATACCATTTGAGTCTGACCTTGAGCCAGGACTGAGTGATGGAAAACACTTGAACACAAACATGCAGCAATGGAACGCTCTCACCGCACATGGGAGTGCACGCACGCACGCACGCACACACGCACACACACACACACACACACACACACACACAACCATACACACAGAGTGCCACAGACATTACCCCAAAACACCTGCATCTCAGAGGACCCAGAGTGCAGTTACATACAGTACATACTATAGATGCCCATCTTCGTAGCCCCTATGGATTTGCACTAGGGTTGAGGATGTGGCCTGACAGTCATTCCACCATATATGTCAACGTAGAAGAAATGCTTGTTTGGTAGCCTTGAGACCCATTTTAGAATATGGATTGGGAGTATTCCCCCCTTCACTACAATGGACAATGCACACTTCAGTATGATATTTACTGTATATAATTATGTCAAGAAGATAAAGCACATTAAAGGCTGATGCACATGCATCTACACAAATGATGCAGAGATATGCAAGCATGCATATCTGCCATAAATAAACCATTTAAATAATTTGCCTCACACAGATTAATTTATTCGCATGACATCTTTATAGAACAGCTCGCTGCCCCTGACTGAAATGTTATCTCTGCTCCACACCCCAAGGGCCCCGTTGGAAGAATGGGTAGTGGTGTGGTGCACTTGGCTCACTGGTGACTCTTTGGCCTCTTCGGCAGTGCGGCGTCCAATAGGGATGTAAATAAAATCGAAATGTATCGGAAGTATCGGCCGGCGATTTAATCGCATCGCATCGCATCGCGGGGCATTCTTAAGAATCGAAAAGAATCGAATCGCTGGCCCCTGTGCAATGCCTTAGCTCCATAACACAATAGTAGTGGAAAAGTAATTGGAAAAAATCTAATCGAACCGAATCGCATCGTATCGTGGGGAATTCTTAAGTATCGAAAAAAAATCGAATCCCTGATTTAAGAAATCGATACCGTATCGTATCGTCATGAAGGCTGTGATTTACACCCCTAGCGTCCAGACATGGAGCCAATCTTGCTGTGACCCCGGCCAGCCCATAATTCCTCCTGACAGCGCCTCGCCGGGCATATGTGAGCCTAAACCCGCTCTTTCACATTCAATTACTGCTCCTTCTCTGCAACACAGCCACATGCATGCCGGAATAATCACATAAATATGTTTTAAAAAATGAGCATGAGTTTGCACATGCACCCCCCTCCCCAGATACACACTCAAACACACCCTGACAGAACACAAACATGCCTTAATGACCAAGTCATAACATTGACTTAGGCATGTGTAGGATTGCTCCATCTACACATTTCAGCTTTCATTGTATCGAATTCTTTGATATATCTTTTTAGTCAATATTTATATGCCGTGCTCCTAATTTGTAGTGAGTTTCATTGCGTTGTTTCACTGTTTGACCAGCCCTGGTACCTAGCAATCCCAACACATTACGTTCCACACACAGGCTCGCTAATAGCTCAAGACTGGTGCTCTGGGAGTTACGTGTGAACGTGTTGAGCTTCTGACTTCTTCCCGTGTGAAACCTGTCAGACGTGAGATGTGCGCTCACACACCTGCAGTCGGAGACAAGCTGGTCTGTCAGATGAGACAGAGGCTCCCATTAGCGCTGCTGTCACATGGGTGAAACGTGTCAGAGGAATTTCGCTCAGCCTCCAGTACTGTAGGTCAGACTGAAAGAGGCGGTGAGAAGTAGCACTAGCTTGTAGGGCTAGCTATTCTTAGCTGTTATTCCATTTTCCAAGTATGACTAGTATGAACAAGATTTAGCCTGAAGAGCTGGCTATCATTAGCTGTTAAACTGTTTCTACTGTGTTCACGGAGTGAATCATAGAATGAATCAGTGAGTGTTGCACATAAGGCGTGGTTTAGTAACAAGAGTGAAAGAAAAGCCTATTACCTGTGCCAATGATTTTATTGTAATGTCTTGCATTAAGATTTACTCTGTACAATAAGAGCCAGAATGTGCAGCACTGTTTCATTCAGTGCTGTTTTAATCATCAGCTGAGGGTCTCAGGGTGAGGAGGTGTTTGTATGTTCATGTGTGTGTATATCTGAGGGAGAGTGAGTGTAGGCTACTGTATGGATACGTTACAACCTGTCCATCATTTAAAGCTTCAGTGGTGAGAGCATCTCAAGGGCGTGCGTGACTGATGTGCTGAAATGTGTGTGTGTGTGTGTGTGTGTGTGCGCGCGCGCGCGCGGGCACGCACGTGTGTGTGTGTGTGCGCGCGCACACGCACGTGTGTGTGTGTGTGTCTGTGTGCGTGCATGCACTTGCCTGTGTGTGCAGAAACTGGTGTTTGTGTTTTGAAGGAAACAGTCTTCCCACTGACATCCGCTCCGTGGAAAATAGTGGTTTTAATCTGAGCAGTGTTCCCATTACCAACTTGACAAGATTCATATCAGTTTTAGCCGGGCACTGCAGGGGCTACCTCAGGTCTTGATAGGGCCTAATTTGGCTCTTTTGTTGGACATAGCTAACCTTGGATGTGCCTGCCCTAAGTAGCACAGGGGATACAGACGGGGTTTGTTTTCCGAGTAGACCCTGAGGTGGTGTGACAACAGCATGTGAAATGCAAGGGAACAGACTAAAAGAAAAATTTGATTTGCGTAGAAATACATATGGACACATAGTACACATACTAAGTCACCAACGTGCACACGCTCACACACAAAAGGGAAAAAAGACACTCAGAGATAGGCATGAAAGGGACAGGTATAGACACAGACAAACATACAAAAAGCCAAATGCCTAATGGTACTTACACATACCCAGACCTGTGCACCCTCAACCCGACACAAATGTACACATTCCTTCCAACAAAGCATCGTCAATTGATAGTGCATTCACGTAGAGAGCTTTAGCCATCTTGTATTTGCAATTTCTGCTATCCAAGCGTCAACAGGCAGTCCAGGAAACAGAGAGGTAGGCTGGGTTGAAAGAAGGAAAAGAGAAGCAGTTGAAAGTCAAATCGAAGTCAAACACACACACACACACACACACACACACACACACACACACACACACACACACACACACACACACACACACACACACACACACACACACACACACACACACACACTAGAGGACCAATTTTGAGGAGGCAAAAGAGCGATGCTATCAGTAATATGTGTGTGCCCCAAGCCCTCTATTCCCATCCTTTGATTGCGGGGGCTGAGATTGAGGCGGAAAATAAACTCCATCATCCTGCACCAGAAATACAAAACAAAAACACCATCAAGACTTCTTGACTGGATGTCCCCTGAGATCATGCAAGTAAGAATATACCCACTTTCTGAAACAAAACTCAAATTCTTCATGTCCCAGCCAGCATATCATGAATTGAACTTTAATAACATGCGTGTCAGGCAATGCCACGAGTGGTTGTGGTGAGGGTTTTTACAAAAATCAGTTTGAGTTTCTTAAGTGTGCTGCCTTTCTGAGTCACCTTTTTTGCAAAATAGCCATCAGACACATCTACAAAGGCCCTGAACAAGCACAGGATCTAAGGAACATTGGAGGAAGACACATCACTGTACTTTTACAGGTAAGAGATGATAGGCTTTGCCATCACAATCTCCATGTTAATCTGTAATCTTACTCTATAGGGGCTAACCAGAGGCAGTAAAAACATAAAGCCGTGGAAGTGATTCACTTTGTATGGAAGAGCAAGTGGCAGAAGAGGCAAAAAAAATATGACGCGCTTTAGCGGCAGCAGAGCAGCCAGTGGAATGTCTACATAATGTCTAAATGCAAGCTTCAGTTGGTCACCCTCCCTGATCAAACGTTAAAGGTCAGATCTTTTACCCCCTTCGCTATCTCTGGCCTGTGCAGTCCAGACGGGATTCTGCAGCTTTTTGAGGCTTTTGTCTGTGGCCTGTTCCTACAGTTAGGTAGCCTTGGCAAAAGCCACTGTTGACTCTGTCAAACAGTCTGGCAAAAGCCAAGAGGAATCCGTCTCCGTGGAGGGTGGGAGATGGTCTGATCTTTAAATTCATTGGAGTTCTGAATTCAAATTAAAACCCATATTGTGCTTTATTAGCATGACTGTTACGATATAGTGTCGCAAAAGCATACAAATTACCGTATTAGCCCGAATATAAGACGATCCTGATTATAAGACGACCCCCCATTTTCAGGCTCATGTTTTAGGGAAAACATTTTTTTTGAATACTTAATTTTGTTTCACATTTGAAACTTTTCTCAAAATGCAGTTTTTAATTTGTTGGAAAATCTGAGGCTTTTTACAAAGAACAAATTTCACAATATAATTTTCATGGAATTTCCATGATATAAGACCACAGATGGCTACTCATATCCTTTTCCTTTCTTTACTCACTTCACCTGTCAAGCGCCAATAGGCACCGTAACAGGCTACAGCCGTCTGGGCCCGCCTGTTTAAAGTGCGACGCAACATAGCCTACATTCAGAGTCTGCGCCAGCCAGGCAGGCAACCAGTCCAGTAGAGATAGGCAATCTATTGTGCAATGCAGAGATTTTGCGAAATGCTTCGTTGACAGCAATATCTAACCAGCAGCCGTCTCGCCAAATCGCCGTTCATTTTATGCATCCAAAGTTTTCCGTTGGACTGTAGAAACCGAACGTGACCAAAGGCAGATTGACGCATTGCACTTGAAACCAGGGACGTGCACAGGAATTTCAAAGGGCAGTTGCTCTAACCTGAAGAAAGGGCAACCCCCCCCCCCCCCCCCAAAAAAAAAAAAAAAACCCCATCAACAATGAGCGGCCTTCAGAATTTTTAGGAAACTGCACCATGGGTATTATTATTTTTAGTAGTAGTAGTAGAAGTAGTATATTATTGTCATAATTATTAATATTATTTTATTGTATGGTATCTTGAATATGCGTACCATATGATATAACATGCTAGTTTTTAAACATGTAGGCCTATTAATCATATCAGAGATGATCAGCCTTATGCCCACCTGCCCTAAATGTCTCCTGATCCACATTTCCTCATGTGTGGTATGTGGCTGCCCCTAAATTAAATGAAATTATGAGAAAAAGCCTTGATAGTTTTTAAACCTGTATCAGTCACAGAGATTATCAGTCTTATGCCTACCTGCCCTATGTGCAGAGGTCTGTGGCTCTGAGTCATCCTCATCTTAAATGAAATGAAATGATGAGTAAATTAATAGGCTAAATATGAGGATGCTTAATCAATTAATCCACTGTCATCTTTATAATCCTTGTAGCAGTCAAAGTAGACTTTAAGTTATAAATAGAAATAGTTAAAAATTGTCAAAAAGATCATTTAATTTGAATTTGAAATTTAATTAATAGGCATATTCCATGATTAAAATGATGAATATTATATAGGAAAGCTAAAACAATAAGAATTCACAGGTTTAGGTCATTTGTTGGGTCTTTTGTAGCCTATATTAAAAATGTGTAGCCTACTGTCGCTTTAAGAATGGACGAGCCGGCTTTCATTTCAGATCGCAAAGAACCGTGGCGTGGGAGCACCAGTTCTTATATGTTGCTCTGAAGCTCCGAGCTTCTCGCAGACTTTATAACCTTTTATTTTCATTACAGATATTTTAGTTAGTTCATGCACATTTTGTAGGCCTATTTCTTGAGAAGAACAGTAAACGTCAGTTATCACGTGGAGTGGATTTATTTCAATTACATGGACATTGACAGTGGAAACAGTAGCCTATCTTTGGGTCGGAGAATAGGCTATATCAGCGTAAGAAAACGCACTTTCCTAGCGGTCTCACCAAGATCAAACCTCTACAATCCTGAAAAAGATTATCTGCCTCACCTGCACCTGTTCATTTTTTTCGCAGCCAACTCTGCAGATGTGCTTCCTTTAGCTAGCCTACCCCCTTAAGTTCTCTCTTGCTTGATAAAACGACATGTCATCTGCATGTTTCTTAGTTGGGTCAGCCTTCCACAAAACAACCTGAGCGTTGACTGCAAACAAGCTAGCTGGCTGTCGTATTCCCCCAATATCTGAACGTGGCACACCCCGGCTGTCAGATTATTTAGGATCAAACGTCCTAAACTCGAGATCGGCTTTAAGAGACATTAATTGTGATCATGTAGTTTAATACTGTGTAGTCTGCTGTGTTTCCAGCTCACCTCAGGCCGTCAGGGCAGTCGCTCTACTCCCACGACATCTTCGACATATTTTGCGTCTCTGCCCTGGTCGACTCGCATGCATGCTTGTTCCCCCCCTCCCTCCCAAGTGCGCGTGCCCCCCGCATCGCGCATATGCTGCCCCTCCCTTTGCCTATCTCTCGAGGTGCAGGTGAATCTGAATTTGAAAACTTAATTTAGGAAGCTTCAATCAAAAATACGAATTGCAACGCAAATCAGTTGAAACATGAAATCTTAGCCTATTTTTCCGAGGCATATCTACAGCTGGCTGTCGGGTTTTTTTTGCTACCTAAACGTGGCGCTTGGCTGTCAGATGTAGGCCTATGATAGCCTAACTAAAAGTTCTAAACTCAACATTGTATTAGAGAGGTTGATTGTGAGCATATTTTGTACCCTAATCAGGGCTCCGAACCGGTTCAAGGAACGAAAACGAAAACCGAAAACGAACGAAATTTTATGGAATTTTACAAGGAACGGAAACGGAAACGAAAACGAAATGGTCTTCAAGTGTTCCGGAACAAAAACGTTATTCTGAAATCCACAAACCGGTTAATAACGGTTTTTATTTCGTTCTCTATATTTCATATAAGTGCACGATTTTGTTTGAGGAGTAACCATGGCGACGAGCAGTCTTTTAGTTCGGCTACTGACGTGTATGAGGGGAAACATGCATAGGCCTACAGCAACAGCATTTTGCTTCACCTGAGCTCTTGCCGCCGATTGATTAAATATTGAGGAGCATTGGCCAATCAGAGTGCGACTGTGCATTGTATGGAGAAACGTCCTGGGTAAATTGATGTGCTTCTCCTCAGAGATTTTGATAGGAAACTAGAACTAAACTGTCTCTGTTCTCCTGGCTTTCTCGTAGTGATTGGAAGTTGGCTCTAATAAACCCACCCTAAAGTTGTTGACCACCAATATCAAATAAGTTTTTGTAAGAGAAATGACACTTTACCCGCGCTGTTCTTCAGTCTCATTCACGGACAGTAGGCCTACAGAGTTTTATATTGACACCATGGAAAGAGAACATGTCTTGAGATCGGCGTTGGGATTCCTACAGGGACAGAGTATTTGGACCATACAGTCTATGATTTGCAAAGGAATTGGATAGGCGATTTGATGAACCTAATTCGCAGAGTGCTCTCGAGAGGCAACTGGTGGGTAAGTCATGTTTAGCTTACTACTTGTAATGGCACCGCCGAGTGCCTCGATGTTCAATGCGGTTATGGCAAATTATGTTGTCGTAAAGTTACTGAAGTGCTTTTGTTGTGCGCAGCGTATCCCACTGTCGGTTGTTAGTCAAGTTCATTATGTATTTTTGCTGGATTTTTATGGGGATTTGGAAAACTATACATTTTTGAAAAGTAGATAGTATAAGCAATCAGAAAAACAATGTTTCCATTTGCACCGGTGGTGGCCATCTTGGATTTTTCAAAATGGCGTCCGAAAAACCTATATTTTGACATTTCTCAGCTTCTGAATAAGTTAGAACATTGATTTTAACTGCTTAACCAACATTTTCAGGGTCACTGAATCTAATGGTGTTAGTTTTATTGTTGTCAGACATTTTGTTACCACACCAATTTATTTGAACTATTGATTTATAGTATTTATGAGTAGATTATGATGAGTAGATGGCCCTCCATTTAAAACATCCCAGCTTGAATGTGTAAAACTGGTACAGTTTACATGTCCACCATTTTGCTGTACATTTACAGGCTTGCCTGTGCAAATCTCACAGCTACATTGTATCCAGTATACAGGAGCAGCGCCACATAGTGAATGTTTTGAGTGTCAACAGGTGTTCAATTTTTTTCATTTGGGGGAATCCTTCAGCATGCATGCATTTTCTGTATGATAATACTGGAAACTGACTGCAAGACAGAGTGACAAATCAATTGGTGTTATTAATATTATTAATGCACATATGAGCATGTCATTAACTGGTGTTGGGGAGTGTGCTTTAGTGTAACAGTGAGGGTTCTGTTTGCTGTTTGTTCTGGTTATATTCATGGGTGAAGAACATTGAGGTGAACAAGAGACATGTCAAGCCCATGAGCTCATTAACTGGAAGCTGTGTATTCTATGCCAGTCTGATGATGCCAAGACGGTGGTTCTGGTCCAGAATCCAAGATTAGACACTAATGGACATGTACGAGAAGTAGTTCAAGAGAGGGTCAGTCTGAGTTATTGGGACCATGTTAAATCCAAAGACGACTGCAGAACTGCACAGCTGAGACACCAGGGACACAGAAAGCAGTCTAGCATCTCTCCTGTCACTCAGGTGCAACCAACAAGGTTCAAATACAGCATGCAAGCAACCAACATGCACATCATTTTTACAGGACGGTGCACAGCACAGCCAAGAAGCGTGGCAAGAAGAAAGGATGAACAGAAATAGATGACCCATCCATCCAACATCTAATTCTTCTCCACTCCACTCGTCAAGAAACAAAGCTCCATCTGCCAAAACGCCGATGGTGAACTACTTTATCTGGTCAGAACTGCAAATGCCGGAAAATCTCCAAAGGCTGCTTTGGAACAGTCCCAGAATCTCACACTCAAAACTAGACTGAACACCCGCATCTCAGCAGATGATGCACATGCAATTGATGTATGATATCACAAAGATTGTGGGACAAAACATGTGTCATGTACGGCGAGACTCAGGCCTGACAGAAATACAACTCTCAAAGAAGCCTTGACGTTAACATGTCTGCTTGAGCTGATCAACCGTATTGATGTGGAAACACAAAACAAAGCATGGACATCATTGAAAAAAATGTATGTCAACATGCTTGATTCAGAAGCCTTGGAGAATCATGAACTTGCATTCAGTAGAAAGTGGCCGAAAGAGAGACACACCCTTGCTAGTCTGTACAATTCAGCTGGGACATCATTGATGTTGCTGTATACTTGTATGGCATCTGTTCCCTGGCCTGTCTTGGTGAAGGTTGCAATGTTTGTCCTTGTCACCTGTGCTGCTTTGTAAATTGCTTTCATGTTATCATATTCATCAGTTGTCATTGCAGCATGAACCATGTCTTCTTCACATGCTTCTGGATAGTAGGGACTTTTGACTTCTTTAGGTCATTTAGAACAGACAGATTTCAGTTATGGCAAGACTGTGAGGATTCTCTTTTTCAGCCACTTTCTACTGAATGCAATCTTTGTGATATTGGACAGCAATTGAATGTGCATCATCTGCTGAGATGCTGGTGGTCATTCTTGTTTTCAGGGTGGGATTCTGGGACTTTACAGCAGCCTTTAGAGTTTTACTGCCATTTGCAGTTTTGACCTGATAAAGCAGTTCACTATCGTCCTTTTGGTAGAAGAAGCATGGTTTCTTATCGAGTGGACTCGTACGAAATCTTGTGGATAGTGGAGAAGAATCAGATGCTGAGGTGGGTCAGTCATTTTTCAGTCATTTTTCGAGACTTGGTCTGACCAAGTCCATAACAATTAACATTTCCCAAACGGCATGGTTGATCTGCCTCCTTAGGTTTGCTACTGGTTGACTGTTGTCCGACCAAGTGAGTGGAGTTCCCGATTTTTTTGAGATCAGAAACAATATTTAAATTTCTCTTGGCCTGCCTAGAAGCAGTGCAGAAGGTGCTGCATCACTGGGAGGTTGTGGCCTGTCTAGTGCAGTTCTGCAGTCGTCTTTTGATTTTAACATAGCCCCCATCACTCAGACTGGCCCCCTCTTGAACTACTTCCAGTACATGTCCATCGGCGTCTAATCTTGGATTCTGGACCAGAACCACCTTTTGGCATCGTCAGACTGGCATAAAACACACAGCTTCCAGTTAATGAGCTCATAATGCTTGATAATGCCTCTTGTTCACCTCAATGCTCTTCACCCATGATTATAACCAGAACAAACAGCAAACAGAACCCTCACCGTTACACTCCACCACCATCACCAACACCAGTTAATGACAGTATGTGCATTAACAATATTAATAACACCAATTTATTACTTGATTTGTAACTGTGTCTTGCAGTCAGTTTCCAGGATCATCATACAGAAAATACATGCATGCTGAAGGAAGGCAAAAGGCAAAAATTTAACGCCTGTTGACATTCAATATATTCACTACATGGCACTGCTCCTGTTTACTGGATACAATGTAGCTGGTATGAGCTTTGCACAAGCAAGCCTGGATATATACAGCACAATGCTGGACACGTAAACTGTTTTGCACATTCTAGCTGGGATGTTTTGTATGGTGGGCTTGACAGACATGCATCTACTTATAGATACTATACAGTAAATCACCAGTTCAAATAAATTAGCATGGTAACAAACTGTCTGAGAACATTAAAACTACCACCAGTAGATTCAGTGACCCTGAAAATGTAGGTTTAGCAGTTTGAATCAATGTTTTAGCTCATTCAGAAGCTGAGATATTGCAAAATTATGGTTTTTCGGAAGCCATTTTGAAAAATCCAAGATGGCCGCCATGCAGACATTTGTGCAAATGGAAACATGGTTTTTCTGATTGCTTATACAATATACTTTTCAAAAATGTATAGTTTTCCAAATCCCCATAAAAATCCAGCGAAAGGTTCAGATCCAAACGTAATGAACCTGACTATGAGAGAAGAGAGGTGAGAGCTGGTGTTTTATGTGCTGTAATCAAGGACGTCTTATTTATCTGTTGTGGTGGTCAATGCGGGATAAAGTCATTCGTGGCAGATGGACAGACGCTAGCTGACGTTAGCTGGTCCGCTCAATGTTTCGATGGTTTCCTCAGTAGGCTATTGCACAATATTTCCAGGCTGTCATCACGATTAACAGGTCGCGTGTGACAACAAGCAGGGATAGAGAAAGACAGCGCATTTGTTGTTGTTTAAGTTATTATTCTCTTCTGTCGTACAGAGGGCTGGGCTGATGGGATGGACTACGTGGAAACTCTTACTATTTTGTGACGCTTCTGTTGGGCTACAAAAGGTCTCCGGTTTTGTGGTGATGGACTTGCACTGGAATGGTTGGTAGCCGATATCTGAGAGCATATCCGAGGTTTCAGACTATGCAACCTGTCCCTTCTCAGAACTAGTGACCCCTTGCATCGTGCACATCTCAAAACAGTTTGGGATTTTTTTGTGGAGTAAACTGTGTTCCCTTTACTTACACGTTTCACGTGCTGCAAACCTTAAATAGAGCTAGGCAAGAACTGAAATCCATGCCTATCGACACCTTATTATGCTGACGTTTACCTGCGCTATTCCAGAGATTTTTTTAGGAACTCTCTATGGCTATTTTTTTAAACTCTCTCTGGCTATTCTGTAGGCCTATTGTGCCTCCCTAATCAACATCCACCCACCACTACTGGGCTGGCATAGGCTACTTTTGATAAGAATTATAGGCATCCGGTTAAATCTGCCAGGATGGATAGCCCATCTGAGTGTTTTTGGGTGTGTTATTATTTTTGAGAATAGCTGTGTAAATCAAGGGGAAATAATGAGTACGTCTATTTTAAGATAAAGTCCACGAAAATAGACTTAATATGGCCGTTAAACACTGCAGGAACGTTAAGAACGAACGTTATTTTTCGTTCCGAACCGGTTCAGGAACGATATTTTTGTGGGGGAACGATTGCAGGAACGAAAACGTTAAACTGAAACTTGCCTGAACCGTTCGGAACGGAACGTTTGAAAAATAATTTCGTTTTCAAGCCCTGACCCTAATATGTAGACTGTGTGTAGGGCTCTAGCCGACACCCAGGCATCTTCAAAAAATGCCTGTCGCGTGCCTTCTCCCTCCCCACCGGAGTTGTTGCGTAGCTACCTCACATCGCTTGTGCCCATTCTCGACGGGTCTGATGAATTTGTATGACTGACTTAAGTCTTTATTGTACAAAACTTCAATCAAAATTATGAATTATAAAGAAATCAAATGATATTGAAATATGAAATTATAATTGCCATATTATTTTCCCCTCCCTTGGAAGGGCAATATCAGCCAATGTGGGCAAAAGGGCCGTTGCTCGGCCACCGTGGGCAACTATGCTCTGCACGTGCCTGCTTGAAACCCATGCGCTGCCTATCAGGACCACGTTGACATTAAAAGTCCGATTGATATTCATTTCGTACCAAGGGTAAAACTCCTAGTGCTTTTATATGAACAAGACAATCTCTTGCCCTAACCATTATTCTGTGTTGTTGCATCGTTGCGAGGCATATCGTCGCTTTGTCGCGCACACAGATGACCATTGATTGGCTTATGACAGCATCCAAAACTTAGCCTGGTTGTTCGTCAAATCACCCTTAATTTCTTTAGTTCTAGTGGCGTTATCGGCTGACCAGAGAGAACGACCAAAGCTTTCCTGATGAGACTGTAAAACCAAACACAAATAAAAGCAGAGCAACAAGCCGCGATTGACTTGTGTTTTTCCCCTTGCACTGTCGTCCGCATCGCGTTGACATTGACAGTTGATAGACGTGCGGTGCAACTGTCATAACGAAACAAGCATCTGCAAATTTGATATGGACAAAACAATCTCTTAACCCATCCATTATTGAGTTTTGTGGCATTGTTGTGAAGCATAGGCTAATGGCCGAATTCAGGTTAAGTTTAAAAAAAAAAAAGTTTTAAAAAAATTTTTTTTTTTTTTTTTACTTTTTTCTCTAGCGCGCGGAAATAAGACGACCCCCCTTTTTAGAGTACTATTTTTAGAACAAAAAACACGTCTTATATTCGGGCCAATACGGTACTAAACAAACTTGTGAATATAGTTACCTTAACCAATCAGTTACGGACCTCGCGGGTGAGTTCTGCGTCACCACTCTCAACTGTTTGCTGATTGGCTAAACACTGAGAGAACTGAGCTGGAGGCTTTTGCCAGACGATGTGCGGAGCCAAAATCTTTGGGTGGAGTACATAGGATGGCGTCGCCAGGCTAACAGTTAGGCAGTTATAGTATTCAGCTACTCTATAGCTTAGTAAGGCAAAAGGCTTGTGCCATTTAATATACCTATAGGCTATTGTAGGGGGGTGAAGGCGTCAGTATACCCATAGGGGTAATCTGCAAATTCATTCCATGTGTTCCCTGCTGAAAGACGGTTATTAGAATAAACTGCAAATGAAGCACACTGTATGAATATTGAATGATGAATAAACACTGAAGGTGGTTGTATTCTGCTGAGTTTAGTATAGTTTCCCTGGTTTGATAAAGAGTTTCAAGAATTGTAAGAGTTTCCAACATTAGTATTCAAGGTGCACTATGAAATCCTTCATGAAAAGACTTATGTTAACCTCTGGCGAAGCAAAACAAAACAAAATATGAGTGGACAAGCGTGCAATATTTTGGTCAGCCTCACATACACAACGGGATGGGATGAATAATCTCTATCGTATCTAGTAGGCCTACATGAGACTTAGAGATTGGATTTAAAACATTCATTTCATTTAACTCATTTTAATGACTTTCTCAGTGTTGGATCTCACTGTGACGATGTATGTAACAACATGAGGGTATTTTATATGAATCCATAAACCAACTCACACAATGTAAGGGCAAAAGTCAGCCAGGGAATCCCAGAGAGCCAAAAGTGAATTGTACAAATCTTAATAAATGGTTTTGCTTAAACAGAAATGTATGTAAACAAAAAAATGTCAATACTGGCTTCAGTTGAAAGTCTGCTTTGAAACTTAATTGGCTATAAAGGTGGTACCATTTGGGAAGCGTGTGGCCACACACACACACACACACACACACACACACACACACACACACACACACACACACACACACACACACACACACACACACACACACACACACACACACACACACACACACACACACCAAACCTAATGAAGCATCATGTCAACTACACTAACACATGGAAAAACACTTTCGCACTGGAAAACATGCACTCACAAAGAGATGGAAATGGTTTTCATCTCTCCTGGTCCAGCATCGTTGACTATTTGGGGCTAATTAGTTTTACCATTTTATTGAGTTTGCTAGTTAACCCTGTCAGATTGGAGCATTTTTCTCTATACCCGAAAAGGCCAGGAAGAACAAGAAGTTCAAACGCATCTTTCTTTCTTTCTTTCTTTCTTTCTTTCTTTCTTTCTTTCTCTCTCAACCCCCCCACCTCTTACATTTACTCCATTTCACACTGATCTTCCCAAGTGGCCAATAAAAGACACATGAGCGCTGGTGCAGTCTTTGACACTCCATGCACAGTGCTATACATCAGCTAACAGGCTGCATTATTATTACTACTTTGGGGTATTGCACTGTATTTCAGCATGTTTACTACCCAGTGGTAATTAACTATCCTTACTCTTTTTCTAATGCTTTTGATCCAACAGTCATGACCAATTTATTGAATAACTACATACCGCTTAGTGTGTGTAACTGCTCTTGTGTATCTTGGGTATGTGATTCATGAGGCAATACTGACTCACTTTCATATTATGCGTTTTTCATGTTTGTGTCCACCAAACCATCATGGGACATGGGCTGTGTGTCTGTGCCACAAGTGCATGACATTGTACAGGTACAGTATCTCATAGCAGAAGGTGTGTGCTACCAAGGTTCAGTTCTAATTTTCAGAGTATTTCATGGATTATGCAGCAGGTTATGTGGATATTACAGTATTTTAAAGATATTTTTTGGCCTTTTATGCCTTTATTTAGGACAGAACAGTGAGCAAGTGTGGCAGAAAATGAGTGAGAGAGAGAGAGAGGAAGGATCGGCAAAGGACCAGCATCGAACACGGGTGGCCAGCGCAATGGTGTGGTGTCCCAGCCCATCAAGAGTTGAGTTGAGAGCTATTGTTTGAGTTGTTAAAGGTGTGTGTGTGTGTGTGTGTGTGTGTGTGTGTGTGTGTGTGTGTGTGTGTGTGTGTGTGTGTGTGTGTGTGTGTGTGTGTGTGTGTGTGTGTGTGTGTGTGTGTGTGTGTGTGTGTGTGTGTCTTACTGTACTTCATGACAAGAGTCAAGTCTATGCTGTGTATGTGCTGTGGTTCTTCAAGGCTAGTTTAACAGTAAGTTAAAGGTATTGTCACAAGGTATTACCACACACACAATACATTTTGAAGGTCTTTCCCGTCTTTAATCCCGTCAACCAGAGAGAGAAAAGGTGGCCAACACAAAGGCGATACTTTCACATTTGAAAAGAAATAGTAGTCAGAAATCAATATATCCTTGCTGTAGCTACTACATCTAGCCTAGCTATTATCATTATAGAGAGGATGACCTTGAGCGAGGAAAAGTCACAAGTAAAATGAATGAATGAATGAAAATGACTTTTTGTCTCGAGATTATATGAAGACAGCGCTAAAAGCCGCACAAGCTCCACCTCCGTTCACAGCCCTCCTCTTCCTTTTCCTTTATTTAAGTTTGTTAGCATCCTTTCTTGAGACGACCAAGCCCCCCGCCAAAATAGCAGGGCAATCATCAGGAATCTTGAGTCAAGCACCAGAGCGAATTTTCCTCCTATGTGGAGATAGAATACAAATCTGTGTGGTTTAGAAGCCAATCCCTCAAAGTCTTGTGCGCGCACTAAATCCATCATTTTCTACGAGGGGGTGGAGAGGGAGAGATAATGGGAGAAAGAGGGGGGAGAGAGAGAGAAAGAAAGAGACAGAAAGACAGATGGAGTGAGGAGAGAATGAAAGAGGGTGGATAGAGGCGGAGAGGGAGAGGTACGAGGAGGAGAGAAAGAGAACCGTGCATCACACTTTGCCTAAACCTTGAAGGACATGCATAGAATCCACCCCACTTAAATCAATCTCTGGCTGTGAAAAATAATTTCCTGCCTCAGAAAGTTTGTGAAATATGTGCCCAGAATGCTAGCTGAGCAATCCCACATGCCCTCTATGCTAGCGCAACACACACACAGACACGTGCACACACACACACACACACACACACACACACACACACACACACACACACACACACACACACACACACACACACACACACACACACACACACACACACACACACACACACACACACACACACACACACACACACACATGCAAACACATACAGTCCCTACTCAAACACTGACATGCACACTCACTTTCTACTCTATCATAGACTCACATACTACACACACACACACACGCACGCACACACACACACAGTACACCACACACACACACACACATACACACACACACACACACACACACACACACACACACACGCACACACACACACATTACACCACACACACATACACACACACACACACACGTCAGTTACAATGTTATGTTATGAATCTTGTCAAGTTGGTAATGGGAACGCCGCTCAGATTAAAACCAATATTTTCCACGGAGCGGATGTCAGTGGGAAGACTGTTTCCTTCAAAACACAAACACCAGTTCCTGCACACACACACGCATGCATGCACGCACATGCACACGCGCAAGCGCGCACGCACACGCGCGCGCACACACACACACACACACACACACACACACACACACACACACACACACACACGGCCCACTGGCCCATCACACCCCCATAAAATGGCAGACACTGCGAGCATTAGGAGGAGAGTAGCGGAAACAGTTATCTCTTTCCCATCCATCAAAAACACACACAGTGCATAAACCCCCAGCTCTTTGACACTCTCCTCCATCCACCATCTTGATATATGCAGCACGTTAGAGCCATGCAGTCTATAAGACTGGGATTTGGCAATGGCTAAGATGAACTGTGAGCAACAGGGTGAACAATAGCACTTGCCATTGTTGTTCTCGCTGCTTCTTTATTTTAGAGCAAGATGCATTTGATTTATTCTCAAGTAAATATATGGTTTCGCCTTCTTCTATGCATGTACCCATGCTTGTACTCTCTCTCTCTCTCTCTCTCTCCTTCTTCTCCAGCTCTCTCTTGTAAATAATCTTAAGAAAGAATGTGCAATAAATGAAGTTTGAAAGTCAAAAGTCTCTCCCTTTCCTCACTTATAGACCACTTTAATCAGTAATTCAAAAAGTGGTTTGAACTCTCAATCTCTTCATAAAACTTTCAAGTAGTTCAGGTGCACAGAAAGACAGAAAGAGAGAGAGAGAGAGAGAGAGAGAGAGAGAGAGAGAGAGAGAGAGAGAGAGAGAGAGAGATAGAGAGACTTAGAGGAAGAAAAAAAATAAATTAAAAAAAAATAATAATAAATAAATAAATAAAGAGAGAAGCAAAGAAAGATATTATTTCAAATGCTTCTGAAGTTACCTGTTCTCCTTGGCCTTTTCTGATACAGCCCAAGCCATATGTCATTAATGTCAAGAGAAAATGCTCCAAACTGCCATTACTCAATTTAGCCCTGTCTGTTCTCACAGCCATAACTAGACTCTTCACTTCACTCTTGTCTACTTGCAGTATTCTCTCTCTCTCTTCAACTCCTTTCTCTGGCTCTGTCTCTGTCTCTTACTACTTTCGCTGACTCTGTCTGTCACAGGTCTGAGAGGCGGCCACACAAAGAAGCATTGTATTCATGTCAAGCTCTGTGCAGTCTCCATGCCTGGTCAAAAGATGGGGAATAAAGTCTTAAGACTTCTTCATCAGTGCCTTCTACTCTTCTGCAGTCAAACTACAAATGTTACACTTTAGTAAAGGGGGTAGAAAGACAATTAAAGAAACCAAGCATTGAAGGAGAGGGCAAGAAAGATGAAGTTTGGTGAAGTTAATGTCTGCAGCACATTACAAACACTATGGGAGCAGTGCGAACATCTTGAAAAACAGAACCTGACAGGATGACTTTGTGAAAAGGTGACAGAGCTGAACAAACAAGGAAAGGTGAGCATTCAAGTCATCTGTGTAATATACAAAAATACAAAAATAACTGCAAGCGCAGGTCTAATGTTGAGTTCTTGGTGTGTGATGTTGGGCAACATGAATAGCCTTCATTTTAAGTTTTATAACATTGTGTCTTTTTGCGAGTGAGACAGCAAGAGAAAGAGAAGTGTGTGTGCGTGTGCGTGTGTGGAGGGAGGGTTCAGTGTGGGTTTTAGAGAGAGAGAGAGAGAGAGAGAGAGAGAGAGAGAGAGAGAGAGAGAGAGAGAGAGAGAGAGAGAGAGAGATGAATGATGCAAGAGAGTAGCAAAGACCAGTAAAAGTGTAAATCCAACCCAGAGTATTAAGGGTAGACAACGCATTAAAGTATGGTCCTTAGATGGAACAACATCACTACAACATGATGAGTGGCCTTTAATTCCCCTCTGTCACTTAACAACAGAGACAAGACGATCGTTAATCATTGCAATCATCGAGAGAGAGAGAGAGAGAGAGAGAGAGAGAGAGAGAGAGAGAGAGAGAGAGAGTATGCAGTGTCATCAAAGTTCAGAGCCTTTGAGTCCTTGCTGCAAGATAACCATGCATTTATGTTCCCCCTTCTCTATTTCACACACCAGCACACACACTCAAAGTGATTTCTAGCTAATAGCAGGTGTGTGTGTGATGCCATGGGATATTGACTTTGTAATGGTGGTCTGAATACCTCCAACAAGCGTGCTTTTGTGTGTGTGTGTGTGTGTGTGTGTGTGTGTGTGTGTGTGTGTGTGTGTGTGTGTGTGTGTGTGTGTGTGTGTGTGTGTGTGTGAGAATGTGTGAATCTGTTTTTTGCCAACCATATGGAGGACTGCACACTAGACATTGCAAGAGAGGAGACAGAGTCTTGTCTTATTAGACATTGCAAGAGAGGAGACAGAGTCTTCTCTTATGTAGCCTATTTTTTTTTCCGGAGTCTGCCGTTTTGATTTGATGTAGGCCTAATTGAGAGTGGTCCGAGATGGAGTGGTCTTAAATAGGCAGTAACAAGGGCAGTGAATCCAGAGAGATTTAGGAGGGTCATTGCTCCTATGCTTCCCCCACAACCTCCCCCCTCACAAAGGAAAGAAAAAAAACATTTAAGTCTGTATGCTTTATTGATTGAGAGCGAGAGGTACACACATACACATGTATACAAAGAGACATGTGTACGGTGTACACAAATAGATATCGTTACATATAGTATAACATATGTACAGTATGTAAGCTTGTGTGCGCGCGCACATGCGTGCGCGCGTGTGTGCGTACATGCGTGTGCGCGTGTGTGCGTGCGTGCGCGCATGTGTGTGTGTGTGTGTGGCTGTATAACACCTGCATTTAAAAATAGAACAGAAAAGACATGGGCAAAAACAGACTGAATTCACTAGCATCTCTACTCAGACATGAACAATGGACAGAGAGCAAGACATGAGAGGGAGAAGGAAGAAAACAGAGGAGAGAGAAAGAGAGGAGGGGCAGAGGAGCAGGCAGATGGGGGTCAGGAGGAAAGAGGCCTTTCTGTTCCTTGCCTCACATTTAAAAAGGCAATATGTTGGGTTTATTTGGTCTGGATCTACAAAGAACGGCAAGAAGTTGTTAAAAAAGAAGAAGAGGAGAGTGCTGCATTGGGTGAACTATTTGAAGAAAAATCAGGTGCACTTCAGAAAGGACTTGAGAAACTTCAGTGCAGTTTGTGTCTATCCCCAAAATGTGAAGGCCCAAACAGTAGGCTCCTTGTTGAAGGTGGTAGTCTTAAAGATCAGAGGCACTCTGATTTTGGTTTTTAAAAAAAAGCTTAAAAATCTGTGAGATTACCAAATCTGGGAGATAACATTAAATTTAGCTGACGATGTGTCCAAAGGTCAAAAGGTCAGTAATCTCCCTGCAAGCAATACTGCACACGGATCCAATACTTTTCTTGAGGGCACCTTACACATGTATGTGGATGAAGGAAAAGGTCATTCAAATCACCACTTGTATTTTTTCCACTTTGAGAGATCAACCATGTGACCATCCACGTCTGTCTTTAACTACAAGGAAGTTACCGCAGATTTAACTTTACTTTGTCATCAGTTTCCAGTACACTTCTATGTCACTTGATAATTATTTTTTTGATGGCTTTCTAGGGCCAGCCCAGCATGGAAGGTCAAGTTTCAGGCAGCTGTGTAATGTGTGTATAGTATTATAATAAAAGTTCAGTGTCAAGAGCTTTGGCATCAGCAAAAAAAGAACGAAAAAAATCCATTGTGCTTTGTACCCGAAAAAGAAAGCAATTTTCTTTGGCTGACTGATGAATAACACCACTTACCATTCACTGCACATTCACTGAGTAATTCACTGGGTAATGCATTCAACAAAGTGTCATACCTTGCTTTGCACCAGGATGGGGTATTCATAATGTATTTTTGTACAGGTTGGCAGGTCATGCAATGTGAAGAATTGGGATCTTTTGTGAAATGTCAGTAGTATTCAACAAACATAATGATTTATGAATCACCACCACACATGCCAATCTGCAGGTTTCAGAAGGCCTATGTGGAACTCTTAGGCATTCAGAAATGTTTTTTGTTACTGTACACAGCTCTTGCTGTGAATATGCACTGCAGGGTTGGACTGGCCATCTGGCATAGCGGGCATTTTCCGGTATTTTCAGAAATGTTTTTTTTCTTTTTTACATTTCTGAAAAATAGGTGTCCACGAGGGTGCTGGGCCCACCGGTGAGTCAGTTCTGCGCCACTAATTATGAGGGGCCCCTTTAATCCAAAAATTCCCGGGCCCTATTTCTCCCCCAGTCCAGCCCTGACTGTAAGTGCACAACCGGTCTAAATGAGAGGATACAGTACAATATCTGTTCACTTCTTTCAGAACAATATCCGTTCTGAGTTCATATTTTGCACACTATCTTTGGATAAGATCAAAGAAAGAGTGACATACATTCATGGAATTAAGCATCTGGTTGTCATTTTCTGGTACCTAAAATCAGACACTTCTTCTAAACAAGTGCATGTCTGTTGCCTCTCTGTTTGTTGTTGCTATGCCTCTACATCTTCTGCCCTAAATGAAAGCAGGCGTCCTGGCATGGCCACCTTCATAGGTCATTAGCCTATGTTTTCTTCTGATTGGATGGTTTTGACAAGTTTCATGGCAATGGCTTCAGGTCTTCTGATAATAATGTGTTGCCCTACATCAGTGGAAATGTGGCCCCTGTGTATTCCAGGACAGGACATTGACAGCATAAGAATGTTTATAAAAAGTTTACATAATAATAATAATAATAATAATAATAATAATAATAATAACATAATTTACGCCTCCACTTAATACTGAGCAGTTACTTCAATTATATCGAAATATGTGTATATGTTTATGACACTACTGCTTTATGGATCCCTGTGACTAACAGGACTAAAATGTGGCTAATCTGTGTATATGATTTGGTACTTATGAAGTGAAAGAAAGAAAGCCCATTGGGAAACTCCAACTCCCATTGTCATTGTGACACAGCACTCCACAGCACACAAGTGAACACTGCACACTGCACACAACAAAATTGCATTTATGCCTCACCCGTGCAAGGGGGCAGCCCTCAGTGGCGCCCCATGGGGAGCAGTGCGGTGGGACAGTACCATGCTCAGGGTACCTCAGTCATGGAGGAGGATGGGGGAGAGCACTGGTTGATTACTCCCCCCACCAACCTGGCGGGTCGGGAGTCGAACCGGTAACCTCTGGGATGCAAGTCTGACGCCTTAACCGCTCACCCATGACTACCCATGAACTCTCAACAGGAAAAAGAACAGTATAGCCTAAAGTAGTTAAAGGATTTATCCGGAGTTGGAACAAGTTTGCCTCATTTTTGCATGTTTGGGATGAAATACAGTCACTCTAGAGCAAAATCAAGGCAAAAGGATGCGTTTTGAGAAAGTTTGATAATATCACGTTAGCCTCGTTAGCCATATCAGCTATGCATTATGGTAGATTGCTGGCATCGTTTCTCGGCGGTTACACACATTTCAAAAACACAACATTTTAAAGTCTTGCACAGCTCAAAACAACGTCACACGTACCTCGTAATATGTTGAGGGTATCCACACATAAACCGAAGTGTCCAAAGCCCTTCATGTATTCTTGAAAGGTCTGCAGAATGTGTTTTGTGAAGCTACTACCTTGAGAATATCTACTGTTACGGTCAAGCCAACTATTTGACACTAAAGTCCACAAAAGTAGATTGCCGAGTGCGTCGCATCATCAGCTGTGGTTACTCGCTATGGAAATAATCATAGCTAATGATGCGACGCACTCGGCAATCTACTTTTGTGGACTTAGTTACAGATTAAAGTGTGCGCAGCAAGGCGGAGCCACATCAATCTAGAACTAGGCCTATGGCCGACGCGTAGCTCTCAGACATTGTGGTTTCATAAAAAAAATCCCATCTATGAAAATCCCTGATCCTGGTCGGTTCGGCTGCCTGGGAGTTTGAGAGCTGGGTGAATCTGACACTCCACTCAGATCCTCGGGGAGCTTGCAAAAATGAGAAAAAGAACATGTGGATCTAGCTAGAGCCAGGTTAAGCTGTAATGAGCGATGACCAAAAAAATCCAGGTATACTCTGAAGTATGTACAGAGAGTGTAGTGTCTTTGAAAGAAAGCATTTGAAGCTTGAATTTCCCCCAGCTCTGGCTATCGTCAAGATGATATTAAAGCATGTATTTTACCCTTCTGCACCTACAAAGTACTGTATGTCTCCCAGTGTTGTTTTTGCCATATCCTCAGGACAGTTTGATGAGATATAGCTCCTCCATATGCAGTGTGTTACCACGCTCAAAGAGCATTGGAATGAGCTACATATATTCCACTCTGGCCCTCTTTGTGCCAGCCTCCCATTGTTTACTGTTGTTGTGGTTCGATAATAAGCCCACATACTGTTGACGTCTCTTTTGCTTCCTTTTCTTCTCCACTCGTTCTCTCTTCTCTCTATCTTCTGCTCTCATGTGCCCACACACCCCGCTGAGTACAGCTCACTTCGTCTCACTCCTTTCACCCATTTTCTGTGCTGAGAATGGCTGGAGTTGTGGCTTGCTGTGGGTCAATGATGTACACTAAGTAGGGTCCAGAATTACGGTCAAGACAGTATCATTAGCGTGGCAGTGGCCACCCTGTGTGAGTGTTTGTGTGCATGTCTCTAAAATAGGCCTCTTACGATGTGTCTGTGTGGCAAGTCTCTCTCTCTCCATCTCTCGTTTGTGTGCGAGTGAGAGGTCCAGGTTAACATTAGTTACATTTGTGGTGTCCCAACAGAAGTGTCGTCCCTCTGAGCTCGTCTCATGCCAAGAATAGTTATAAGGGTGTGATTATAAGATGCCCGTTAGAGGTTGGCACACATTCCCTTTTACAGGGGGCACTGCCATATGCTGGCTTTTATGCCACAAACAACTCTCTCTTTCTCTGTCTCTCTCTCTCATGCATGTGTGTGTAATTAGCTGAAAAAAGTGCTTATGTTTTGTGTTCAATTCACAGTGTAACAGTGTGAAAGTTAGTGTGTGTGTGTGTGTGTGTGTGTGTGTGTGTGTGTGTGTGTGTGTGTGTGTGTGTGCATTTTTGTGCTATAAATTGCTATAAATTGGTATTTATCGTCATTGAAATAGCATCCAACTGTTTGTCACAGAAAATGGCTGGAGGTCTGAGCAAGTGAGAGAAACATGGTCGCTCCACGACACTCCCCAGCCTCTACAGCTAATGAACACAGTTCACACATTTGCATGTCCCCGTCTGTTCCATATGCCACTCATATTTACCCAAAAGGGTAGAGCTACATACAACATTCGGCAGTAGCTGTCTAAACCCTGTGCTCTTCCATTGATGTAGTGTGTGGGCGTGTGTGTGTGTGTCGTGTCACAAACACCATCCGCCCACCCCACCCCACCTGCAACAGCGTGTCTAGCCTGATTTTTTCACTGACTTTCGCATCTCGTACAGAGATTCTGGTCTGACCAAGAAGATAACAAATAACGTTTCCAAATGGCATGGCTAACCCACCTCCTTCTGTTTGCAACTGGTCGATCCCAGAAAGGGCGCCGAAGTTAAAACCAAACATTTTCTTAGTCCCAGCAGAACGTCTCAGCACCACGTCACTGCCTTGAACACGCCACCCAGGGCCGTTGGAACTGCTCAATGCCATGCCGTTTGGAAACGTTATTTGTCATCTTCTGGGTCAGACCAGAATCTCGGTGTGTGTTCAGTATTCAGTGTGGACTCGTTATGGAATGGAAACTGAACAGAAGCTGAATCTGACCAAGGGACAGAGGAGATGGCCCTGCTTGTTTTCTGTACACATTTTGGAAAAAAGAAATCATAGGGATGGATGAATGCAGAACCATACATCAAACAAAAGCCTTTTCCAGGCATTTTAGTTCAAAGCATCCCAAACGTTGTCTGCAAATAAATGTACTTTGACTGTAAAACCAGACAAACAAATGCATAATAGATTAATGCATATCTGAAAACAATGAGGGCTAAAATGAAATATCTGCCTTTTTAACACAGATGTATAAGGAAATTATACCGTGTGATTCAGCATCTAAAATAAATCTCCGTTCTGATCGGAATAAGATATACAGTACATTGACATGTAAGGTTCAGAAATGTTTACTGTTTAGGATAGTCAGTGGTCTAGTTGTTGGTCCTACCTAACTAATGTTTGAATGTTTAAATCATTTAACGCAGTTCATTTCATAGTGGTCACTAATATGTGACTTTTAGATTTGGATTTGGTGGTTCCACACAGTCGACAGGAAGAGGCAGAGAATAAAAGCTAAAGGATGGATGAATCATAGTCTGAGGGGAGGATAGCCACTCCAACAAGCTCAGATAAAAGACTGAAACAGATGGTGTGACTGGCTAGCTTCTCCATTGGCTATTTACACAGGTTCTCTCTGAAGCTACCGTATTTTGTAGTCGCGAGTGTTGTCAAACTAAGTGGTTGAGTGGCTATGGGTAACCCAGATACGACCTAGCTCACAGTAACAGGTAAACCTCCTGACAGATGACCTAATGACTTCAAGTAATACATGCTAGATGCACCACACTACACTCACAAACAGACTTATACTGTATAGCCATCCATTTGTGTTGTATCCCTATGTCCCTCCTGTTCTAATTGTTTCTCACGGGACACAATTAGTCTCATGCTTGCCGGAACTGATGAAGGAAACTTTGATGGTCACAGCAGCATTAAGTATAAAAAACATTACACAATAATGGATCCATCCTTTGATTTTTCCGACCTTCCATCATCCTCTCTTTTTCTAATTCCCTGTCTTTCATTCCCTCTGTAACCCCTGATGGAGCCATCCCTCCTCTCCACCCCCTTCTCTCTCTCCCTGCTCCATCATTCCCTCTTTCTCGCCAGTTAATTGACAGCCGGAGAGGGCCGTCCCTGTTGTCACATGACACTCGGCATCAGCGTCTTCTGCAGGGATCTGTGTTGGCTTGTGCTGAATGCATTATTAATTTGTTGCGTTCGCCTCGCTGCACCAGTCTGTCCCTGGGAGTGGAATTGATAAGTCTGTTACTTTAGATGGACTATCTCTGCATTCAACTGTGGATTAAAAAACGTGCAAAAGGAGAGAGAGAGAGAGAGAGAGAGAGAGAGAGAGAGAGAGAGAGAGAGAGAGAGAGAGAGAGAGAGAGAGAGAGAGAGAGAATGATACAAGAAGTAGAAAGAATGACAGAAATCAAGGGAAATCATACTAAAACACACAAGGTCGAACCCTGCTGCTATCTATCTGTGTCTTTCACCACCATCTCTCTCTAACTCCTGAGGCGGTAGAAATCACACCACTATTAACTCAACAGCAGCGCGCTCAGTTAGCTCTAATGGAACACGTCATGTTCTTCTGGCTTAACTAAGTGACTGCAGGCAGGAGTGCCTTTCTGCCAATCAAGTGATCTGATGTCACTTAGATTTTGGCACTTCTTCAGGGCGTCGAGAAGCCGCCTGAGATGCACAGCTGTGAGGAGATTGAACACTGGGTTGAATGCTTGACTGCGGAAGAGACATATGGAGATAGTGAGAGTGTGTGTGGATTTGTGCTTCATTATGTGTGTGCGCATAGCTCTGAATGTGTTTGCTTTCCGCATGTGCGTGTGCGTGTCTGTTGGTGTATCTCTGCATCGGTGTGTGGGTCCATGTGTGCGTTCTGTTGTGTGTGTGTGCATGTGTGTGATTCTTTGTGTGCATGTGTGTGTGCGTCCGTATGCTCCACTGCATTTGTTGAGATGCATGTGCAATGCTTCTTTGTGTGCATGCATACATGTGTGTGCTTTGTGTCCTTTGTGTGTGTGTGCGCATGTGTGTGTGGCTGTGCATATCCTGACATGAACTTGAGATTTGATATCTAAGTGTTTTACCCTCTGCCCCTTCCGCTGCTTTTCATCAGTACCTTAGTGTATTACGAGCTTCTCAAGAGTGTTGTTCTCTCCTTTCTCTTCCGACAGAAGTGTGATCCTCTGTGGAGTGCATTACTCCGCATCTAGCAGATGCTTTTATCCAAAGTGACTTAAATGTGCGGAGGAGCATCTCTGAAGCTGTGCAGCACAAAAGCAGATCTGGGACTAAGTGCTGGCATAGGTGCCTAAGTGCTAAGTAAGCTCTATTTAATGTAAATAGGCCAAGTGTAAGGAGAACAGGTAGCAATGTTGCGTAGCAGGTGCAGAATATACACACTAAGAAGTGTAATGTTCTCAAGAGGCGATATGAGTAACACCACAGATAAGATGAAATACACAACATCTACACACACAAGCACAACACCAGGATCTATGAACCTGCTACAGTAGGCTTTATCACAAATATTGTAGTAGAATAAATAGATAATAGGTCAGTAATATGCCTATAAATGCACTCAGAGAGTGCAGGCCTCCGCCAAGGAAGCTTAGTTTGTTATATTTGTGTCATGATGTGGTGTAATCCATTCAGATTTTTAAAAAAGCCTACCATAGGTGTGTTCAGAGAATTGAACCGTCAAATGTTAACCAAATTATATGTGTCTCTCATAAGTACTATGTCACCTGGTTAGCTTTGGTGTGTTTAGTTCACCTGCCATTGTGGGATTGGCAGATGCGATTGGCCATGCCATAGTCCCTATAATTTGCCATTTCACTTACTGGAGCTCATCGGTTGCTACATTCTGGTGACATTGGTAAAGGTTGCACTGTGTAATATTTCTAGTAGTTCATTTCCAGAATCCATGCTGCCCATTCTCAAATGCTTCCTTTTAAACAAATACTTACCACCACCATCAAATTCTAAGTATTCAATATGACTGAGAAAATTGCACTTTTTATACATGAAAAGGGGGATGTTCTCCATAGTCTGCCATTTGGGGGATCAAACTTGGCAATATGAAGCACAGTTTCAATGTGCTGCATAGTTGCAATACCTACTTTGGCCACCCTGCAGCACCATCTTACACAGTTCACCTTTATTAAATATACTGTTATAAACATTTTGATGATTGGCAGCATGCCTTTCATCACAATTGATTTAACAGTGGACAATTTTATATGGCACTGCTATCCAATCTAGCACTATAAAAGTGCAGGTAGGCCTAAATGGAATTAGAGCATTGCATTGCCATTGGTATTATTGTGCACATATTTGTGTGTTGATTTGTTTAACTTTTGTGTTGTCTGATTGTACAATAGAGAAATATGTGCAAGTTCCCCCACATTTTTTTCAAGTCTAACATAATAAGAGATCTATGATGTGTACAAGTGTCCAGAAATGTCCCACCACACACTGGAAAAGATAGTTGCCGCTTAACTAAGTTATTGAAGAGCAAGTGTTGCGTCTGAAAAGAAAAGAAGGATATGCCACAAATATTTACTGGAATGAGTAATAATAATAATAATAATAATAATAATTGTATTTGTATAGCACTGTGTCATACAAGGCATGTAACTCAAAGTGCTTAACAAATGGGAAAAAACATTGTTAGAGATAGATTTAAAAGGAGAGGTATAGAGGAGAGGCAGAAAAAGCAGGAAGGCAGAGGAAGAAGAGATAGACAGAGAATGTAGAGTCATAAGGTCAACGTAGGTTAGGACCAGGATTCTTAGATGTGTAAGGTCCATAGTGGCTGGGCCTATCATAAGTCATAGATAGTCACACAGAAATTGGGCGCTCAGGTGCGGCCCCTGGTGGCATCAGGGGTGAGGAAAAACTCCCTTTCGCTTGAATCATAGTTTGTGAGGGGGAAAAAAAAGCTCAGTGAGGTCTGAGAAAAAAGACCCCCTGTAGTCAGGAAGAAACCTCAGGCAGAGACCAGCGGCCACCTAGGGGAGCCCCCTGCCAGGGCTGGATTGCGAGTAGTAAGGGCGCTGCGGCGGCTGGGACACTATGACGCCTTGGTAGCTAGGAGTTGGCAAGGATGAAGAGGTGGGTCTTCAGCTGCTTCTTAAAGGAGTCGACGGAGGTGGCTGATCGGATCTCGATGGGGAGGGCGTTCCATCTCTTGGGCGCATAGCAGGCAAACGCGGCGTCGCCGATCTTCTTCTGCGGGGGGGTGGGGGTCCTTAGCAGCTTGGCATCAGTGGACCTGAGAGCTCGAGCAGGGGCATAAAAAGAAAGCATGTCTGAGATATAGCTAGGGGCAAGTCCATTTAATGCTTTAAATACTGTGAGCAGAATCTTAAAGTCGATTCTGTATGAGACAGGTAACCAGTGCAGGTCTGCCAAGACAGGAGAGATGTGCTCTCTCATTCTGGTTCTTGTTAGGATTCTTGCCGCAGAATTTTGAATGAGTTGCAATTTGTCAATTAATTTTTTTGGGAGACCAGAGAAGAGAGCATTGCAGTAGTCTATCCTACTGGTGACAAAGGCATGAATAAGTTTCTCAGCGTCTTGTCGGGGGGCCAAGCCGCGCACTTTGTTGACATTTCTAAGATGGAAAAAAGCAGATTTTGTTATCTTGTTGATGTGAGGCTCAAAGCTCAAATCCGAGTCTATGACCACACCTAGGCTAGTAACCTTATCTTTAATGTGTATGCTTAGGTCACCTAGGCTGGAGTGGAGTTTTGAATGGTAGGGGCCTATGTTTTTAACCGCTCTAACTAGCAAACATTGTTATCAACCGATCACACATCCTGCTCAGAATCACAACCGTTATTTTATAATCACACTTCTTATTTGTTATGTGGTGTGCGCATTGCGCAAGAAGGTGGTCAACCTTGCATTTTATGTTTACCTGGGTTATCCTTATTTAATGTTTTGTGATCTGAAAATGTTAAGTGTGACAAACTTGCAAAAAAGTAAAAGATCACTGAGGGGGCAAAAACAGCCCGCACACATGCATGTGGGGTTTGTAATCACTGTCAATTATTGTCAATCTTTATCAAAATGTTTAGTTTAACTGCACATTGGAGTCTGGTCAAATGCAATTTCAATCTTCTGTGCTAACAAAAAAATAAAGTACACTTTGACTTAACTTTTGACACACTAAATAAATCATGCAGCAAATCACACAGTATAATAAAATGACACCCCCTGGCTCGATTCCCTGAACCATGTCCTGTAGGTTTCAGCTGAGCGAGGATAGTGTGTAAAAAAACACCTTTGTCGAATGCTGTGGGGAGTGTGAATACTTTCACTGAGAGAACGCAAAGCATTTGTGGATTTCATTGTGTAATTATTATTTCATTTTGTGTTATGGGAGAATATGGCGTGAAACACGAGCAGTGTCTCTCAATGAGATTAGATTCTCCATGCTGCCACAGCTGGGGAGATACCGGTGTGTGTGTCTGTGTGTGTAAGGTGTTTCATTCCATGGCTATAAAAGAATGCTTGCTGAGGTGCATCGGCATGTGGTATGTGTGCTTGTGTGTGTGTGCACGCGTGTGCATGTGTCTGTGGAGACACATTTATGGGTATTTTGTACGTGTGTCTGTGTGATTTTTTAAGCTTTTTCAAAAGGTGCGCTGGTAAGACTCATGTAAAAGCCTTAGACACACTTGAGCTCTTTGAAAAGCATATCTGCTACTGCACAGCTGAGACATATAAGGCAGAGTGTGGGCATCCATGTGCAGACACAAGACACTGACAAGACAGAAAGAATGAAAATCAGAAAGCAAGCAAGGCACACTAACAGACGGCGCATTCAGGCTGACTGAGAACCGTGCCGGTGCCCGCTCCCGCACTTCATCACGAACTGGCCGCTGTGTTCACACCGCAGGTCTCTAGTGAACTAAAGAGTTGGTTCGCAATGTGAACTGGAAAATAGGCCTACTTGGTATTTGCATGGACGTCAACAGGTTCATCCAGGTAACACAGTCAAGTGTGGAAAAGTTCAGAGCCCGGTATGAACGCGTGTGGTTCACAGGTCATCACTTCAGTGCCGAACGTGACTGACTGATGTGGGCACTCATCATTCGGGTCGGCCTGAAAACATCAAGAGAGATGTGATACGCGCAAAGCCCCCCCACGGGGACCCCGGTTCGAGTCCGGCCGGGGTCCTTTCCCGATCCTCCCCCGTCTCTCTGTCCCATTCGCTTCATGTCACCATCTTCGACTGTCCTGTCAAATAAAGGCATAAAAGCCCCTAAATATATATATATATACACTATATATATATATATATATATATATATATATATATATATATATATATTTCTATTTTTTTTTAAAGAGAGATGGGTTGGGGAAATGAGGAACATGGAATGTAAAAAGAGAGCAATACAGAAAACGTGATGAAATCTGTGTGATAGAAAGGACACAGCAACATCACAGGCATGTACAGTTCAACCACTCCACCACCATCACCACCACCCCCATCACTACCACCACCATCTCTACCACCACCATCTCTACCACGTCCACCGCCACCACTGAGCATTTCACTCCACCACCATCACTACCACCGTCCACCGCCACCACTGACCATTTCACACTCTCTGCCTCCACTCTGTGCTAATGAGCATTGACAGACGGCCAATTGTGATGTTCATAATACAAGGCTGTCTCCATATGCTGTTTACAGGTATACATGCTTTTCCTCCCTTGCAGACAGTGGGGGCTGCTGTGATAGCTGTCATTACTCATTGCGCTGATGAACTGTTGCTGATTATTGCTGATTATGTTGCTTATTAGTGCTACTGTACCATACAAATTAGTTGGGGATTAGCACCAACTCTTCATTTTTTCTTTTTCTATTTTCTAATCTATTTTTTTAATTCTCTGTCCTATTTTTTTTCCAACGCAAATGGTGAGGGAGGGGGGCAAACTGGTCTTGTCCAGTCGTGACCTTTACATGACCTTTCTCATGGGCATCTGGCATGTATAATTGGCCGGCCTGGGTCCAGGGGTATTGCTGTGTGTGTGTGTGTGTGTGTGTGCGTGTGCATGTACGCGCCTTTTGACTGGTCTGGTGTCATGACTTTGCTTCGGTTCCTCTGTGGCTTCAGTTGGCTAGTTCTGGCCAGAGCAACACAAGCCTGGACAGCCATGGGAGCAAATGCTCCCCACAAAACACATACAGTACATATACACACACACAGTACACACACACACACAGACACTCACACACTCACACACACACACACACATACACACACACACACACGTGTGTAATTACTCGTAATCCACAATATTGGCACACATATCTAAGGAAGAAAACTGCACACACACACTGACTCGGTTCTCACCAAAGTTAAACTAACTAGCTGAGGACAGGAGCAATTTGGGTTTAAAGCAGTTTTGGGTTCAAACTGTACCTCCCATACATTATCTGTGGAACACATGCACGCACACACACAAACACAACCAAAATCACACACACACACACACACACACACACACACACACACACACACACACACACACACACACACACACACACACACACACACACACACACACACACACACACACACACAGACACAGAGTTTAAACAACCCAGCTGAGGACAAGAGCAATTTGGCTTTATCTGGGTTTAAAATTAGCACCTGCAATTACTTAAGCTCTTATCCCAGGAATAAAGACATCAGTTGCCTGTTAACAAGGCTTAGCACAACTCCCCAGAGTGTACTGTAGACGTGCTCACAGCTAGGCACACAAGCACACTCACATGTGTAGACACACACAGGCATGTATGCACACATGCACCAATGCACAGAATTTCATGTACAACCACACACATCCGTGCACACACATACACCTTAACACAGAGATAAATGCCCACGCACACACACATGCAAAAATATCTTCACATCATTGTTTGCAATTAGTCGATATGAAATGATGAATTAAAAGCAAAGGGTTGCAGTGCTGAAATGCTGTATTTTTCTAAAATCCCTCTTTAATCACCGCTCAGCATTACTGCTGCTTTTCACCAGGGATGCATGCGTGTTCAAATCGTCCGATGTGTTAGTGTGTTTACTTGTGTGTTCTGCATACTATAAGTGGAGTGAACTAAAGGCTTGGAGTGTGTGTGTGTGTGTGTGTGTGTGTGTGTGTGTGTGTGTGTGTGTGTGTGTGTGTGTGTGTGTGTGTGTGTGTGTGTGTGTGTGTGTGTGTGTGTGTGTGTGTGTGTGTGTCTTTCTGTACAGATTTGTCCAGTCTGACATTCACATTCTCTGTATTCCTCTGTTATTTACTACGGTGGTCCCCAGACCATATTTGTGTTTCTTTCTGAATGTGTGCATATTTGTGTGAGTGTGTGGACAATACAGTTATGTCTGTGAGTGGGCAGTGGGGGGGATAGAGATAGAGATAGAGAGCGAGAAAGAAAGAGAGAGAGAGGACAGAGACAGTGCTTAGACTAGGGCGACAGACTGATAAAAGAATCTGATAGAAAAGCCGGGGGAGAATGTCAACCTGATTTATCTTTGCTTCATTCCTCCTTTTCCTTACCCTCTCTCTCCCTCCACCTACTCCTCCTTATTCAGTGCTATCTTTCACACCCTTCTCTATCCCCTCTTCTCTATCTATCTATCTATCTATCTATCTATCTATCTATCTATCTATCTATCTATCTATCTATCTATCTATCTATCTATCTATCTATCTATCTACCTACCTACCTACCTACCTACCTACCTACCTACCTACCTATTTAGCCTATCATACCCTCCTGCTCTCTGTGAAGCCACTGGGTGGTGCAGTCCACACCCGGGGCCCCGCCTAAATAAACCTGCCTGAAGGGGAATCCAGCAGCTGATTTATGGGGCCCATAAGCCCTGAGTGATTATTACAGAGGCATTACATTTATTACATGTCACTAGGAAGTATATCAGCTGCATTATGTCGCTACTTACCCCCGTCTCCGAAAACGCTGGTTTCAAGGTCCCAGAAGGTTTATAGGAGTTTTACAGGGCGTTACAGTAACAGCTGCAGGCCTCAGAGGAGTGAAACTCTGCAAAAATATGCTACTTTTGATGAATGATGCCCCCACAGACAGACTTAGCCATTACATTAGTGCTAGCAATCAAATAATTTGGATTCAAGTCAATTAGGGGTTTTATAAAACTGATTGGACTGGACTGGACTGTTTTTTTGCACACAAGAAAACCAGTGCTGTCAACTTGTTTTGTTTCTATTTAGATTTTTCATTTAAAATGTCATCCTTTTACTGCCATATTCTTTGTTGAATAATGCAGCACCATCCCAGGAGGAAGCTGATCCTTTGCAGAGAATATGAGGCTGTAAGACGAAGGGAACCAGCACATATAAGAGATTTACACGCGCGCAGGCGCATGCACACGCACACGTAAACACACACACACACACACACACACACACAGCATGCACCTAACAAAACTCATGTGCACACACACACACACACACACACACACACACACACACACACACACACACACACACACACACACACACACACACACACACACAAAGCTAAGAATAATGGAGCACACACACATACAGTACACACACACAACCTGTCCAGCATTTTCTCCTGTGTAAGCTTTCCATGTGATACTACACAGAGGGGGATGACAAATAGAGGGAGAGGAACAAGGGAAGGGGAGTTGCAAAAAGAGGGGAAAGGGGGAAGAGAAGAGAGGCGAGAGAAAGATGAATGAGAGGGATGCTGAATGAGATGGATAGCATAAAGAGAGAGAGGGGGGAAGAGAGATTAAAGACAGATTAAAGTGATGGTTCGGAGTAGATTCACCCTAATGCCATTTGAACCATGATATCTATCCAGTAACCCACCCATAGCGTTTTCTGGCTTGGGCAAACATTAGCAGAGCTACCGAGTTATTTATGGTTGTTTCGAATAGTTTACCGGTGCATTCGCAGTATCTCCAAACTTTACCCCACAAAAATTACATGTCATGACACCAAACTTCTACAGTAGTACAAATATGGTCTCTACTCACAAAACAAAGCATTTAGGAGTTTCGAAACAGTCCAGGAGTTTATTATCATCCACACAAGCCGAATGTATTCTGTCTTTCTAAAGCTGCGCCGTCGTTACTGTCGTAAGCCCGTAAAAGTCCTCAACAAAGTTTCAGACGAGAGTATAAAAAAACGTTTTCATTGAATTGTGATTAAGACATATATTTTCAAGGCAACACTTACTAGATATTTCAAAAGTTACCTACTATCAATTAGACAAGGATTTTCGTTATCAATATGGACACTGAATCCACTTTTCATTGTGCATAATGATGAGTTTCGTTGAGCATATGACATTACAGAGAGCCATAGTGCTGCGCTAAGGGGTTAAAGAGGCGAGAGCAGTGTAGAGAAGAGGCGTGGCCAGGCAGATGGTTCATCATGGTGTGTAAGGCCCTATCCAACATCAGACGTGTCTCCATGCCCCATGGCTCACCAGAAAAAAAGAAACCCACAGATTTACTATGGGAACCAGTAAACTCACTTCTAAGAGAAAAGTGTTTGGTCTGCTCTCCCTTACTTTCAGTGTGTAAGAGTGCACAGAGAGAGGAGATGGAAAAAGAGAGTAAATGGAACATCTCTATGTGGAAGGCCCCGGAGATGTTTTAATTATGAAGAGAATGAGATGGAGTGTGTGGATGCAAATATGGGAAAAACACGATAAAGAAATAATCTGCATCTCTCTCTCTCTGAACGGTCTGCCTCTGCCTTTGCAGAAAAGGTTTCAAAACTTCCTGCTAGTCTCCCTGCATAAGGCCAGATTGGAAACTATGTGAAGAAACTACAACATGCCCTGGACTTACCCTTCCTGTTTACCCTCACTTGCCAAGTGTTGGACTGAAAATATAATTTGGCTGGCTTGTTGTTGACATTTAAAATTGGGAGACAGAGAAACATTCAATGGAGTAATGGTATTAAGACTGTGTGTGTGTGTGTGTGTGTGTGTGTGTGTGTGTGTGCTTAATTACTAGTATTTACACACATATACCCAGCTGTGTGTATGTGTGTTTGCAAACACTTCAAAAGGGGTAGAAAGAAATTGAATTAGAGAGTGAGAGAGAGAGGCAAAGAGAGCAGATAAGTGGGCAAATATATGATGACTGAATGAGAAAAACACAATTTGCAAAAAAGTTCATAAGCTGAGACAAAGTTTCACACACAGCATGAGACACGGGGCGATTCTCAAAGTCTGATTGCCTCGGTAGTGCTTCAGCCTTGAAGTCGCGCACTCACAGCCTCACAAGTATCTCAAACGATTATGAGTGGAACATGAAGCGTGGAAGTGAACGTCATAGCTGTTCCGTTTGGGCCACTAAACACTTGTTTTCAATCAGTTGGCTGTATTTCTGTGTAGGGGATATTTGAAAAGCATGACAAAACTACAAGAATGTTGATATCAATTCAGAACAGTGCACAAAATGTCCGTGGCCAAAAGCTGTGAAACGCAACACAAACGGAATGGGCACAAAAAATGACCAAGTTGTGTTGAGTTATTTGAAGCTATTCGCATCTCGGAAACAACAACATAGCATTTATTGTGCTTAAAGCGATGGTTCGGAGTAGAATCACCCTAATGCCATTTGAACCGTGACACCCATCCACCTTTACACCCGAAGTGTTTTCTGCCGCAGGCTTACATCAACAGAGTTGCCGTGTTATTCGATGTTTATTCCGGTTAGCTTGACTCAAGCGCATATGGATACTGGGCACCGTCTCCAAACTTTCCCCACAAAAATAACATGTCATGACACCAAACTTCTGCAGTAGCACAAATATGGTCTGTACTCACGAAACGAAGCATTTGGAAGTTTGGAAATAGTCCAGGAGTTTATTATTATCAACACAAGCCGAATAGCTTCTCTGCTGCTAAAGCTGCGCCAACGTTACTTCCGTCATCTAAGACAAGCATGTAAGAGTCCTCAACGAAGCTCATAATATGCACAATGAAAAGTGAATTCAGCATCAGTATTGATAACGAAAATCCTTGTCTAATTGATAGTAGGTAAGATTTGAAATATCTTTTAAGTATTGCCTTGAAAATATAAGCCTTAATCACAATTCAGTGAAAACCTTTTTAACACTCTCGTCTGGAAGTTTGTTGAAGACTTTTACGGGCTTGTCTCATATGACGGAAGTAACGTTGGCACAGCTTTAGCAGCAGAGAAGCTATTCAGCTTGTGTTGATAATACTAAACTCCTGGACTATTTCCAAACTTCCAAATGCTTCGTTTCGTGAGTACAGACCATATTTGTGCTACTGCAGAAGTTTGGTGTAATGACATGTTATTTTTGTGGGGAAAGTTTGGAGACGGTGCCCAGTATCCATATGCGCTTGAGTCAAGCTAACCGGAATAAACATCGAATAACACGGCAACTCTGTTGATGTAAGTCTGCGGCAGAAAACACTTCGGGTGTAAAGGTGGATGGGTGTCACGGTTCAAATGGCATTAGGGTGATTCTACTCCGAACCATCGCTTTAAACAAGCATGGCTTTCTCACACTTGTATTAGCAAAAGCCTACCGCGAGCTTGGAGATGTGAAGCATTCTGGGTACTTTGTCAAGGCAAGGATGCAGCAAGTGTGGTCATGGAAATGCTACGAATGAAGTGCATAGTACTTGCTAGATTTGTAAGCATGATTCACTTTGGAACAGGACTTGACGAGTTCTGATGATCCGTGAAAAATGGGCGTTACTCGTCCTAGCAAGGCTAGAACACTTCACATTGAGAAATACCCACAGACTACAAATGACAAAATGAAAGGGAAAGGTAAAGTCCTCTAGCCTAGAAATCTAGACGCCCCTAGCGAACGCAAATTGAATTTGCTCCCGGGGGCAGTCTAGCGGACCCCGGTCGTTTTGCGAGGCTGAAAGTTATCCGATGACAGGGCCAATCAAATCGCGAGGGGGGCCGGGCTACCTAGTACAGGAAACTTTCTAAGAAGAAACATGGTGTCCGTCCGTGCTACGTACAGCACGAAAGTGTTTACTTAATTTAAAAAGCCTGGATGATAATACATTTCGTGGCTGACATGGATTGATGTAATAATACACCATGAACTTATCGGACACAAATAGATCACAACACATTACCATTTGATCATTCAATGTTTTAAACTAGCTCGGTAAGCTAAGTTGAGCATTTTACAGAACCAGATAGTCACACGCTATTATCAGACCACTACTGTAGGTGTAGAATGAAATTCAGGGGTGATAGTATTCAGGCTCCATGCCTGATTTCAGGCTTGACAGAGTTTGCAAAAATAAAAACATTGATAATAATTAGCCATTAGGTTATTCTTATCTCAGAAAGTGTATAGGTTCAGGGTTTTCTTCTACTATCAGGCTTGAATAATGGTCATACACAGGCTATTAAATGTTTGAATAATGTGTCATATAGGCCTACGTTACGTCACTATGCAGTATCTTGTCGTCGTCGTTAGAGCAGGGAAAAAAGTTCAGGCTCAGGATTTTTTTTCACCATCACCCCTGGAAATTGCTGCCCCAATTTCTAATAAGACACATGCCATTAAAAACGAGACATTTGGGAGCTTTCAAAGTCTTTGAGTAGCTTACTAAATAGATGGGAATGACACCTAGTCTACCAAGCTAGTGGCTAGCTAACCTGTCGTCAATAACACAGAGTTAGGTATCCAGCCTTGTATTATATGCCTGCCCCAAATTCTAATAAGATTCATGTCATTAAAAACGAGACATTTGGGAGCTTTGAAAGTCAGTAAGTCGCTTACTAAATAGGTGGGAATGACATCTACTCTACTGAGCTAACGGCTAGCCAACCTGTCGTCATTTACACAGAGTGTAAATTAGTTATGGTTAGTTAATAGTTATTAGTTACGTGTATTAGTTATGGGTATACAGCTAGCTAGCTAACACCGAACATGCCATGTTGACAACAATCATAAATATAACCATTTAACAAGCCCCAAATTGCTCAACATTTCGCTGGTTGATCAAGGAGGGCCATGTGGTTGAAAACGAGGCATTTTTTAACTGTGTAAGTGAAAACACGATTTATTAGGAAACTTGTTTGTGGCTGTGATCATCACACGCATTCACTGCTACGACGGCTCGAAGTTGCCGCTTCACCTACAAAGGGGCGTCTCGCGTGTACGTTCTGAAAGACAGCTGTGACGTTACACAGAAGTGTGTGGGGATTGGTTGTTCCACCATCCTATTGCGTGGCGTTGAGTGCCAAGGCATTTTGATAGACAACCGTTTATCCCGCCCACACTCTCTCCCAGCTCACCTAGACCCTTGTACAGCTTTTTGCTGGGTACACCCCGCCATTCCGACGCACCGCCATTGACGTCTTATTGTCGTAGTGACGATGCGTTTGATCTTTATCAAAGGCACTGACATGCCGACACATTTTTAAGCAGATTCGGATGAATAGCCTTCAGGGTACTTTTCAGCATTAGCCTACACTATTCCACTGCAATATGCAGTGGAACATTCAATCGACTTCATAAAAAAAGTTTTGTCAACGTTGTCAAAGTGGGTTCATTGTTATTAATAGCCTAATAATCGGCACATATAGGCTATGCACCAAACATGCACATAACACCACATCTAGGCTTAGCCTTAGTAGGCTATAACTAAATGCAAGTGGTAATGAGACGTGCTACATATTAATGTTTGTTTGTTTTTATTTTTTTTAACTGTATGTTGAATATTCGTCTTTAAAAAAAGAATGGATTATTACCGAGGTCCGGACCATTGCAGCCAGTCTGGACACTCGAGTCCTTAGCCTAAATAAACAGCATACGCAGTGTAGTTGTCTTCCAATAATTCTGGTTTTAGATTAAGGCTATTCAATCCCTAAATTACTTTTTGGTGGATTACTAACACCTTGACAGATTCCAGGCGCTCTCTCCCACCTCTTCCTGCGCGGCCGCCTGGAACAGACCTCTCCTCTCGATGGGAGGGACAGAGGAGACGCGTGACAAAGATAAACACAAACAAGCAAAACAAACTAAGCACTTGTTGTCACTAAGTAGCCTAAGCGGCGGGACATCTCCAAGAAAAAATGCATAAACATTTCCATCTAAAGCCGGGCATACACTGTGCGATATTTTCACTCGTGGGTCTTAAGCTTCTGCTCACACTGCACGATGGAATTTCACTGTTTAGAAGTTCACGACTCACGACCTCACACTACACGAGCCGACAGTCGGATGCGAGCGACAGGCATGTTTCTCCGGTCTGCAGAGGAGGGGACATGCGCACCTGAGGTGGAGATGAGGTCGCGCTCAACAGCGAATCGCACGGCCCTATTAATTTGTGCATGTGAAGTGTCAAATCGGGTCGTAGCACTGCTTTAACTGTGCGATTTACGCACGAGCCACGACCAGAATTTCAAACCGTTTTGATTTTCTTGCGACCCTGCGATTGCACGACCGTGAGGCGAAATCGCTTGTCGTTACCCCATGTACACTGCACGACGCGAGACTCACGATTGACCTGCGATTGAGCAAGAAATCGGCCCGACTCTCAAAAAGTCGTGCGAGTGCCAAATCGTGGCAAAGTCGGGGCAAAAGTCGCACAGTGTAAGCCCAGCTTAAGTCGGCAAGTTGGAGAGTGCATTTCTCATGCGCCATGCGCGTAGTGATACTCATTGCAATGCATGTAACGCTTTAAAAATAAAGCATCACCTCTGATATTAGTGTTTGTGCGCTTATTTGGTTGCCTTCTCGTTGCCTTGGTCGAGCCTTCTCGAAAATTATGAGGCCCGGACCTCATATAGCCAGTCAGTAGGCGCACGTCATCTGCTGAAGTGTCTTTCATGATTGCTTTTATTAATAGTCTTATTCAAAACCCACAGTGCAGTCGCGGACATGCCTTTTAACAGCCGTTAGGATCAGAATTCGACACGAACCATTGAATATCGTGAGCTATTGGATGGATTTTGTGATCATGTCCTCGAGCAATGTGCCTATTCCTGCTTTAAACTGCGCACTGGTTAAAGTTATCAGGGACTGGTCGCAGATCACTGTTAGTGTAGGCTATTTACTGAACTCGCTGGAGATTGAAAACTTGCATCACTACGGGTTTGTTTTTCAAATGCCTGCAGCTATGACCGTGATGAACATCAGGTAATTTTTCTAATATCGAATTCCCAATATGGGGCAACGGGAAATAAGCATCCAAGATGTAAGGGACCAGATAGTCTGACAAAGCAGGGAAAAGGGACACGTTGAGGCCATTTGGACCGTGACAAAATGATACACACTGATCGTAACTGTGCTGTCACTCTCTCTCCACTACTTTCCGCTCGTGTCGCAACAGTGTTGCAAATGTCATTGGCGTTAGAATGTTGTTCACACGCCTAAGCACTTGCAACAATAAAGTGATAGGAAGAGTGGTGTTTTTAAACAGAGCTCTCTATTAATTGTGAGCTTAGAGTCTGAAAAAAAAACACTGGCTACGAAGGACAAGGCAGAAAAAGAGCAGGGACATCAAAGGGAGCGTACCAATGTTCCCATGCCCCATTGGTCCCACAGCCCATTGGTCCCACGGCCCACTGGTCCCACAGCCTATTGGTCCCACAACCCATTGGTCCCACAGCCCATTGGTCCCACGTCACTAAGACTTTTTTTCATTATTTAGGCCCATTGGTCCCACAGCCCATTGGTCCCACAGTCCATTGTTCCCACATTGCTTTTTTATTTGAATTTTTAGGCCCATTGGTCCCACGGGACTCACTAGTTCGACGCCCTTTCGGTACTTACCGCTTACGTCATACGACCCTAACCCTAACCTTAACCCTAAACCTAACCCTAACCTTAACCCTAAACCTAACACTAACCTTAAATCGCTTGTTTGAAATGTTTGATTACCATGTGAAGTACAGAGAGGGCGTCAAACTAGTGGGTCCTTTGGTCCCACAGCCCATTGAACTGTTTGTGATGTGGGACCAATGGACTGTGGGACCAATGGACTGTGGGACCAACGGACCTAAAATTAAATAAAAAAATCTTAGTGATGTGGGACCAATGGGCTGTGGGACCATTGGGCCTAATTTTGAAAAAACGCAAAAGTCTTAGCAATGTGGGACCAATGGGCCGTGGGAACATTGGGCTGACCCCACATCAAAGGCTCGGAATGACATTTTTTTTTTTTATGTCGGAATGGCGTAGTGTCGGAATGGCGGTGTGTCGAAGTGGCGTTGTCGGAATGGCGATTGCCCCCCCTTTTTGCTGTACGGGTCTGGCTCGCTAGGCTAAAAGTCCTCAACTGAAAAGTAAACCAAAGGAGGAAGTGGAAGAGGGAACGCCTCACCCAGACATGTGTCGGTTATTTATGAATGCACAGTCTTCCGTTGGAGTTACGAATGTGACCGCCGGAGCCAAATCCAGGGGAGAAAGCATATGGTTTATAATTATTTCATTAGTCATAATAATGATTCAACCATCCAGGTGGTTTTGTTGCCAGGGAACCTGTGAAGTGTGGCACGATCATTTATGCCACAAATGGCACATTTTTAAAGTCTTGATGAGGGAGAGATAGGAAGCATAGCACATTAAAAGACTTAAATTTAGGTTGAGGATGAACATATGCCTTAGTTCTCTCTCTCTCTCTCTCTCTCTCTCTCTCTCACACACACACACACACACAAATACTGGCTCATGCTCACCTTGATCCTGCATTCATGATAAACTTTTCCCCCTCTAACTTCCTGCAAAATACATACAGTGAAAGTAATTGCATGTGAATACTAAGTGAATACTATATGCATTCACATGTGCTCATTTGTATTTGTGTGTGTGTGAGCTTGGGAGGTACTGTTTGAAGACAGACAGATGGGACATCTCACACTCATCCAAAAGCGGATTAAAAATTAAATGCTTGTCTTGAAATCTTTATGACTCCATAAAAATAGACAGCACCAGGGACGGGACAACACCTGTTTTTTTCCCCTTCAAAGGAGCTCTCCAAAATGAAGTTTCCGAGATGGATGCTTAAGCTATTGGTTAGTGGTTAGACCAAGCGTGTGCTCTGATCACAGGGTCATTATTCAATGTCTATACGTGTGTGAGGGTGTTGATTCTTGGGGGTCAGCTCTATGTTCCCACAGCCCAATGGTCCCACAACTTAAACCTGCTGCTCCATGTTCCCACATGTTTGAGAAATTATTAAAGATGTCCTCTCACCGTCATTTCATTAATATTGCCGTGTTCCCAATTGTTATTAAATGTGTTACGTGTTGGTCCTGTTTTAAAAAACATTCTGGTTGCTTTGTTTCAAGACGTCTTTGCAAGCTAGCAAGGTGGCTTGTGGAGAAACGAGAGGGTCTTCCGTTTTTTTCGTGTATATCGGTCTCTGATTGGCTCCCTCCTCCTGCTCGGCAGAGAGAGCATCTAAAGTTAGAGTCGCCACTTCCCCGGGTGATACTGCACTATAGGGGCGCCAACAGAGGCGTGCAGGCTCTATTCAGGGCTGTGCTCTTTCGACAGCGACCTCTAGGCCAGGGGTGCTCAACTGGCGGACCCAGGTCCGGATGCGGACCCAAACGCAATGTCATCCGGACCAAGACAAAATCCATCTGTATTTAATATGTATAAATTATACATGAGATTTCGCTGCCATGCTATCTATAGGTGTATTTCTATGAAGCCAGTCTTATGACAAATAACCCAGGTAGCAAAGTTTATCTGGCCCATTGTTGGCCCGATCCTTTTTTCGCGAGTGAAAACAGTCGGTCCGATTCTGGCTTTGTCCGCGGCCCAATAATGGTCCTATTACCGTATGCCGACAGTGTCGGCTCAGTGTTGGCTCAGTTACTGCATGAGACTGACCGTTATTTTCTGTGTCGGCTGAGTGTTGGCTCGGTTACTGCATGAAGTGACAGTTATTTTCAATGTTCTATGAAGTGTTGGCTGAGTCAAGGTAACCAGTGTTTCAGCCGAGCCGACACTCAGCCGACAGTGCCGACATTCCGCCAAGATCTGGCCGACTGTTCTTAACGGTTCTTGCTACCTGGGAAAAGTATCATCAGTAGGCTATGACAACTCAGTGAGTGAGCAAGAGGCCAGTGCGGCCAGCGAGTGAGGCTATTTTCTGCATTGGTCCGTAGCGACTTTTTTGGACCCTGGAAACATACGAAATTTGGCGAGTGGACCTTTTCAGTTTCTAGTTGAGCACCCCTGCTCTAGGCGAACTGCAGGCAAGGAGCCACCAGAGTGGGATGGCTGCATGTATGAGGCTTTTTGCTCTGTGTGTATCTGAGAGTAGCAACCAGCTGATAGCTAAGCTAAGCTAGGTTTCGACATAAAATGGGTCAACATAAACCTTTGTGGGCAACGCCTTCTTTCGATGTGACGCAACACAGAAAGGCTTTCGTGATTCGCTCGTTTCTCTGCATTGTTTATGTTAATTGGGAAACACCGGGAAATACAGCCAGGCGAGGTGACGCACCGCTATGAGAGCCTTGCATGTGAGTTGAACTTGGGGTGACCGTCCGATTTTCAAAAGGAGTGAGTAAAACTGTGTTTTATGGGAAGTTGGCCCTTAAAGCGATGGTTCGGAGTAGAATCACCCTAATGCCATTTGAACCGTGACACCCATCCACCTTTACACCCGAAGTGTTTTCTGCCGCAGGCTTACATCAACAGAGTTGCCGTGTTATTCGATGTTTATTCCGGATAGCTTGACTCAAGTGCATATGGATACTGGGCACCGTCTCCAAACTTTCCCCACAAAAATAACATGTCATGACACCAAACTTCTACAGTATAACAAATGTGGTTTGTACTCACAAAAAGATGAATTTGAAACTTTGTACATAGTCCAGGTGTTTATTAGTAACAACACACGAGACGATTAGCTTTTCTGCTGCTAAACATCCGTCGACGTCACTTCCTCCAGCTGGGACTTTGTTGATGGAAACAAATACACGTGAGTCCGGAAGGCGGAAAACTAAAAAAGACAGCTTGCGCTACAACTAGAAATTAACCACTTCGGATTTAAATTTTACCACGTTTAATAAATAGAAGACGATGCCACACTCGTGCATATATCCTGGCTGTGGACTAAAACACAAACCTTACAATAAGTGGACAGTCCCAGCTGGAGGAAGTGACGTCGACGGATGTTTAGCAGCAGAAAAGCTAATCGTCTCGTGTGTTGTTACTAATAAACTCCTGGACTATGTACAACGTTTCAAATTCATCTTTTTCCGAGTACAAACCACATTTGTTATACTGTAGAAGTTTGGTGTCATGACATGTTATTTTTGTGGGGAAAGTTTGGAGACGGTGCCCAGTATCCATATGCACTTGAGTCAAGCTATCCGGAATAAACATCGAATAACACGGCAACTCTGTTGATGTAAGCCTGCGGCAGAAAACACTTCGGGTGTAAAGGTGGATGGGTGTCACGGTTCAAATGGCATTAGGGTGATTCTACTCCGAACCATCGCTTTAAAATATAGGTCCTATGTTCCCACATTTCCGTCTAAACTAAGACTAAGACTAAGGCCTAAATTTCAATAAATTCTTAGAAATGTTGGAACATAGAGCAGGAATATTCTGTTAGACCAATGGGCTGTGGGACCAACGGCCCTAAAAATGAATGTTAAAAGTCTTAGTGATGTGTGACCAATGGGCTGTGGGACCATTGGGCCGTGGGAACAGACACGCTCCCGATTCTTGGCTAGCGTCCACAGACTGTTGTAACGGTTCTTGATAAAAAAAGCCCATTTGTCACCACTACCGTAACATTGTCAAGAAATACCAAATACTGGATTTTGATAGCTACCAGTTACTACTAGAGGTCTGTCTCATTTTGAATGGACTAGCTCCTCCACTATTATTCATAAAGAAAAACAGTAAACACAAGAGCAGTGTTGCCAAGTCCGCTTATTATAAGCGACTTTGGGCTTCTTTTTTTGAGCAGTCGCTTTGAATTTTGTAAAGTCGCGGGTTGCGGTTTTTTTGGGCTTGCTCTTTTCAGGGTTGGGCTTGCTGTTTTCTCCTGCTCTGCCGGTCATTTGAATGTGTTTCTCAATGGCAACTCGTTTTTTCTCACTCATCCTTACAAGTGACCCTACTACAGCATTGTTAACTGCCACTTTCTGTGGTCACTTGAGGGGATTTTAGCTGCCACGCAGACCCCTGCAAAGAGCAAGGTCTTCCCTGACTAGGCACGCGACTGACGACCCACCCCTTCGGTTGCTTATTTTGGGCTTGTTTTCACTACGCCCGTCAGTCGCTTCTTTTGGGCTTGTTTTCAGGACGTCAGTCGCTTATTTGTCGTAGAAAATCTGGCAACACTGCACAAGAGCCCAGGCAATAGGGGACTGTGAATTGAAATGGCGTAGAACTAAATTCAGCCAAATGGTGTTGTCCATTAGAAGAACACAGTCCTGGAATACACTGCCAGCTTATATCAGACTGTGCGACAACATCAATGCCTTCTAAACGATCAGTGTTGCCCAAAAAATCAGCCAAAGTCGCTGTTGGCCCTCTAAAAAGTCGCTAGATGACGTCACAACATTATGTGTGACGTTACAGCGTCACGCTGATCATTAGGAAACGTGTCCACATATGGAGGCCAAAATGTGTCTTTATGGGCAGTCATGGGTAAGCGGTTAGGGCGTCAGTAGCCCAAAGGTTGTAGCCCAAAGGTTGCCGGTTCGACTCCCGACCCGCCAGGTTGGTGGGGGGAGTAATCAACCAGTGCTCTCCCCTATCCTCCTCCATGACTGAGGTACCCTGAGCATGGCACCGTCCCGCCGCACTACTTGGAGTCATCATAGATAGCAGACTGTCCAGATTGACCACATGGTTAAGAAAATGAGTAGTGGCTTGGCATTACTCAGGCATGGTGGCCAGTTTCTCACCCAAGAACTAAGAAAAATGATTGTATGCTCTTTGGTTTTAGCACAGATGGAGTACTGTACTATTGTGTGGTCAAATGCCATCAAAGATCACCTTGCTAAACTTCAGCGAGTCCAAAACAAGGCTGCTGAACGGAGCATTTGGGTATTCAAGACTGCAGCCCCCCCCACCTTAACATTGACTCCAATGAAGCACTCAAACAATCGATCATAAAACGGCATTAAACTTTCGTTTGCAGAGACATGCAACTCACCGAGTCGTCAGAGGTGGGCAGCGATACGTTGGCTCGAAAATCACCGCGAAATACGCTTCCAGAGAAGATATATTATCCTTATTGTCCGTCTTCATTGATTGTATTGGTTTGACTAGTATTACGCCGTGCAACGGGAAATGGGGGTGCGTTTGTTTACGTTACTATCTATGGTTTGTATGCAAGCTGTAGTTTTTGTAGCCAGTCCCGCTCAAAGATAGCCGTTCTACCTCGCTCCTTGATGTCTACACAAACAACACACTATCGCTACCTACTGGCTGGATGTCTACTGCTATTCAACCGCGTCTGGGGAAAAATAGGTCCGCCAAATGCTAAACAACAGTTAGAAGGCATATTTCGCTACAATGTTCGAGTCAATTTATCGCTGTCTACCACTGACCACACGGTGAGTTCCATTTCTTCTCGAACGAAAGTTTAATGCCATTTTATAATCGATTGCTTGAGTGCTCTATTGGAGTCAATGTAAAGGTGGGGGGGCTGCAGTCTTGGATACCCAAATGCTCCGTTCAGCACCAAATGTCAAAATTGTGATGAGAACATCTCTACTTCACCCCAGAAGTCACACAAACAGGGCTTAATGTCTAAAATAGCGAACGACCACTTTAAAGGTCCACTAAGTTAACAAAATTAAAGTTCTCTATACGTTTTTTCTTACCTAATATACACAAACTCAAACTTTGAGTAAAGTTGTACTTGTCAAAATCGTATTTTTTAGGGAAGTTATAAAATACGCCTTTCTGATTGGACAACAGAACGTGACGTACATTTCAGAAGACATGCAGACCGAAGCCTATCTCAATAACGCCGTCTTGTGTTGAAATGGCATTAGGTCTACTGATCGAAATAAAGTGAATAGAGGCTGTTTTTTCATTTAGTGTTTCACAATAAGTATTAGGGCCTACTCCATGAATGTGTCCTTTTTCATTTTTTGTTTATATTTTAGATAAGGTAGTTTTAGTGTGGGGTTGGATACTTGCTAATAGTGACGCGCTGCGCATGCGACTCGAGTACTGAGTTGATCTGAAGGCAACCATTATGGACGACTTGTCATCCAGTCCCGGCAGTAGTGACCAAGAAGATGATTTATTTCTTCCCCGAGGTGTTCAACCGTATTTATATGAACCCCTGGCGCGGGAGGATGGTGTGCACCTTGTTCCCTTCATACTGCTTCTGAAGTTCTGAGTAGCATATGTTTGAGGGTAGGAGATAGAGAGAGGAGGACAACTAACTTTATTTTCCTGATTATGAGCCCTGGCCAGTGAATCTTAATATAAAAAAGGTATCCATACCAAAAACTGAAAATGGGTCCCACAGACCCAAACTCATTAAGAGTGGAGTGTCACAATTAGTCAGGCAGATTAGAGTCCAGATGTTCACAAAATATTTCAGTTGGTCATACAAGCACCATATTTGGTACAAATGATGTCTAGGGTGTATTATTTAAGAAAAGTACGTTATCCAGCTTCAAATCCAAGATGGCCGCCAGTTTTCAACATGGCCGCCAAATTGAATGTAATAGAAGTGTCTTTCAAGGTAGAATTTCGTAGAATAGACATGTGTCGATTACCACAGCTTCAAAGTTTATATGTAATGTCTAGAAATACCCAATGGTGTCAACTGTATTCCAATATGGCTGACAGTTTTCAAGATGGCGGATATTGAGTTCAAAAATTATGTTTTCGAATGTTTTCTGGCCATAGACATTCTTCTAGATCATTAAGTGGGTGATAAAAGTGTTTTTTTTCCCCAAAGGATGTCAAAGGTGTACTATTTATGAAAATTATGTTATCTGGCTTCAAATCCAAGATGGCTGCCAGTTTTTTAAGAAGGCCACCAAATTAAATAAAACAAGAAAATGAAAGTATTTATAAGGTAGAATTTCAATTAATGAAAGTATTTCCAAGGTAGAATTTCAATTAATAGAAAAATGTTCATGTCCAAAGTTTCAAATTATGCTGTGTCAAAATATTCAATGGTACAATCTGTATTCCAATATGGCTGCTTGCCTTCAAGATAGCAGATCTTGCATCAAATCCCCAAACCGTAGAGCGAATTTCACTGAAATTTCGGCAAAATTTTGCTATGTAGGTAACGGGCCGTTATATGATTTAAAATTAGTATTTTCAATGGGGTTTTTTTGCCTCAGATATTCTGTATCAATAAACATCCAAAGTCACACACTAAACCAGTAAATTAAGTGAGTAATTTAAACGGTGTATTTTGCAATATTTTATATGAGTGATGTCGTAGCACGACCAGGGCACACTGGTGACATTACTGCTGTAAGATTCAGCATGGGATTCAGTGTTGGCTTGTAGTGTACTAGCTGTAGTTGAAAACTTCACTAAACATTATTGTGTATTTACTGTAGATGATGGTATACTCAAGTTTCCCAAATGCTATCTAACAAGCCCTTGTACTTGTACAGACATTGACTTGAAGGTTAGTTAGTGGTAGGACTGTAGTTACTGTACTGTAGAATTAAACAACACTGGATGAACGATGGGGCTAGATGTAGGGCATTACATTCTTGAATCTAGTTGTATCCCATATTTCAATGTGCGTTGATGTTTTTTTTACGGTAAGGCAGTGAAAGGACAGCCACTCGGCCTTAAACCGTATTATACACAATGTTAGGCAACAATCCATTGAGTTTTGCTGGTACTGACTGGAGAAAGTGTTGCCTCTGTCAGACTGACACGAAAGAGGAGTTGAAGGAGGAGTCTCCCCATTTAGCCATTGATCAAGCTCATGACCAGGCCAATGCGGTGGTCAAAGGCCATGCCATTGGAGTGACTGAGGATGCATCTGCTCGCAGGCGGTGAATGGTGTCTGGACCAGAAGTAAGCCAGTTAGTCAGCCAGTATACAAGTTTGCATGTCAAGTCAAGGTGGCACAAGGAGAGACCAGACATCATGAGCAGACTAGTCCGTCACAGAAATTATTCATTGGAAAGATTCAGAAGTTGTTCGTCGTGATGAAGGATCTAGGCAATCCTTTTCTTTTCAGGAGGAGTTGAATGATCTGCTTACACTGGACAAAAACACCATAGCAGATCTCAGTGTTGCAGAGCTTGTAAAATTTCACTTAGAGAAAGGCAAAGTTGCCTTCAGAGATTTTTTTCAATGGTCTTGGTGATAAGGCTTCCTTCCACAAGCCCATCAAAAAGAACAGAACAGATTTATTTCACCAAGATGTGGCTGTAGCTACGAGTGAAGCAAAGAAAGAAGTACTGAATAACGTCTGTCATCTTTTCTCACGACTCTTTATATCATGTCAGTCAAGGGAGTGTGACCTCCTTGAGTTTTTTTAAACATGAGAATCAGTCCTTTCCTGCTGCACTGAGTGAAACAGGCTAACTCCACTCTGGACAGAAGTCTCAACTCACCAACATTCTAGAAGCTACAGATTCTCCACCTGAGAGACAACCAGAATGTGAAGCCATCATCATTGATGGTTCTGCCCTTGTGCATTCAATGGCCCCAACGACATCAAAGACCTTTCAAGAGCATGCTTTGCAAGATGTAGTTCCAAAGATTCTGACATACTCATCAAAGTTAACCTGGTTCTCACGCGATGATCTGGAACATGTCAATATCTTAGCTCTAGAAAGGCCTGGGTGTGTTCAAAACAGCTTGAACTTGATTGGAGAATTCACATGGCTTTTTTGAATCATGGACTACTTCAACCACTGACTTGTGTACACCCAGCTCGTCTAAGATTTCCAGACCCTCGTGTGAGCTCATGAAGTTTGACGAAGATGTAGAAGCACGAACGGCCTGCGTGAGAGCCAGACTACATCAAATTATGAGCGAACAGACATCGTTTTTGATGTGGTACTGGACCTCAAGCCTGAAAGCTGAGACGAGGTCAAAGATAGGTAAGGCAGATAGACGAAGAGTGACTGACAAAACCAAGCTACCTTCAAACTGGAAAAGCTTTCTGCGATTCAGTGACAACAAAACAGAGCTGTTTGAGTTTTTGGCTGACAAGATTTTGACCCTGTGTCACCACAATATCGTGGTTGTGACAAAAGGAGAGCAGGCCCTTTCAAACAAACACATCAGCACTGAAGGCTTGTGTCCATGCATCCATGAAGAAGCTGACACAAGGATCTTCACACATGCTCTCCATGCAGCAAAACTGAAATTATTTGCTCGGAAGGAAAGGTCTTGTGATTCTATTCCACCAACAAGTGCATCTCTGGTACAGCATGTAAAACGGTCTGCATTCCAAGCCGCCTACATATGGGGCCAGGCAACTATATGCAAAATGCAGACTGAGGACCCTGCCAGCTGGGGATAGCATAAAGATGGTGAGGTCTGGAGAGTGTTCTGATCAACTGTTCCACCCATCGCTCAGGCCTGTCAGCAGTTGACAAAATGTGGCTGCAAGACAGAATGCAGAGGATTATGCAAATGTTTTCGCTTCAGCCTGAAGTCCACCCAGTTATGCACTTGCAGATATGAGAACTAAAAAGTAACAAAAGCACTAAAAAAGTTGTCAGTCAACAACAAACCATTTACTGACTCAGACATTTCCTTTTTTCACGTGACCCAGAAAATCTTTTGGCAACACCTGAGATGAAGAGAACAACTTTTTCCTCCCCATGTTCACTATGTTGTAGTTATAGTAAGTTTATATTTATAGTAAATTTTAGACTCTCTGCAATACAGTAACAATGTTGTAGCAAAGTTTTTAAAGGAATAGTCCCACCTTTTTTGATTTTCACATATTTGCAGTATTTCCCAGCATTATTCATGAATGTGCATATCATTTTCGTCTATGTGTTTCCATTGCCTAGTTTAACTGTATAGCCAAATTAAGCGTAGCAATGCAAGTCTATGGGGGCAAACAAAACATCATCAAATGTACTTATAAAGTACTTTAAAATTAATGTAAAATTCACCAGAGTGCAAAACAGCTATTTAATCCTGTCCTGTGATCATTTATGGCTTGATGCTGAAGCCTCCATTCACTTCCAGTGGTTATGCTAAGCTATGCTAATAATTCTGATCCAATAAATCTAAGTACTGAAAAAACTGAGAAGAAAATGATATGCACATTCATGAATAATGCTTGGAAATACTGCAAATATGTGAAAATCAAAAAAGGGTGGACTGTTCCTTTAAACTAACAGTGAAGCATTGTCTTGTAGTAATGGAGTGCACTACATTTCCATTTTTTATCATAATACTTGATAATCTTACTTTTTTGAATGCAGAATTGGACTGTCCATGTCCCAAAACATCTAATTTGATTTTGATTTAATCAAAACAGGACTCTTTTGTCACAATATAGCCCAAACAATGATCGAGAATACGTCAAATGGCAGCCATCTTGGAAAATGGCGGCCATCTTGTTTTTTTACTTGGATAACGTACTTTTATGTTAAAGTAGGTTCTAGAGCACTAGTGTGCCAAATATGGTGCTTGTATGACCAACTGAAATATTCTCTCACTAATCTGCCTAACTATATGGGAGTTTCCCAGGTGGGCTTTCAAAGCAATATTTCACTAACATGCACGCGCATGCACGCGCGCGCGCACACACACACACACACACACACTGCAAATTGGACACCAAATCTAATAATAATAATAAAATCCTGTACAAATAATAATTTCCTAGGTTGAATGTTTGTATTCTTCCGCTTCAAATTTCTCCAGTTCATACAGTCAGTGAGCCTGCTTACTAAATGGCATGTTAACAACACGCCCCCCTTACCCAACGCGGCCCAAAACCAAAAGTTGTTATCTAGGCATGAACTGTAATGCAGCTTGAGACTCATCAAAAGAGGCTCAGATTGTCAACGTCTGACAAGTGGGTTTTTTTTCGGACACTCGCCATTTTTTCACCACAGCAAAACCAAGTCGTATTGCTTAGACTTCCAACATAGCCTACACACTGCAATGCCAACAACAACACAAATAGCTAGAGCGTTCACAGCAGGTCAAGTGAGCGCGTATAGCGATTCCCTAACAATGGCACGGCTGGTCGGCGTCACTTATCCATCTAAGAGGCAGATAATACTCAAGATTAAACCAGATGTCTTGATAATGACGTGACATGACATTAGGGGAAAGATTACAAAAATGCATTTTGTATAAAATCGTAGTTGCACAACACGGCGACAAGCAGAAGAGTAAAAAAAGATATTGTAGGATTTGAGAAAGGGGAAGGGCAGGGATGCGCCATTGCGCCGTAATTAACATGCAATTACAAGACACAGTACACATGTCGTCCGTGTGACAGCCGACACATTAAAAGAAATAACTACAAGAAGTTCATGAAAATAAATCTACATATTTGATACTGATTTGAGCGAGTGAAGAGGGATGACAACTTAAGTTTCATGCGGGAAAACGCCGAAGCCAGCTAGATGTAGAGTAGAGGACAGGGCACGACGCATAACTAATACACAGCACACATCACGGCCTTGTGACAAGACAAATGAACGATTTCTATGCTGGCATTACACCATTACAAGAGAAGGGCAGGGAACGGCATCAAAATGAGTACATGTTTGCGAGTGATTTGATTAAGTCAGGATGACAACTTGGTCTCAGGCAAGGGAAACGACACAAGCAGACGGTATGGGTAATAGGGGTAGCCAAACTTGGCTACACTGCATTAGCTAGCTAGAGGGTGTGCTGGGGTGAAGACTAACCTCAATATCCCTGAGTCACGTCTCGTCTCCCGTCTCCTCATCTTTTTTACCCCTGCTCGAACCCTCTCCTACACCTACACCTCCTCCTCCTCTTCATTATCCAGCACCACCTGTCCGCTCGCGGCCCCAGTGTCCCAACCTATCGAGCCGTCCAGCAGTGGTTCCCCAATCCCCATCTCCGACGGGCCGAACCACATTAGCTCGAGCTTATGTTTTTAGTTTTAAACAACTTGTCAGTGATTTTAGCACATTTTGCCGCGTCCAATTTAGGGTATGCGTTATCTTTTCTTGCGCTTGTCATGTAGCCACTCTTCTTTCTCCATTTTGCGTCCTATCGTCCACCAGAGTTTTAAGCCAGGTGGTCGTCAACTACTATTGAGGTGATGATTAGTTTTGTCAAGCGGGGGTCTGTAGGGAGGGGCGGGCCTTAGAGAACCGAAGTGTTTCATTGGACTAGCCCAATGTGCATCAGAAGAAGCATCCAATGGGCGCCGATGTGTCATTTTTTACGGGTGCAGACAATAAAAAATAATTGATATATATTTTTATTATTATTTCGGGACCTGGGAGGGCCCGAGACGCGTGAGGGCCCACCGGGATTTGCCCGGTACGCCAGATGGCCAGTCCACCCCTGCCTACTACATTATAAGGGCATGTATAAGACTCACGCTTTGTGTACAATGTGGCAGGTTGTGTTTGGGTACCAGCACAGCTGGTAGGAACCCACGTCTGGGTACCGGCACACTGGCTAGATTGCCCACTAGTGTCAGGTTGGTGTTGCAGAAAGGAAAAGAACAATAACATTCATAATAATGACACTCACCATTCTTTTGAAAAACACTGTAGTGCAAGGGCAATTTCATTCGAATATGATTGGGTCCAAATAACCACTACAGTAATGTGGTAATCACAGTGAACATAGGCTATGAAGTATTTTCACGATGTAGCACATTTTCTTTCTGCTGAAGGGAAGCAGAACGGACATGCTATGATATATTGTAACATACAAGGTTACTCTACAAATCCCTGTTGCATTAAGATAACGTTTACCTCAAGTAGGGTTGCCAACCGTCCCTTGAAATACGGAATCGTCCTGTATTTAGAGATAAAAGTACGGGTTCCGTATTGAACTGAAACGGGACACGGGACGTTAGAATGCAGGAAATTACATCTAAGAAATGCAAAATTTTATGGGGGACGACCCCCAGACCCCCGGCACGATGAAGTGTCCCGTATTTTTTTCATTGACAGTTGGCAACCCTAACCTCAATCCAGCTGCTACATTCCGATTCATGTTCCGTCTCGGACTGAAGTGGAGGAGCCTGGTCGGGTTGCATGCCTGCAAGTGCTTCGACGACCGCCTGAAAATGAGTAACGAAACAAGTAATAAAGACGGGGACTCGTGGCCGTTTAGTCTGTTCATTTTGCGATCTGTTGTCTTAGCTACTACGGCCGTAGGCTGGCTTCACTGTTGACAAGCTCATGAAGGCTCTCCCCATACAGGCTACCTGTATAGCCTGTATGGGGAGACCCTTCTGTAGGCTACGTAATTTCAGTAATAACAGGGTGTGGAGAGAAATCGTACACACAATCAACAAGCCACTTTTGATGATGCTATTACCATCTTGTAACATTGTTGACGAGTTGGACAATTACCTCAAGATCATGGCTCGCGCTACAGTTTAGCGGGACAGTGGGTCACGAGCGAAGTAAGCCGACTAGCCTGAAGAGTTATATTTATGATCAACATAAAACCATCGCCAACAATTGAACTAGCCTAGTGCTCTGTTAAATGCCCAACATGTCCCACACTTAGGCCTACAGTATTTTCCATCGAAGCCCACATGAGAAAATAAATGTACGAACCACCTACCCTCTTCCTCTCCCTCTTCATCCAGACAGCTCTAGGTGGTGGCTGGAGTTTCAGTGGCGGCTTTAGAGTTACGTTGGGTATTGCTGTGGACTTTAACATTTTTTTCTTCTTCATGCCAAACTGTGAATAATGACTCCCCGAATCCTCGTAGTCCGAGTCAGTGAAGTGCTCACTGCACAGTGAGCTTGAGGGTGACGGTCCCGTCCATTTTGCCCGAGTTAGCCTCACTTTTTTTATCCAGATCTTCTTGATGCTCTCATCTTTAGGGAAGTGGTGAAAACTTACCCCGTCTTTATACGTGTTACTACACCCTGCAATAATACATCTCATCGGCATGGTGAGCCTCGACAAAAATTGTAAACGAGAAAATGGTCTAAAATACGATCTATATACTGTATGAACTACGCCTAATACTACTGTCAACTTGATCAGCTGCTGCTATGACTTCCGAAACGTACGTCATCATAATGTGTGGAATCATCACGCGCAGTGTTTATTTTTTTGAGGGGTGGAGCTTTGGGTCCTGAATAACGGTGAAATATTGTTTTCCAGATAATAGCACATTTTCGCACAAATCACTATCAGAAATGTAAGATATCCGGACACATGAAAACACTACTAGATCACTGTTAAATTTAGTTTTTTTAACTTAGTGGACCTTTAACTGAACTAATAGGATGACATAGAAACATGTATACATTCATAAATATAGGCCTACATCAGCTAATACAAATATAAAAATGTGAGACAAGTAAATATATAAAATATAAATGAAAATGAGCACAGATATGTATAAATGTGAATACATTTACAAATATCCATCAACTAGTACAAATACAAAAATATGACACACAAATAAATGTATACATGTATATAAATGAACATTAATTTTTAAACTATTGCCACTTTAAAACCGTCAATTGCAGCGAAAAACTTGTGTGCTGTTGTGGATGCCGCAGCTTGCCGTCAATTTTTAAAGGCATTCGCAATGTATTCAGGGAAATCTGTCGTAGCCCTCCGTTGTGGAATGCAGTGTCGGAAAATCTCCGTTCGGAGGGGTGGAAAGCCCTTCGCCGTCCACCTACCCCTCTGTCTGAACGTGAATCGAGACGCCACTACCCCTACACGTGGACGTGCAAAACGGAGGGGAAGGGGAAAGGCGTAGGGCTAAGGGTTGTAATGGGGTTTACCGTTAGACACCCCTGGGAAGGGACTCCTTTATGAATAATAATACCTGAGGATGGTTGGCGTTCTCAGGAAGTGGGAAAACCTTCTTTCCTAACCCTGCGTAGGCCAGCTCCAGCTCCCTTGAGCCTTTAGGGGTCACGGTGGTAGGTCAGCACAAATACAGGCAAATCTGTCACGCTGGTGGCCTGTCTAGCGTTTTAAATTGGGCCTTGCCCCTATGACCTGGCCCCCCAGGAAACATTCCAGTAAATTGTCTGTAGAAAAGATGGGAAGTTACAGAACTTAAGGCAAATGGGATATATTAAGATAAAAATCTCTGTTTGGGCGCTTTCCAAGTCATGTTTGGGTCTCAGGTCCAAGCATGGTAAATACTCCAAGCATGGCGCAGGGCGGGGAGAGAGACAAATTCATTTGAGCCACTTCGATGGGAAAGATGGGATATTGTCACAATCCCACCGAACACATGCCCTCCTGAACAGCGGAGGGCGCACATGAGTCAACGAGTGACACGCTCAGCCCACAGGAAGTGACGGCCATCTTTAAATTGTCTTGAGAATTGTTTGTCACTGTTCATGCATGTGCTCATGTTTGCTGAAACCCCTGTGCCTTTGTCTTTGCTTTGGAACCGGACTGTGCTCTCTGGACAATCTTAAAAAACTCTTTCTGTGAAGCTGCCTCCTTGAACATCTCTCTTGGTCACGGTACTGTGTCTGCCCAACTCTTTGTGCTGTTACTCTGCCATTATTGGAATTCATTGTCACGCTGCCTAATTTCTGTACATGGATCTTGGACTGCCTACATATTGATTACTGGACTGTGTTTATGAAGATTATTGATCATTGAAGACTTCCTAAGTTTTGTATTTACCAAGCTGTGATTTCATGCGTGACCTCCTGAGTTTTGTATTCTACCCAAGTCCTTTGTTGATGAATTGAAGATTTTTGTTGAAGTAAAGAACCTGAACCACATCTGCAACTGTGCTCTTATTTCCAGTCTGACATCATGCATGAACCCAATCAAAGTAGCGCAGCAGATGTTGAAGAACTCCGCGGCCATGTTCAGAGACTCAGCGTTACTGTGCACTCCCAACAAGATGGCCTACTGCAAATGGAAGATGCCCTCAACCAGCTTGGCAATCGTGTGGGGAGTCTGGGTAATGCTTCACCCTCTCTTCCTAACTCAAGCCTCTCTCCTCCACCTCCTTTCTCTGGGGAGCCTTCAGCCTGCCGAGGGTTTCTCACTCAATGCTCTTTGATCTTCGAGCTGCAGCCTGCACATTTCCCCACCGAGCGAGCCAAAGTCGCCTATATCATCACTCGGCTGAAGGGAAAGGCCCTGGATTGGGCTACAGCCTTGTGGACCCATCGCCACCCAGACTGCCAGACCATCGAGAGGTTCATGGACGCTCTCCAGCGGGTGTTTGATGAAGGACTCACCCAGCGACAGGCCTCTTCTCGGCTTTTCACACTTACCCAAGGGCAAAGGTCAGTGATTGACTATGCAATTGAATTCCGCACCCTTTCAGCTGAGACCGGATGGGAAGGTGAAGCATTGGTGAGTGCCTTCTACCAAGGGCTTAGAGAGTCCCTGAAAGATGAAATGGTGAACAGAGATTGGGGTGACGACTTGGATGACATCATTACACTGGCAACAGCCCTGGACAAACGCATACAGGAAAGACGGAGGGAGCGGCGAGAGCTTCGACTTCTCCAGCCCAACCGAGCCATCTCTCCTTCACGACGAACCTCACAACTCCCATTGCCTGCACCATCGCCCACCAGCGACCAAGGAGAGGAGCCCATGCAACTGGGAAGATCCCGCCTGAGCCTTGAGGAGCGACGCCGTCGATTCCAGCAGGGTCTTTGTCTGTACTGTGGGTCCCAGGATCATCAGCGGCTTCAGTGTCCAGAGCTGCAGGGAAAAGCCAATGCCCACCAGGGAAAGGGGGCTTCCTGGTGAGCGGAGCAGTGACCTCTGCCCCCCTCTCCCGCTGTAACTTACCTGTGTGTCTCTCCTGGGGCACTGGCGGGGAATCTCAGGTTAAACTTCAAGCCTTAGTGGACTCTGGAGCTGCAGTCAACTTGCTGGACCAAACCCTCGCGCGGCAGCTGCAGATACCCATCCTCCCATGTGAATCTCCTAGAGCAGTACAGGCCCTTGATGGACGACCCCTAGGATCTGGTCGACTGGAATTCTGTACCCGACCTCTTCAGATGACCACCCTGGAAAAACACCAAGAGAGCTGTATATTTTTCTTAATCGACTCACCCCAAGACCCTCTTGTCTTAGGATACCCATGGCTTGTTCACCATCAGCCCTCCTTCAACTGGGCCACCAGTACACTCACTCAATGGGGTCCAGAGTGCAAAGACCATCTCTCTCCTGACCCTCAACCCACTCGCTCTGTAGTTGTGGCAGACACATCCTTTGTACCGACTGACCTGTCCAAAGTCCCTGCTGTATACCATGACCTCAGTGCAGTATTCAGCAAAGACAAGGCCACCTCTCTACCACCCCACCGCAGCTATGACCTGGCCATTGACCTCCTTCCTGGTGCTACGCCACCCAGAGGCAGGCTATACCCCCTGTCCATCCCTGAAACTCAAGCAATGGAAACCTACATCCAAGAATGCCTTGAGAATGGCTTGATTCGCCCCTCTACATCACCAGCAGCAGCAGGATTCTTTTTTGTGGGCAAAAAAGATGGCGGCCTTAGACCATGTATCGATTACAGGGAGATGAACAAAATAACCGTCAAGAACCGCTACCCCCTGCCTCTGATGAGTACTGCCTTTGACCAACTTGGTGGAGCCACCATCTTCACGAAATTGGACCTTCGGAACGCGTACCATCTAATCCGGGTTCGACGTGGAGATGAGTGGAAAACAGCGTTCATAACACCAAGCGGCCATTATGAATACTTGGTAATGCCATTTGGCCTGACTAATTGCCCTGCTGCATTTCAAGCATTTGTAAATGATGTGTTGAGAGAATTTCTGGGCCGATTCGTCTATGTCTTTCTTGATGACATTTTGATATTTTCCCCTGATCTAGACACCCATGTCCAGCATGTCCGGCAGGTTTTGCAGAAACTACTACACAACAGGCTGTTCATCAAACTGGAGAAAAGTGAGTTTCACACCACTAACACCACCTTTTTGGGCTTTGTAATCTCCCCTCAGGGTCTGCTTATGGACCAGTCCAAATTGACGGCAGTACTAGACTGGCCAGCCCCTAACACAGTGAAGCAGCTTCAACGTTTCTTGGGGTTTGCTAATTTCTATAGGCGCTTCATCAGGAACTACAGTACCGTAGCGGCCCCTCTCACTGGGCTTCTAAGGGGACACCCCACCAAACTACGGTGGACACCTGAGGCACAGCAAGCCTTCACTGATTTGAAACAAAGATTTACCTCTGCGCCTGTGCTAACTCACCCTGACCCTCAGCAGCCCTTTATTGTGGAGGTAGATGCCTCAGAGACTGGTGTAGGAGCAGTCCTGTCTCAGAGAAACCCCCAGGACCAGAAGATGCACCCCTGTGCATACTTCTCAAGACGCCTCACCCCAGCTGAGAGTCGGTACGATGTGGGTGACAGAGAATTGCTGGCAGTCAAACTAGCTCTCGAAGAATGGCGTCATTGGTTAGAGGGGGCAATACATCCGTTCATGGTCTGGACAGATCATAAAAATCTTGAATATATCCGTGGCGCTCGCAGACTCAACCCTCGTCAAGCAAGGTGGGCACTTTTCTTTACCAGATTCCATTTCACTCTTTCTTATAGACCTGGATCAAAAAATGTAAAACCCGATGCCCTCTCTCGCCAGTTTTCACCTGACCATTCTCCTGTAACTCACGACTCTATTCTCCCCGAGGCATGTGTGATAGCCCCTGTCCGCTGGGTTCTGATGGAACAGGTGCGAGATGGCCACCAGCTGGAACAACCACCACCCGACACGCCAGACTCCAAAACCTTTGTCCCATCTGCCCAAAGACCCCAGGTGCTGGAGTGGGGGCATAATGCACGTGTTGCAGGCCACCCGGGACGCCAACGTACCATGGAACTCATTGATCGTACATTCTGGTGGCCCACCATGAAAGATGACGTAAATGAATATGTATCTGCCTGCCCTGTCTGTCTCGCTAACAAGGTTGACAATCAACGCCCTCAAGGCCTCCTTCACCCCCTGCCTATAGCCCGGCGGCCATGGTCCCATGTTTCACTTGATTTCGTAACTGGGCTGCCCATCTCTAATGGCTTCAATACTGTGTTGGTGGTTGTTGATCGCTTTTCTAAGATGTCTCGCTTTGTCCCCCTACAGAAACTTCCAACTGCCCGGCAGACAGCTGACACTATCATGAAGGAGATTGTCCGCTACTATGGACCGCCAGAGGAAATCCTCTCGGATAGAGGCCCCCAATTTATTGCGCGGTTCTGGAAGTCTTTCTGGCAACTCATGGGGGTAACTATTCGCCTCACATCAGGTTACCACCCTCAGAGTAATGGTCAAACCGAGCGAGTCAATCAGGAATTAGAGAAATACCTCCGCTGCTACTGCTCTACTAATCCCACCACATGGGCCAGCCACTTAATGTGGGCAGAAATAGCGCATAATCAACTAACCTCCTCGTCCACTGGTTTGTCTCCATTTGAAATTGTTACAGGTTACCCACCTGCTTTCCTCCCAGGGTCAATTACAGATGGTCCAGTGCCTTCTGCTAACGCCTCCGTTCAACGCCTCCATCGTCTATGGAAGAGAGCTCGCCAGAACCTCCAGAGGGCCTCCAAACAACACAAGCGCCAGGCTGACCGGAGAAGAAGGGTGGCAGTGGTCTACCGCCCAGGCGACAGAGTCTGGGTTTCCACAAAGGGCCTGCCAATACAAACAGAGTCCAGAAAACTCTCTCCGAGGTATGTTGGCCCATTCAGAGTTTCACGGAGAGTCAACCCTGTGGCTTACCTGTTGAATATTCCTCGCTCAATGAGATGCAGCCCTGTCTTTCATGTTTCCCTGCTCCGCAAGGCTATTTTCTCTCCTCTGTCTCCAGTATCCCAGACGCCACCAGCTCCAAGAATGATTGATGGTGCTCCCTCATACACCGTCCGACGGCTTCTGGATGTCCGGCGTAGGGGGCGATCGTTGGAGTTTCTGGTGGACTGGCAGGGCTATGGACCTGACGAGCGTTCGTGGGTGGCCAAGAAGGACATCCTGGACAAGTCTCTCATCTCTGAGTTCTACGACACACGTCCTGATCTTCCTGGCCCGTCAGGTGCCGGGCCTCATGGGGGGGCTCCTGTCACAATCCCACCGAACACATGCCCTCCTGAACAGCGGAGGGCGCACATGAGTCAACGAGTGACACGCTCAGCCCACAGGAAGTGACGGCCATCTTTAAATTGTCTTGAGAATTGTTTGTCACTGTTCATGCATGTGCTCATGTTTGCTGAAACCCCTGTGCCTTTGTCTTTGCTTTGGAACCGGACTGTGCTCTCTGGACAATCTTAAAAAACTCTTTCTGTGAAGCTGCCTCCTTGAACATCTCTCTTGGTCACGGTACTGTGTCTGCCCAACTCTTTGTGCTGTTACTCTGCCATTATTGGAATTCATTGTCACGCTGCCTAATTTCTGTACATGGATCTTGGACTGCCTACATATTGATTACTGGACTGTGTTTATGAAGATTATTGATCATTGAAGACTTCCTAAGTTTTGTATTTACCAAGCTGTGATTTCATGCGTGACCTCCTGAGTTTTGTATTCTACCCAAGTCCTTTGTTGATGAATTGAAGATTTTTGTTGAAGTAAAGAACCTGAACCACATCTGCAACTGTGCTCTTATTTCCAGTCTGACAAATATCCAACCTATGCCTCTTTTCCACTGTCGCTTTTCTGGTAGGCCTACAGCACGACTCAGCCGCCACTTTTTCCTTTCGTGCCTATTCCAAAAGCAAAAAGTGTTGGCCAAGTAGCGCTGTTACGAGCTGTAGGCCTACCAGAAAAACGGCAGTGTAAAAGAGGCATAAGGGGCCGTCCTAGGCTGTACAGGGACAAAAGCCCCTTCCATCATCACGTTTCATTGTTTTGTGAGCATCAAACTTTGACACAGTCTACACCAGACCATATTTGTGCATGCACTAAAATGCTGGAAAACGACTACACAGGTGGAACAATTTGAAAATGCCAGGGACCTCATTTATCATGTGTTCTTACGAACAGATCTGTGCATAAAGCGTGCGTGTGACGATTCCTGAACAAAGTGTGGTATTTATGAACATGTAGGTGAACGTAGAAATATACCTGAATCTACGGACACCTCAGGCCATGCGTGCAAGTGGAAGAAACATGAAATTGCAAATAGTACTGACAGCGCTGTATTTACCTGTACGTAGTTTGCTTTGACTTACAATGGAGTATGACTGTGCCATACGTCCACATCTTTCCTTCTTTTACTTATTAAACACTGTCCTCCTGTCACAAGTACCTCCACTTCTGCCGCAGAAAAGTTTCTGTCCCTGTGTTCCCTGATTGTACTACTTTCTTAGTAATTACCGTCTCTAGGTATAATTACACCCAGAATGTGCAGTGCTTTGTCCTGTGTGGTGTTATGCAGTGTAGCTACTGTGTTGTTAGAGTGTATAATTTATTTTCTGTGTGCAAGATTTGAGGTGTGTGTGTACGTGTACGTGTGTAGGTATGTGCATGCATATGCATGTGTTGGTTTATCTGTACATTTAGTGTTGATTTGGTGTTGAGAAAGAGAGACTGTATGTGTAACAAAATACAAACAAAAAAATACAGTCAGCGAGAGAAACAACAGAAATTGAGCCTGTGTGAGGAAGATAAGTGAAAGACTGAGAGAGAGAGGGACGGGGGTGAAGGCTGCGAGTGTGTGGAACAGAAAAAGAGGGGAAAGAAGGAGAAAAGAGAGAAAAGGAAAGATCTCACTCAGCAGTTGGTCCCACTGGGACCCAGATTGTTTCCTCACCTTGGGGAAGCCATTTTCCCCACAGACGCTCCTCCTGAGGTGGAGAAGGACAGTCTGCCTTGAAAAACAGCATCTCTCCCTGCTGCACTCTTAAAAAAGATTGGTTAAAATAAACAAAAAATTAGTAGTTTTTAACCGATCTGTTCGATTAATATGTGTCCGAGAAAAATATTAGTCAAAATAACCGATTAGACTTCAGTTAAAATTTCAACCAATCTAGATCGGTTAAAAAAACTAACCAATTCCAAATCGGTTGTTTTGACCAATAGATTGGTTATGTTTAACCAATCTTTATAAGTCAAAAATGTACCAATCCCCCAATGGTTGTTTTGACCAATTTGTTCGATTAATATGTGTCCGACACAGATATTGGTTAAAATTTTAACCGATTTGCTTGGTTAGATGGACACTGCAATTACTTCACTCCAAATTAACAGTTTCAAAGCTATATCAATCATAACCAATACCAAGATTTGAGTTTGTTTTCACAAAGTTTATTAACAATTTAATTTCAAAAGGCTTTAAAGCACTGATCTGAAAGGATGGGGATACAGTAACTTACAGCAATCTGTTCCTTCCCAACACTGATGATGGTAAAGTTGTGTGGACACAACAAAAAGACAGGCTGGTATTAAGGGACATTTAAAAAAAAAGAAAAATCAAAAGCAGAGGTAACATTTTATGCTTGGTGAGCCGTTTTCGACGAAAATTCAAATTACAAATGCATGCATATCCTGTGACTATTACTTACTTACAAAACGTTAAGGTTGTGCTTGACAACCGGAGAAAACCTCAGAGTCAACATGATCTTACTTTTAAGTTATATTCAAAGAACAGTACATTTTTGCAAAACAAGGAGGCAAGTATCACTTAGAATGGCATACAATGCTGTTTCTCCAGTACCAGGTAAATTACCTGAATCTGCATAGGATGTAGTCTGCATGTCAGTGGAATCAGAAGTAATTAAAATACACATGGTGTGGAGTGGTGGTGTTTGCGTAGATGTTTTAAAAAATGTCCAGTGACTACAGAGCAACTTGAAGTGAGAAATGTTCCAGTACCTTGGCCCACTTTTTGGTTGAGATGGTTATATCGTACACATATTCAAAAGAGGCAAAAACAGAGTTAAACTGTGGTGGATATGCCAAGTTACACACCCAGTAGAGCATGAAAAGCTTGTCACTGCGCAAGTCAGGCAATCAGCAACAGGAATGGTTACATTGTCATCCATGGCAGTGATGACACTGCCGTGTCAAACTCTCGCCTCCTAGTAGTGGGGTCCTTGAAACCTTCTCAGTGTCGGTGCCGAGGGATGCAAAGTTGGTTCCAGTCTGAAAGAATTTTTAAGATTTGAGAGAGAGAGAGAAAGAGAGAGAGAGAGAGATACATCAATGGTGCTTAGCCCCATAATGCACGCCATACCATCTGAAACATGCTGTAATAGTCATTGAAAGGTTAATTGCCAGTACTACTCTACTATGACATAACATAGGGCCTTTAGTAATGCTCAGTAATTGCCATTCTGGTAACCACAAAATTTATAACGCCCTGTTTTAACAGGTTATATAGAAAGCTTTACTCTACTGAGTGAACGGTATAAATCATGCAGTATCAGGAAGCTTAATTAACACCAAGTATAGCCAAAATCAACAATGCACACAACTATATCGTGACTTGTTCTTTCTAAATAAAGGTTAAAAAAATGTCCAAATGTCCAAAACGTACCAAACTTGGCATCTCCAGAAAGCGTGGAAATTTCTCAAAGATGTCACGCATGGAGGGGGAGTCCTCAGCGATCCTGAAAAATACAACAAATTGAGAAAACGTAACCCAAATACTCCACTCAATGAAACGGTGGGCTCAGTGTCATAGGCCTAACAGCAGAAGGCACCAAGGGTGCGTTTGTAAACTGCCGCTCTGAGCACACAACAATTGGTAATGTCATGTATGAGCAGTGGTGGACAAAGTAAAAGTAAAAGTAAAAAAAAACAAAAAACAAAACAGTTTCTTTCCAACACAGGTAACTTATCTGAGTAAAAAGTAGACCAATGTACTTGTCTTACGACGAGCTGATTCTGCACAGGTTGAATTGAGTTTGTGGTGGGTTCTTGTTAGGTTTTTATTGTTTTTCAGTAATAACACAGTCTATCTCAATAGGTAGGTATACTGGAGCAAACGGTTTAACAGCTATGTAATATCATGTGCTACTGTTGTAATTACACCACAAAAGTACTTTTACTTTGTCCACCACTGTGTACGAGTGTGTTATTCAGACTGTTAGATAGTAGACATTTGAAACACACATTTGGTGCAGATTTATTAAAATTTGCTTACCGGTATATTTAGAAACTGTTTTTTTTCAGTATTTTTAGACATGGTGCTACAAAGGGGATCAATGTACTGTAACCAGGCAGCTGCCATCCTTAACTCTGTAGTGCAGCGTTATGGCTCTATGTAATGTCATAGCAATGTTGTTATGATGTATTTAAGCATTTTCAGCAAGTGAATAGGGTCGCTGGCGACCTATCCTCTCAAAATAACACACAAGATGAACAGGATGCATCTCTGATTAACAGTGTGTGGTTCAAACTGTTAAGACATTTGAAACACACATACATGTGGTGTACATTTGTGAATGGTTGCTAACCTTTAGAAATTCTGTCAATGTTCAGAAGCATTTGCAGACATGGTCCAGGGGGCTCAAGTACGACCAGAGAGCAACCATCCAGCAATAAGGATATCTTCTGAGCTGCACACAACATTAACACACAACACACATTAATTTGCATCTCATATTGACAGCATGAAATACATAGCATGTTTAGCACTTTGACTTTTATAAAAATACATGCAGGTCTTTTTGTAGGATTTTTTGGCATGAGGGAGCATCATGGCAGGTTTCGGGGTGAAGGGGGGTGTCGTCCCCCCCCCGTCCCCCCCCGTGAATGAGAAATTTACTTGGGGTGCTCAAATATGTATATATAAAAATAAAAGTATGAGGGTGCACCCACGGAGGTATGAGGGTGGAGCGCCCCTATTTCCCCGTTCAGAAAAAGCCCTGACATGGATTGGTTTTGTGTGAATTCATGAACTTAAACTCACCTCTTGCAACAGTGTTTATTTTCTCTGAGGTACACCACACCAGAGGAATCACTCAGTGTAATCAGACAGCTTCCATGTAGGATCCTTCAGTAATATTCTCAGTCATCTGCAAAGCATGACAGCACAAAACATGAACATGATTATGCATTTATAGGCCTAATTATTATAAGAAAATAATGAAAAATGATAACACCGTCACCACCACGACACAATATGATGATGAATAGGCCTAGAGTATGAAACATCTAAAAGATACATGTCTGTATACATGTAAAATGTTTTTTTTGTTTGTTTGTTTTACATCATTGATCATTTTCCCAGACGGATTGACAACAGATGGCTCAAAGAATTCAGTGTGCTAAACTGGAGGGCAAAAAGAGCAGATTATGTATCTTTCTGGATATTTTACTCATCACTTGAAATTAAATCTAAATCTAAATCTAATCTAAGATGTCACGCATAGAGGAGGAGTCCTCAGCGATCCTGGAAAATACAACAAATTGACAAAATGTAACCCAAATACTCCAATCAATGAAACGGTGGGCTCAGTGCCATTGGCCTAACAGCAGAAGGCACTAAGGGTGCGTTTGTAAACTGCCGCTCCGAGCACATAACATATTGGTCATGTCATGTATGAGTGTGTTATTCAGACTATTAGATAGTAGACATTTGAAACACACATTTGGTGCAGAGTTATAAAAAAATGCTTACATTTACAAACTGATTTTTCTCAGCATTTTAGACATGGTGCTACAAAGGGGATCAATGTACTGTAACCAGGCAGCTGCCATTATTCCTTAACCCTCTACTGCATGAATTATTATTTTTACAGTGTAAAAATTGTTCCAGTGCTTTTTTAGTGTTAAAATGAGTTAAATAATAGATTTCCCAAAAAAAATTGAAAAAATTATTTTTAATTAAGATTTTAGCTAATGGTTGCCATATGGCAACTTCATGCAGTCGTGGAATCTTGTGTGAAATCAGGTTTTTCCTTAAAAAGAGAATTTTCCCGTCATAAATCTTCAATATATTACTCTTCGAATGTTAAAACTCATTAAATGACATGAATAAAAATATATATTTTTAGTATTTAGTGAAAATATTTTTGGTAAAATAGCAAAATATGGTCTACAAGACGGCCCATAGACATGTACACACATTTACATAAAAGCTTCCGAAAAGGTTGTTTACACTTATTTGCAAACATTTACAATGCATTTTCACATTAAGCATGTCTAAAATTACAAATATAAGTACAAATGATTTATTTGGCACAAAAATTATAAGAAATATCTGTAAAAATATCCTCATACTAATCTAATTCTAAGTCATTCCAATGGGGTTGATTGGGGTGAATGGCCAACAATGTTGTTCCATAACTGCATGAAGTTGCCATATGGCAACCATAACATTTTACCATTTTACAAAAAAACCTTTGCATCTAAAGTTGTTTTAATGATGAAAAATAAGAGTTTACATATTCCAGATAGGGTTTGTATTTTTTTTACAACAATATTTTGGGCTGAAATGTTAGTAATACCTTGGTTTATGGAGGCCTCGAGCGATGACCTCCACACACCAAAGTAGGTGATGAAAAAGGGCTTCCTGTGTTTATTTCTTAATCATGTGACCTGAAAAGTTTTTTTTGGTTTCAAAGTAAAAGGCTGTCTTATCACTAATAAGTATAAATAAACAGGTTATAGTGCACCCTCTATTAGAAAAACTGGAAAAAGTTTACGGTTGCCATATGGCAACCCCATGCAGTAGAGGGTTAACTATCCTCTCAAAATAACACACGGCATGATCAGGACGCATCTCTGATTAACAGTGTGTGCTTCAAACTGTTAAGACATTTGAAACACACATACATGTGGTGTAAATTTGTGAATGGTTGCTAACCTTTAGAAATTCTGTCGATGTTCAGAAGCATTTGCAGATATGGTCCACTACGACCAGAGCTACCATCCAGCAATAAGGATATCTTGGCCATCTTCTCAGCTGCAATAATAACACACAACATTAGTATGCATCTCATATTGACAGCATGAAATACAGAGCAAGTTAGAACTTTGACTTTTAAAAAATACATGGATAGGTTTTGTGTGACTTTATAAACTCACCTCTTGCAACAGTGTTTATTTCTCTGAGGTACACCACACCAGAGGAATCACTCCGTGTAATCAGCCAGCTTCCATGTAGGATCCTTCAGCAATATTCTGTCATCTGCAAAGCAAGACAGCACAGAACATGAACATGATTATGTATCAATATGCCTAATTATTACACAAAAATAAAGTTTGAAAAATGATAACACCACCATGACACAATAGGCTGAATAGGCCTACAATATGAAACATCTATAAGATGCATTTCTTAAATTGTTTTCATTGATCATTTTCCCACACGGATTGACACCAGATGGCTCAAAGAATTCAGTGTGCTAAACTAGAGGGCAAAAAGAACAGATTATATATCTTTCTGGATATTTTACCCATCACTTGAAATGAAATCTGATGCATAGCCCACTTGTTAAGACCTCTAAAATCACTAGGCCTACTAGTAGATCCAAAAAGGATGGGCAAAGAAATCTAAATATTTATTGCAGTAACCATACAAATTAATCAAGCCAAAAATTAAGCACTCTACACATCTGGGTGTTTCTGGGCTCATTATTTCAGGAGAAATCTGTCAAATAGGTAATGCCTATTTATTGAAAAGAACACGATCTGATGGCTGACAGTGGTTTCTCCCTGAACAGAGAGAACAGCCCACAGAGTTGGCAGTAACAGAATGGGACAAAACAGCACACTGTATGCACAATAATAAGTTCAGAATCAGTTTACTTACTCACTTCCTTTACACAACGAACAGGGAAAGGCACATGTGTTAAAACATACTTCAGAGCAAGTGTATAGTCAAAATGAGTTCGTTTCTAACAATAAAAATCAGGCATAAGTTGTGGCTACTTCAAGCTTCTGAGTCAGCTAAAAGATAAGCTGATGTTGCTAACGAACTTCTAGCTAGCTCTTCTCTCTGGTATTTGTGTTTTACTTTGACTCAAGTACATTAACTGGATATCTTCAGAGCATAATTATACTCAAAGGGAGTTCGTTTCTAACCATTGAGAGTAAATAGAATGGAGGCCAAAATTCTATTTCATTGTTGAAGCCAAGTTGGAGCCAAGGTTGGACCCAAAAACACCAAAAAATGGCCAAATCCCATTCATTCCTATGAGAGACATAAAACCCTGTATCTCCCTTAAATGCCACTCCAGGGGGATCATTTTTCGCTCAACTAGTAGGTCCCCTTGCTCTCCAACTTACCAGGGTGGTGATTTTTTGTGGTGATGTTTTATTTTAGAGAGATATTAAAAGTTAAATTGACCAATGAGCATCAGAACATGGTTTGATTGACCGTTAGAAGTCTTGTTGTTGTCCAATCAGCACCTGCGTTTGGCGTTGCTAAGGTGGAATGTAAGTTGGAATGTTCCCAAATCTGGCTTCAAAGCGTTGAATGGCAAATAGCGTTGATTTGGCGTCCATTCTATTTACTGTCAATGTTTCTAACAAAAAAAGACTTTAGCTAGCTAATGTTGCTAGCGGACAAGAGATTCATTATTCAGTTTGGCTAGCTCTAATGTTGCTAGCGGACATTTAGCTAGCTCTTAACTTTGGCGCCAACAGTCTTACAACACTAACTTGGCATGTTGTAACTTCAGAACAAAATTATATCCAAAATGTGTTCGTTTCTAACAAGAAACCAATATTCAGTTATGAATACATCGGCCTATTTCAAACATCCCTCAACAAAGGCAACATGATTTAACCGTTAGACTATAGCTAATTGTTGCTAGCGAACCACCTCATCATGCAGCGCTAGCTCTTTCAGGTGAAGAGGCCGGCGCAAACAATCTCTGGCCGGCGGGGAAGCACTCCCTTCGGCCCTCCTCCAGAAACCACTGATAGCTATGTTGCTAGCGGACATTTAGCTAGGTCTTGACTCTGACATGGGTGTTTTGGCACCACTGGACAAGTTTTATAGCTCTTTCGGAGCAAATCTATATTTTAAATTTCGTAGAGTTTGTTTCTAACAAAACACAAACTTTCCAACAAAGTTGTGAAAACAACCTAGGGCTAAGTTAGCATACCGGTAGTTATAATAGTGGCCTGTTAGCGGAGGTATGGTCTGAAGACAAATTCATTGCAAATTACCATCCTGAACAAGAAACTGTTTCGTTATTCACTGTATATTTGGCATTGTCTTGAAATTATTAACGAAACATTGAAAATAAACGAACTTACCTCACAAAGTGTTTGAATTCCACCAATATCTCAAACGGCTTTCCTGCAGCACCAAGATGGCGGCTTTGTCAGAAAATTGAGAAGCAGAGTTACGTACTTGACGTTGAGCGTCAGACCTGCGTCAGTTACCAATCTCTTAGTTAACATTTGCTTAACCAATGATATTAGTAATTTTTCAACCAATCTGTTATTAAAGTTAACCAATATCTTTGTTAAATCAACCAATTTGTTCTTAACCAATGATATTAGTTGTTAGATAACCAATTTGTTTGTTTAATAGTTACCAATGTCACAGTTAATTTGACCAATATTGCCTCAACCAACGAGATTAGTCACTTTTTTAACCAATCTCTTTTAAGGGTGTGGAAAGTAGGACAGCATCCCTTCCTTATACACACACACACAGACACACACACACACACCTGCCTGCCTGAATCCTAACCTGATGAGGTACTGTATCTTGTGTTTCATAACTATCAAGTAATTTAAAGATGCAAGTCTAAAGCCCAAGCATTTATATGTCTTTCTCCTCCCCCTACTTCTTCTGAACTCTCTCTCTCTCTCTCTCTCTATCTCTCTCTCTCTCTCTCTCTCTCTCTCTCTCTCTCTCTCTCTCTCTCTCTCTCTTCCATCACACACATAGAACTCCTAAATGTCCTCAAGCACATCTTAATGTCTACCTCAACAATGTCTGGAAATAAGTTCAATAAATAATTATTATCTTTTATGTCATTTTTAGAGCATTGCACTACACTACAGGATGTGTAATTGAGGTATCACTCTGCAAGAGATTGTGTTTTTGCATGCCTGAAAAATTAGCTTGGAAAAAAACGAACATATTTAATGTTTGAGACACCTGATTTGAATGTGAGTATTTGCGAGAATTGTTGAGCGTTTAGGATGTAGTTGCTGTGGAGTTCACATTTTAATCTAGGCTAATTTAGAACAGCAATAACCAAGTGTGATTTTTGGTTCTTCACAAAATCAAAAACATGAAAAAAAATTTTTTAACTGACTGACATAGTGTCCGCCTATCATTATTTCCGTTAATGTATTCATATACCTGTATCCATTGGTTTATTTATTGTAAAATAATATCCATTCTTTACTCATGTAAGATAAATCTGTTGAAGGCTTCTAATTAGTTCCCAAAACATCAGCTACATGTCACTCTTGGACACATTCAGGTGTTTGTTGCCATACAATGTTATAGTTCCCTTTTTATGGCTGAGTTATTAAAGCCTGGCGACGCCATCCTATGTAGGCCTACTTCCACCAAAAGATTTTGGCTCCACACATAGTCTGGCGGAAGCCTCCTAGCTTTGTTCGCTCACTGTTCAGCCTATCAGCAAACAGTCAGTCGAGTGGTGACGCAGAACTCACCTGCGGAGACCGTTTCTGATTGGTTAAGATGACACGTTTCACACTTTTGTCTAGTTATTTGTATGCTTTTACAACACGATATCGTAACAGTCATGCTAATTAAGCAAAACTTGAATTTAATTTGAATTCCGAACTCCAATTAATTTAAATTGCACAGTAAGGTCAGACCATCTCCCAACCTCTAGGGAGACGGATTCCTCTTAGTTTTCGTCAGACTGATTGATGGAGTCAAAAGTCGACTTTTGCCCGAGCTAGAGTTATTACCTTATTCACTCTCCTGATAGTGACATGAATCACAAGTTGAATGGCATCGGTTAGATAGACATAATAGTGGCTTGCCATAATCAATTTAGCTCTACGAGACAAAACCTGTTAAACGTTGTTTAGCTCCAGCCAGGTAGGAGTTTGGTGTGGCTAGCTAGACAGTTGGATTTTAGGAGAACCTTGACTATGTGTTTTGGGTACTTTCCCCATGCTTGGAGGAGAGCCTGTCGGAGAACGACTGGGAGACCGGGCTGGCCGGCATGACTGAGCTGTCCGCAAGGAAACTCTGCCTCGGTACAAGGCTCAGGAAGCAATGATAAGTGGTGCCTTACATTCCATCCAAGACGTAGGTTTCGCACATGGCTACTAACACGTTATTGCACACATAGAGTTAGGATTTAGATAGGGGGCTCTAACTTCCTCATATTTGGGACAGAACAAGAACTAGGCTACCTTTGCTAGCTATCTTAACCACCCCAGCTGTTCTGGGTGACAGTGGCATTGGTGGTAGCATGTGGCCCAAGCCCCTGAAAATCTCTGTGTAAAGATGTCTGCCATGAATCATGCAGGACACTTGACTAAATAATGAACACAGTGTGTTTGAATGTGTGCATGCTGCATGACACAGCAAACATTTGCAGGGAAATCTCAGACACTTTGAGGCAGTGCATAATTCATGCACTATAGTCAGCTGGTACTCGCAGCCCCAGGAAGTAGCTGGATGTTTTGGTGTCCAGCTCTTGGTTGGAGAAGAGGGAAGGAGACAGAGGGACGGCAGCACAGATTTTTAATTGATATATTAGACAAACAGATTGCACATCCTCAGGACATGTAGGAAACAGTGAAGCAAAGCATGCCCTGAGGGCAACTCATCCTACCCCTCTTCCTTCCTTCCTCCCTCCCTCCTTTACCATGCCCCTGTTTCTCTTCCTTTACCCCATCCTCCATGTGAATCCATCACCATCCACTGTCTGTCTTTGTGCACACCACAGTGTACCTATTCATGTCAGTGTATAAAAGATGGCTGCCTTTCTCGCTAGTCCCCAAAAGCATACATTTGTGACAGCATGCACAATAGAATATGTTAGAGAGACAGAGAGAGAGAGAGAGAGAGAATAAAGAGCAAGCTTGGGCCTGTTCAGTCTCTCAGAGTGAATCTGTATTATTTCCGAGGCCTTTTTGACATTGTGGATTTAATAAAACACAGGAAATCTCCTGTGGTGGTCGGACAAAGGGCAACAAAGAATAATAAATATTTAGTCCCCGAATCCAATACCACTAGTGTGGCCACTCCAGGGAAATAGAATAATCATAATTCCACTCTACATGCTAATGTTTCCGTGAAGGAGGAGATAGCCTTTAAAAAAGGGTATTTTTTCTGTAACTTTTATCAGGATGTGTACTGTAGCTTGTAAATCTGCTTTTACTTTCTTCTGATTATTCATGAAATAAAAATAAAAATGCATTTGTGAGTGAGATCTCATGGATACAAATATTCTACTGCTTTTACGAGCAGGGCAGACTGCCCTTTCATTTAAGAAAGGGATATTTACACATTCTATGATAATAATTCAGTGTAGTTCATGTCATTGGCCCTGTTCACAGCATAGCGTGAATAGCCTAGCAGTAGAACCATGCATAGGCCTACAATTTGCCACATTATAAAGAAAAATGGTGCAAAGCAAATGCAGACATTTTAAATAAACACACAAACGCACACACATACAAATGATGACGTGACAGATGCTTTTGTAAAATTTTACTTACAAACCACACACCCTCCTCCTCCCCTATACACAATCTTTAATTAATGCAACCGTGATTGTTCTGTCTGTTCTGTCCTTTCATAACAAATGTAAAGTAATTGGTCATATAAACACCTCAGAGACGGAAGGGAATTTAGTGTGTCAGTAGCGCACGTTTGCTATGCTAGCTGACTGCTGCCTTCACAGCCAATCTCATGGAGCTGTGTAGCGCCTGCTACCTCCACCGCTGACACCAGTGCTAAATGAGGAAGCTGCGAGCGCTTGGCACGCCTAATTAAAATGATTTATACCACCGTAGCATGACATCATGGCAAGGCGACTCAAAAACAGCTCCAGATAAAAGACTAAATGAATTAATCTATCAGTGCAGCACACAACGTAAATACTTTGCCGGGGTTTCGAGACAGAACACGGGAGTGAACATCCGACAATCAATATGAATCATTAGCTGACATAGAGGGAGGAGTGAGTATGATTGCCCCAAATGAACGTGGGGCTTCGACCTTCGACTGTGATGAAATGTCTCTTACCTCTAATCTATTTTCATCAATAATGCCAAGAAAGGTCGATGCATCTTCGGTGTTTGTCTATTGCTAGCAACCCATCTTCGTGAAGGCATGTTCGAAATTTAACATGAACACTTTTCTTTCATCCAGAAATCGTGTTCTCCCATGTCAGATTTAGTGTTTCCTTCTTCCTGCAATGGCATTTGTTGCCACAAGAACATAGGGGAAAGAATGCAACTGCTGTCTCTGTTATCAACATGTTTTTTAAATTATTTTTTATTATTTTCTTCTTTGTTAGGGTCTTCACACATTGGCGACAACGTGTAAATTATGCATTGGAAATCTCATTAACTTCCTTCCTGATGTGTTGACATTTCATTTCCATCAGGCAATGCAAACTGCAGCCATGATTTCACACCCTCCCTCTCTCCTCATTTCCGCCAAAGATGCATTTACGTCCCAGCGAAGAAATAATGTATAGCATTCATTTGTACAAGCTTTAATTAATGAACAAAATGCAATCACCACATGTAAGTCACATCTCTCTCTCTCTCTCTCTCTCTCTCTCTCTCTCTCTCTCTCTCTCTCTCTCTCTCTCTCTCTCTCTCTCTCTCTCTCTCTCTCTCTCTCTCTCTCTCTCTCTCTCTCACACACACACACACAGCTGTGTGGTGTGGTGGTTTTTTGTATCATTGACCTGGGCTGTGTTTTCGTGATCAGTACATGGAAATGGAAAAAGAAGGAAATTGTTTTCCTTTATGCTTGACTGCCGCAGTGGTGTGATGGATGTTAATTCTTTGTTCAATTTGTTTTTCCCCCAGTTCTTAGCATATCGTAATTAAGTTGTTAGTATGCCATTAAAAAAGCTATTCTGTGGCAGGTGACGCAGCTCATATCCCATGACTGGTTACGAATGACAAGAATAGAAAAGGAATGTCTCACTAAAACATTGAAATGCAGAAGTGGTAATCTACTGTACCTACTGTAACCTGTCCTTCTCACATCCACCAATCAAACAACAGCACATTTATCCTCCTCACAAACATTCACACCCATAACCAACCAACTTTTCTGGCCTGGTTTGCTGGTTGCAACGGTTGCAATGAAGAGACCAACTGTGTGATCAAACTCTCTCTGTGTGTGTGTGTGTGTGTGTGTGTGTGTGTGTGTGTGTGTGTGTGTGTGTGTGTGTGTGTGTGTGTGTGTGTGTGTGTGTCTCTCTCAGGCTACTGTAAAACCACACAGATCACATTTGCAGTGTAGTGAATGAGTTTTCTCCTGACTTTGATCCACAGTGTCAGATGATGTCATCTTTCTATACAGTAACACAGGATACGTACGTGACTCTCCCCTCACCACACAAACCAACACATTACTATTTAATTAATGGCAATTATCCCTGGGATGAGACAGTCACATGCCATACGTGTCACAAGCTGTTTTTATTTCCGTTGTGGAGGGGAAAATGTTATCTCTGTTTGGGCATCGGTAGTGTGTGTGGAACACAGAGAGAGGTGATGTATTCATCCTGAAGTTTTGGTATTTACCACACAAACATTATTTTACCTAACAATTACTGTACAATAATTCTTTTTCAGATTTCAGTTATTATTATTCAGTCTCTGTCTTTCCTACAGGGCACATTGAGTCAATACTTGCCAAATGTGCCAGTAAGAAATGCACACATTAGCAGATCCAGATTTGAATCTGTATCTAGCAATTTTTGTTTGTTCTAGGTTCAAGTGTCCATGAGCATTGAACAGGATTTTATCCTGAGGTGAGACGCATCTCTTGTTTTTTCATTTACAATGCCAGCACTCACTTAGATTCTCTTGTTTTGCTGACAGAAAGCTCCAGGCTAAGAGGCTTTTAAGGTTTATTAAAACAAACAAAAAAACGTTGAGTAGTGTGAGGAGTTTCTTTGTTCCTACACTTCTTTTCCAACAGTGAGTTCATCTGGAGGATCACAGATCAAAGCCTGTAACAGTTGCATACAGTACACATGCACTCATACAGTACTCGCATACAAAACAGGCATCACACATCACATGCATACGCACATACATACGTAGATCACACATTCATTTGCACCCACATCAGGCATATCTACACTGCATGTATTCCCTCAAAAGAGGTTTAGATAGTTAACCACAGGAGACCTCTATTGAGCTGACAGAAATGGAATATGATTAGTACATGACAGCATGTCCAGTTAGCTGGATGTCTTGATGATAATGGAAGGAAATAATCTTAATCTCTAAAATTGTGGTCAGCTCTTTCTTTCACCTGGTCTGAACCTCCTGCCTCAGAAGGCACAGGGCAACAGGCCAGAAGAATGCTCCTTCATCTCTTTGAGTTGTTACACTTAAGTACAAAGGTGGAAAGTCATACTAATTTTTTTGTGAGACACAGACTTTGACTTGTCAAGCACATTTTTTTCTAAAAAAGTTTTAGAAATACCAAGGCACTCATCTTCTTTGTACTTAAAATGCCTGAAGTATTTTAATCATGCTATGCCCAACAAAATAAAGGCATTTTAATTACAAAGAAGATGAGTGCCTTGGTATTTCTAAAACTTTTTTGAAATCAACCAAGCCTGTCACCAAAGAGCACCATCTTAAAAACTAGACAGTTCCAGGAAGCACTCCAACTGGACTTCATTCTGAAACATTTTTTTCTATTGAGATCTTTGTGAACATCTGTGAACTTTTTCCATTATAGAATGTATGCATTTGCATAATTTTATCCCCATATTTTTTTCTCTAAACTTTTGGTTAATTATTTTTCTCTGTCACCTTTTGACTCATATTGCCTCCTCTTTTCTTTCACCATACTTCTTCTCTTTGATCAATGATCGTCCTGCACTCTTTTCCTCCTCTTCTCTCACCTTACGACTTTTCTGATCTGACAGTGCTGCCTTGGCCGTCCACAGGACAGATCTAGGGTGTGGGACAAAGATAAATGGGACATTCTTACTTTGTCATGGTCACAGGTGCTTCTTTTCTTCTGGCCATCATCCATGTCCTCCACCACACCTCGAGCTAGTCAGAGAGCACCAAAGTAGTAATAGTCCAGCCTTTGTTCCATCTCCATGGAATCCTTTGTGTCAACAACAAATGGTACACAGAGAATGTAATAACCAGATGCGGTATGGCCTTGACATGAAGGAACTTTATAAAGACAATATAATTACACATAAAAAAATAAATCATAGAACATGTGACAATAATGATACACATGGTCCACAATGATATAGGCTACACTCTCTGTTTTCCCGGCAGAACTAAGGGCAGGGAAAGGCAGGCAATAAGGACGTAGACGAGGGAGTATTACATGAATAATGCATTGTTAATCTCCATTACTGAAAAGTTGCCTTAAAGGCACAAGAGCTTATTCTGGGCTGTAATACATCATGTTGGTTATCTAACTGATCACCCTCAACCTTAGATGCTGACTCTGTAATGCACACAAGAGCAGTTTCACCACAAATCAAGACATCGTGTTCATAAGACTGATTAAAGAGACTAAAATTTAATTGTTTCTTTGTACGCCATTGATAATGCTAACACGATTGTTACATTCTGTTTGGATTACCCAATTTACTGTAATTCAATACTTTTCTTTTATTTCTCAAAATGTTGTACGTACAATGCTTTGACAGTAAATACTATGTTAAAGCCTCACATCGCACATCAGCTCTTAAATTGCAGACCATTGCTTTTACGACATTCAATTTTATTGTATTAAGTACAACATTGTTTCAAGTACAACCAGGCCGATGTCCTACATTGGCTGTGAATTACAATTTAGTTCTGTTTTTTTTTGTCAGAATTGTTTGTTCGAATCCATTGTTGAATTCACCTGCTTGGATGCTTGTGTGACACAATAAGTACTTACAGTGTGTGGAGGTAACTGAAGTTGTTGTAACTTTCTTTGTAGTGCTGTCAGATGCAATGTGCAGTGGTGGCCTTTACAAATCCATTTGTAAGTAGTTTAGATGTAGATTAATTTACACAAATCACCCACAGGCACACACATGACCAGAAAGTTGAAACGCACACCGATCACCTCCTTTTTAATCCCTTTTCATTTCGAGACAATTTGGGTCAACACGGCCCTTCTCAACCGGATTTTAATCTGGGGTGTACTCAATTTTGAGGGTACATGTTCTGTACTTTAATGTTGTCCAATGAAAAGATAAACTTACAAAACTGCAAAAAAAATGTGAGGGGTGTACTCACTTATGACACATACTGTATCTGAGTGACTCTGCTATGTTTCAGAGTGCTGTGAAATTGGAAATGTAAATTGGCTATAATTGTAGCTGCCATGGCGATTACATTCATTTGCAACCCTCTCTTAAGTCAATTAATTGGTGAGTAGTGCTTCAGATTTATTTTTTTGCCGTTTTTTTTTTTCCGCCCCTTTCTTCTCCTATTCCACCCGGAGCCTTAATTTCAGATAACCTCTCTTCTCCTCTCCTTTCTGTTTTGTCTTTCAGACTGTCACTGCATGAAAAGAGGAATATGTGGATGAGTTTTGCACCTTAAATTGCCTCATACCTCAAGCCACAGCATTTGCGGCTCCCCCATGCCCCCCTCCCATCCCCTTCTTAGGAGAGCCTTTAATATGTAAATGCCAGTGATCAGGTCGGGAGCTGCTACAGTCAATTTCAAGTGGGGTGGGGTGGGGTGAGGTCAGGTGGGTGGGAGGGAGTGGGGGGTCGGCAGGCCTGTTTCTAGGATTTTGGGGTCCCTAGGCAACGGGATTGTTGGGGGCCCTAGGGCATTTTTTGGCCTTTTACTAAAATGTGTGTGTGTGTGTGTCTGTGTGTATGTTTGTTCACGCTGCCCAGTGGTGTTTTTCAGAATCACTAACCATTAAACCAGGGGTAGTGAACCTATGTCTCGAGGGCCCTTGAGACCGTTTTATCCGGCCCCTGATATCATTATAATGTTTTGCAACTTCACATGAAATAGGCCTATGACATATTTTGCAGGCCTAAAGGAATCTTAGAAATTACATTTCCAATGCAATTAAGTTAGGCCTATATTCAGGGGACCTAGAAAAGGTGGGGACTGTTTTAAATGTGTCTACCTTTAAAGGTGTCTATATGTCTATATAGGCCTAATGGTGTCTATATATGCCTAAATTTCATGGGGAAATCCTGATTTGTGTTCATAGTACGGCCCCCGGAGGATTTTATGACCATTGTAGGAATTTGAAGTGGCCCTTCGAATGAAAAAGGTTCCCCACCCCTGCATTAAACCTTTCTTCTAGCCACAGCTCTGCTGTCAGTACATTTTATTATGATACTATAAGCTCAGAAATGAAGTTGATCAAACAATTCGATCGGTGCTATAAACATTTAAATGAACCGAATAGAAATCAGAATAGAAACATCTGAATGATCTTTCTTGGACATAGCCTACATTTTGAAGTGACCCTTTGAATTAAAAAGGTTCCTCACCCCTGCTTTTGAGGAAAAACATCAATGTGCTTGGCCACTCTGGTTTTTAAATTATTCTGAACTAGCAAGGATTGTTCAAGGAAGTTCAAAACAGACTGTCTCTGGTTAAATTAGTTCTACACCAAGCCTTTAGGTGGCAGTACAACTAATTCGCACAATGCGAATTCCACACACAAGCCACAAAGAAGCCATCTACCGCGGTCAACAATAGAGCTCTTCAGCGTTGACGTCAACTTGTATGCGGCGTTTGGACTACCGGTTCCATGGCGATTTTTTACATTGCAAAACGCCATAGAGATTCAGGTTTGGCAAAAATATAAGTTGCACGGCAACAACGAACATTAGCGTGTCCCCGCATCCCTTTCTCATTAGTGGAACGGATCGTATCATCATGTTGGTGTATTCACATGTTAAATCATGACGATTATAATTCAATATTGCTAACCCCTTTCTGATCATTAAAACTTCCGAACTACATACTTTCCTTTGGTTGCCATGGGTACAACCTTCCGCACGTACATGCCGTTAGATACAGGCGCCGCTTCTGTAGTCGCCAAAAGCTTCCGGGTTTAGCATATGGACGCAACATCGTATTTATGTCGAAGTTTGACACAAAATGATCAACCATGTCATACCTACAGCCTATTTTTAACACCCTCGACAGTTTGCGGGGGTTCGCTAAGCGCGTGCTTGCACTCGGAGCTTATTTGAAATTTACCCCTATTCATTCCCAATGGAGGCCGGAAGCCGATAGGAACCAGGACGTCCTTAAATGCTAACATGAAAGACTACAATCTACTACATGCTTCCGCTTCCGCTGAAGAACTCTATACCGACCTATCTGAACAGCACCACGCGCTGTCTGTGTGGTTTCACTGTTACAAGTTTCTTGGCGATATGGGGGAAAGTTCCTCACATACCAACGGAAAATGGGCTTCACATACATGTAAGTAAATTTTACTCAACTGTGGTTTAAAGTTTCAGTACTCAAGAGCGATTGAATAGCTCCTCTGAACACAGATCCGCCATTGCTAAGTTGTAGCACAAGTCCCCTCAATGAATGTGACTACTCTTGTTGCTGCTGTACGCTAGTAAATTCTGATAACTTGCGAGCATCGTAATGACAAAATGCAGTAGTGAAACGGTGAATATGTTAAGTATACTTGTTGATGGAAAGTTGTTTGACATTGCTCGTTCTCAATTGCCTTTCCCCTGCCTAAAGATGATTCCCAGTTTGTCGCTCCCAGCGCGGTTCGATCCCCAGTCGGTTCGCTCCCACTAGCCAGACTATCGAGCCCACCGAGCTAGTTATCTTTTTGATGTTAGTTTTTTTGTTACGTACCCTAAACCTAACCCTTACCTTAACCCTAAACCTAACCCTAAATTGCTTGTATGTGGTAGTGTATGATAATACGAGAAATGTAATCGGGTGGGATAGAACGCCTGGGATTGATAGAATCACCTGGGACTACACGCCCGGGAGTGATCTTACATGGGAGTGACCATCTCCCAGCGCTTAAGATTGACAAAGGCTACCGTTAGCATGCTATTGCGTTAGCTCATCAACTAGTTGCTGGGCACTGCTCATTTTTCACGTCTGCCCGGCATTTCGCCGATGAACTAACGCTTGGACGTCTTGCCAATGTATTTTACAGCGGCAAAAATGCATCTAGGCGACGTTGGCAAGATTGGTGTGCCGTCTGGGTATGTTGGTTTTCAGTGCTGGGCAGTAGCGAAGCGACTAGTTTAATTACATTCCCTAGTAGCTTGGTCGTAGCGTCATTACTCGACTAACGTCCCTGTAGTTAGGAAAGAAATAGTTTGGAAATCAATGTGAAATACCCTGGCATTTGCAACAGTAGGCAACCTGTCCTTAAAAAGTATGGGTCCTCAAAACACCACTTGTTGCACAAATAAGTGTTGCAATAGAGCACGCCACCCCGAAATCAATGTGAAATACCCTGGCATTTGCAACAGTAGGCAGGCAGCATGTCCTTAAAACGTATGGGTCCTCAAAACAGCACTTGTTGCACAAATAAGTGTAGCTGGCCTCTTCAAGAAATTGAAATTATGCATGGTCACTTTTTCTTATTGTTTCACGTGGAGGTCTACTGACATTGTCTAAATAATGTAGGCTAGTTTATGTCCATGTATTATATTAGGACCCAAGGTTAATGGGTTATTCTGTTTACCATGTTTTCACAGGCTGCTGTCTCATAATATGGCGAAGACGAGTCACTTGAAGGCCTAACAGCTCTTATGAGGAGCAGTCTTGCCATAGAAGACCAATGTGACCAATATGACTTGCTCATTGATACATTAGCTATGTCAATATGAGATGCATGGCGAAGTATTTAATTTATTTGTCTCTCTTCTAGGAGCTGTAGAAACAACAGGGTGCCTGCTGCAGTATGACGAGGACGCCCTGATCATAGAAGGTCCAGTGTCTTGGCAGGGTGAAATGGCACTGATATCGGTATGTGGTGATATCAGTTAAAATTAATGAATTAATTCTCATATCTGAATAATGTGAACACTGGATTTACCACACACTCACACACACACCCTAGTCCTAGATGATACAACCAAGGTTACTTTTACCACAGCTCTGGCACTGCATCAAATTTCTTTTCTTTTTTATAGAACTGGACAGGTCATTTATTCGTTCCCCTTGTTTTTTGCAGTGTCCTGCAGGATGCTGTGTCCTGCAATCCTGTGTGCTGTGCTACAGACGCGTGTGGAGGTCAATCCGAAATGGGCACAGTAGAGTGAAAGAGGGTAAGCTTAACCTATAGCCTACGTCAGGGTTGGGGAACCTTTCTCATTCGAATGGCCACTTCAAATTCATCCGAGGGGCCATAAAAGTCCTCCAAGGGCCGTACTATGAACACAAACCAGGATTTTCCCTTTCACTTTAGGCCTATATTGAAGGCAGCCACATTTAAACAAACGCCAACTTCTTCAGGTTCCCTGAATATAACTTAATTGTATTGCTAATGTATTTTCTAAGATTCCTTTACAAAATATGTCATATTTCATGTGAAGATGGAATTGCATTAAAATTATATCGGGGGCCAGATAAAACAGCCTCAAGGGTCGCAAACGGCCCTAGAGACATAGGTTCCCCACCCCTGTCCTACATTGTCAATATGACTTGTGCTACTTTATAGATAAGTTGTCAATGCTGTGCATTGCTATGTTTTGATTTATTTTCTTACATCCTACAGATCCTGGCAGGGAGACGGTAGTGTCCTGCAGGATGGTGATGGGCAATCTTACAAGAGACCACAGAAAACTGATATAGTGTAAGATTATCCCTGTTGGGCTCAATATGTCTTGCTTATTGATATATTTGCTATGTCAATATGAGGTGCATGACGAAGTATTTATTTATTTGTTGTTTCTACAGCTCCCAGAAGTGAGACTGAGTGCCTGTTGCAGTATGACGAGGAAGCAGTGACCAGAGACCTTCAGTAGACCCTGCTGGCATGATTGGCGGCTGAAGAACATAATCAACAGCAATGTTTTATAATATTGTACATACCTGTATAGTCTGCACTAAAATGCTGTACCTGTACTATTTTTCCTCTTACTTTCATATTTACCACGTATTTACTATGAATTGACAACTTTTACTCAAATCCATTTTTGTATGTGCCCTGACTAAAACTGTCCTTAAACCTAACCTGTCAGAGGTGTAATAACAACCTGCTCTTAGCAATGTGGCAGCAGTCTACTTGGATGCAGCGGGGAACATAGAACCCTTTTTTTGAAAAAGCATTGTATGTTTCTGAGTTTTATGAATTGTGCCCTTCCCAAACCTAACCTGTCGTAGGGGCCTATGAAATCCGTTTTATTTTTCCTCATTCAGTTTTTTTCTGATTTATTTTTTGCCAAATTGTTTTTTTTTTTTTTACATTTTTGAACTTATTTTCCCCTTTCATCCCCCCCCCCCCCCCCCCAAAAAAAAAATAAAAAAATAAAAAATAAATTCTTAGTTATTTAGTTCAAACTGGTGTGTGGACAGAGCCAACCACTCATGGTTGAATGGTAGGTAGAGAAAAGAAAAGTAAAATTACCTACTAGCTTTTTGTAATATCAGCCCTCAAAAATATTCCAGGTAATAAGGTAGCTGTATTGTAATTGTACATGCGCATATATTCTATTAAATACACGTGACGCACGCACCCAACTAGAAGGCGAATTCACTTCTGGTGCATTGAAGTTGTTGGACTCTGGCTGCATCAGGTTTTCTCGAATACTTGGCTATATTGCAACGTGCAGCTTAGAGACATTTTGGGTCACGTTATATGTAGGCATTAAATAAATAGCCTCGCTAAGTCCCTACCGTCTACCGTTTCACTCAAACACATGTTTTACAAGACGGCCGTTTTCTTCTGATGGTGACTTGACCCTTTTTCAAAGTTGATGCTAACTTTTAGTCACTATGCACGGAGAGCCGCCCGTCTTTTCTGTGTCGCATCGCATTGTCTTAACAGACGGTCAGGACAACGCGTTTATGCCTGACCTCACCTGTTCGACTTGGCAAAATTTGAGTGCTGTTGAGTATTAAGATTTCTTCAATGCTCTGACGGCCAGTGTTAGGACGTGGGAGACAATCGGAAACGCCGCTTGGGAGAGAGATGCGTGTTTGTTTCTGAGTTGTACATTTGTGACCTGAGTAGGCTACTGTACATCACTGCATATAGCCTAGAGTATATTGTTTGCAGGGTATGTGTGTAGTTTTAAATTATGTATATTTATGAAATGCACGGATCCTGTCCAAGTGTGTGTACATTGTTTGGTGTGATATTAAAAGCATTTAAAAAATTCATTTTCATTTCATTCATTTTCATTTTATCAATAAATTCACATCATGCATGCTGAAGCCCCATCACAGTGCAGTCTATAATGATGTGAATATAATGATGTGAATATACAAAGTAAAATCAACCTAGGTATATTAGTAATAATAATTTTTGCATAATTATACGGACCTACTGTATAGGCCTACGGTATGCATAAATTAATCCAACGTGACCAATAGAAGGTCGTAGCTGCCGACCCTGCTAACCAACAGCGCAGCTCTTTTACTTTGAGTCACGTGTCTTTTTCGTCCAATAAGAGCAAGGCTAGTCCGCGTTCCGGGCTGGCTGTCATTGCCTTTCATGTTAATCGTTGGGCCATTAACACCCTGCTGTGAGACCTCTCCACGGCTTTGATTCGCTTCCGGGCGATTTACGTGTCACCAAAACTGTTAATTTCGCATTCTCTCAGCGCTCAAAATCAGACGAAAGTTAGGCAAGTCCGTGGGCGATTTGGGACGAGTTCATTGTCACAAATCCCCCTTTTCGTGCTGTGTGTGCACCCAAGTGGTTTGACACTAATCCTAATTATCTGTGTTAATTTCTGATGTTATGCTGTCCTTGTCTTTTGTGTAATTCAAATTATCTGGGGCATTGCACGTTGTTACGGTATATTATAGATATTCATGGATATACTAAAACACTGCATAAATGCTAGGTTGAAATATGTTTTTTTTCAAATGACAGAAGGGCTGCACAGTATGTACTTTAAGTCAATATAGTGACATTTAATTTTAATTATACACCTTCATTCACATGGGCTTACTTGTACATTGCTTGTAAATTGATTTTAATATGAATTTACTTTCCTCTAAGGTTAAATTAAGGTTAAATAGTAAAAAGTGTACAGATGTATAATGCTCCACACTAGAGAACAGACTATAACAACAATTGATCAAGCCATGATACTGTGCACATAATCTCAGAACTGGCCTCCGGAGGGACTTGGTTTCTTGAACTGAATTCAGAAGTTACAAGTTTAGCAGCAATATGACATGGATGTAGCTAGGAAGCCAGGGAGACTAAGATAAATGCACAGCTGGAGGTGTGATGAAGTCTCTAGATCTGATGAGTTTAAGAAATGAGTGGTGTGTATGAGTGCGTGAGCGCCAGAGATGGGACCAAGTCACTAATTTGCAAGTCACAAGTAAGTCTCAAGTCCTGCCAATCATGTCCGAGTCAAATCACAAGTTAAGACACATTTGACCAAGTCAAATCCAAGTCGTGCCAAAGCCAAGTCAAGTCCAAGTCTAAGTCCATTTTTTTTCAAGTCCTTAACAAGTCACCTTGTATTCATTGCACAATATTGACAATTACTTTTGGTCATAAATTAATTTCCTCTCCATACTGCTTTGCAATTCCCCCTTCGCCAGTCATGTCCCTTACAAAAATCGTCCATGGTATACCATGATTTCATGCTTTTCTGAGCATGGTTCGGCATGGTTTTTGGTTTGATTAGGTTCAAGGGTGGGATTCAAACCTGCAACTCTGATCTTCGGTCCAACTCCCTAACCATTACACCAGAGCTTCAAACAAGTTTTCATGTTTTTTTTGGGTGACCACGCAACCCACAATTAACCATGGTTTTTTTTTAGCATGGTTTGTGACTATAATTAAACCATACACACAAACCATGCTGAAAAAAACGTGAAAACCATGAATAAACATGATCCATGCTTAGTCAGGAACCACGGTTTTCATGGTTACAAAAGAAAACAAAACATGGATGCCATAGCGATACTATGGATGGTTCAGAGTACTATAGAGAGACCATGGTTACTACAGTAAAACCATGGTAACAGTAAAACCATGGACGCTTTTCGTAAGGGGTTATAAACAAAAATAGTACGCCTACTGGTACTGTTTAAGGGTAAATCGTTTAGTTTTTCTTTCTTTCATGATTTTTTTTCACACACACATGCAAAAAAAAATAATATATTCAGACGACTTGGAATGCTATTGCAAGTGATTGCCAGCTAAAACTGTCAAGTCAAGTCAAGTCTTGAGTCAATAGCGTACAAGTCGAGTCAAGTCACAAGTCATTCCTATTATTGGCAAGTCAAGTCTCAAGTCGAGTCATTTGTGATTCAAGTCACAAGTCAGTCCAAGTCACAAGTCCACATCTCTGGTGGGCGTGCATGAGAGAGAGAGTATTAAGGGAGAAACTCATGGCTAGGGCCCAGTGAGTGGTCTTGGGCTGATGGTGGAGGGCTCAGCTGGCAGGTGGTTGGTCTTGGCAGACCCTTCTGGAGCAGCAGAGTAGAGGAACCTCCGCTCGCATCGCACCATCCTCTGATCTGATCCCTTACCAGCAAGAGGCCAGGTAATGGTGCAAACACACTACACAGACACTACACACCCGCACACGCACACACACGGACACACACTCACACTCACAGACACACACACACACACACACGCACACACACGGACACACACTCACACTCACAGACACACAAATCCAAGTTCCCATGATGCACTCTGGGGTGTCTGCTCGGTATATGATCAACAGACATGAAATCTGTGATCTTACACACGGCTCCATGGGGCTCATATGTAGAAACACAGCTCTCTCTCTGTTGTACAAAATCAAATACAGGCTTTAAAGGTCTCTCCCTTTCTGAGTCTTACAAGTGTTTTCTTTTCCCCCTGTCATTCACAGTGAGAGTAAGGCTGGATCTCAGAGGGGCGAATCGCTGTTTCTGGATGTTTCCATGGGCTCCTGTAATGAGGAGAGGGGGGCCCAGCGGTGGCAGCTGCTGTTGCTGTGGATCAACGTAGCCTGCTGAGCCCTCCCAGCCCTCTGTAGCTTGCTGCACTACACAAGCCAACCAACATCTCTCTCTCTCGTTCTCGCTCTCGCTCTCGCTCTCGCGCTCTCTCTCTCTCTCTCTCTCTCTCTCTCTCTCTCTCAATTCAATTCAATTCAATTCAAAGAAGCTTTATTAGCATGACAAAAAATATTTTGTATTGCCAAAGCATTGGTTCAAGATACATTGGTAATGATATAATGAAATAAGTGTTAAAACAAACACACAAATGGATGCTTGCAATTGCATTGATATCAGCAAGAAAAGAAAGCAAACAGAAATGTGTGGGTGTGGATGTGGGTGTCGGTGTGCATAGTGTGTGTGTGTGTGTGTGTGTGTGTGTGTGGGGGGGGGGGGGGGGGGGGAGTGGCTTTTGTGGTGTCTATGCAATGTCCCTCTGTCTATGGCATGCACTGACATATTTGGCAGCAAGCGTTGCTGTCTGCCCTTGTTGTCCCAGTAGGATAGATAATGATTTGCCTGTATTCAGATCCGGGAAACCCGGGATTACTTGGTTAAATTTATTAAAGTGCGCTTCTCTAATTTTTGAGTATTTGTCGCATTGGAGAAGGAAGTGCGCCTCTGTCTCGACCTCACCTGTCGTGCAGTGAGCACATATCCTTTGCTCTCTTGGCAGCCATGATTGTCGTCGTCTGCCTTTTTCGAGAGCAAGGCTGTGGTCACTGAGTCTGTATTTGGTCAGGATCTGCCGCTGCTTTATATCTCTGACAGTAAAGAGATATTCTTCCAGTTCATAATTTGTTTTGATAGTCCTATAACATTCTAATTTGCTTTGGGTTTTGGTTTCATTTTGCCAATGGTCCAGATATTTATCTTTGGAGTTTTGTATAATTTTGTTTACATTTAGTTTGGAAGCAGTGTTTGTCTGAGAGATGTCAGTGTGTGTTAGATGGGGGTCGGTTAGTCTCAGTACAAGCTGGCATAGGTGACTCTTTTCGGGGTTCAAAGCTTGGGATTTTGCTGCCTCAGAATGCAGCGTGTCTGTGGGACTTGTTTGGAGGTGCATCCAGAATTTTAGAGTTCTCTTTTGTATGTTGATTGCCAATGGATATCTTCCCAATTCTGCCCTACATGCATTTGTTGGTGTCTTCTTTTGAATTTTTAGGATCAGTCTACAGAATTCTGCATGGAGGGTTTCTATAGGATGCTTGTCCCATCTAGTGTAGCTGTGTTCACTGAGTGGACCCCATATCTCACTTCCGTACAGCGCAATAGGCTGAATTACACAGTCAAATATTTTGCACCATATCCTGATTGGTATGTCTATGTTCCAAAATTTTCTTCTAATTGCGTATAGAGCTCTGCGAGCTTTGTCTTTTAGGGCATTCACTGCCAGGCAGAAACTGCCTGATGGAGTAATGGGTAGGCCAAGGTAGGTGTACTTCATTGTGTGATCTAGGCTGGTGCTACCTAGATTGAAGTGATATCTGGCTTCCTGACATCTGGGCTTCTTTTGGAATACCATAATATTGGTCTTTTTTAGGTTTACTGTCAGGGCCCAGTTCTGACAGTAACTTTCTAGTAGGTTTAGTTGTTGTTGTAGTCCCTCTGGTGTAGGAGACAACAGCACCAAGTCGTCAGCATAGAGAAGACATTTGACTTCTTTGTCCAGTAGGGTGAGGCCAGGGGCTGTACACTGTTCCAGCTGCATTGCCAGTTCATTAATATATAAGTTAAACAGCGTTGGACTGAGGTTGCAGCCCTGTCTCACTCCTCTATGCTGAGGGAACGACTCAGTGCTATTATTGCCAATTTTCACAGAATTTTTGTTTTTGGAATACATTTCCTTTATTAATTGATATACTTTACCCCCTACACCACTTTGTAAAAGTTTATAATATAATCCTTCGTGCCAAATTGAGTCAAAAGCTTTTTGAAAGTCTACAAAACAAGCAAATATTTTCCCTCTTTTTGTTTGGTGTACATGTTTAGTGATTAGGGTGTGTAGGGTGTAAATGTGGTCCGTAGTCCGGAAGTTTGGGAGGAAGCCAATTTGGCTTTTGCTGAGGACATTGTGCTCTTTAAGGAAGGCTGCAATCCGGTCATTAAGGATGCTGCTAAACACCTTCCCTAGACTACTGTTAACGCAAATGCCTCTGAAATTATTGGGGTCCAATTTATCTCCGTTTTTATGTATGGGTGTAATATACCCTTTGCTCCAGATATCAGGATAGCAGCCAGAGGTTAGGATGGTGTTGAATAGTTTGAGTATGGCCCTTTGCAGCTCAGGGGTGCTGTTTTTAATCATTTCTCCTCTAATGTTATCGGGGCCACAAGATTTATTCGCTTTTAGATGTTTAATTTTGCGTTCAAGTTCAAATTCAGTTATTGGGAAGTCTAGAGGATTTTGGCTATCTTTAATTGTGTTTTCAAAGGATAGTAACTTTTCTCTGATTGTTTTGTAATTTGAATGTAGTTCATGGGGAGGGATCTCTTTGAACAGATTTTCAAAATGTGCTCTCCAGATTTCACCATCTTGTATTGGTAAGTCTGGGGACTTTGTTTTACTCAAACCATTCCACACCTCCCAGAATTGATTAGTATTTAAAGATTCTTCAATTTTGTCAAGGGTTGTGTTGGTGTAGTTTTGTTTTTTCTTTCTCAGCAGCCATTTGTAATGTTTAAGTGTGCCGTGATAGTCCTTTCTAAAATTTGCGTCATCAGGGTGGTGATGTTTCAGATTTGACAGTAGTCTCAATTTTTTCCTAATTTGTTTGCATTCATTGTCAAACCATACTTCTTCAATTTTATTTTTCACTCGCTTTTTGTTGCTCTTTTTCATGCCTGCTGTATGTGCTGCTTTGAGGAATATCCTGTTCAGCTCCTCGGTGGCATTGTTGACACCTTCTTCACTGATTTCGAAAACTTTTGAGTTATAGAACTCAATAGTGCTTTTTAATTTGGCAGAATTTAGAGCGTTCAGAAAATTTTCAGGACTGTCTTGGGTCCATTTGTATGGCTTGTTGATCTTAATTAACCTGATTGGTTCCATGTGGGGTTGATGCGCAATTTTTAGAAAGACATTAATTTGGTTATGATCTGTGAGTGGAGTTTGCTGCCTGACAGTGAATGCCCTGAAGGAGTTGGGGTCCAGGTCAGTGACTGCGTAATCAACTACACTAGCTCCAAGGGGTGAACAACATGTAAACCTCCCTAAAGAGTCACCTCTGATCCTGCCATTAAGCATATACAGACCTAAGGTTCGACAGAGGTGCACTAATTCCTTTCCATTTTTGTTGATGACATGGTCAAGACTGTTTCTCTGGAGCAGGTTTGGTGAGAGGTGCATGTGATTTTGACCAAACACATGGATATTACCTTGTGTGTCAAGGAAGTCAATTTCGCTGCCAGTTCGGGCGTTAAGGTCCCCACACAGCAGCACATTTCCCTGGGCCTGGAAATGGCTGATGTCTGTGTACAGGTTGTTCATATATTCTTCTTCATAGTATGGGGAGTCAATTGGGGGGATATATATGGCACACAGGTACAGGTTGTTTGTTAGCATCCCACTGTTACTTTTTAATTCAACCCAACAGTGTGATTTTCCAGTTTGGGTGATTGAAATGTGGTTGGCCAATTTTTCTCTGTACCACACCAAAATTCCTCTAGAGTATGGTAGAGTCTCTACCATGGTTCACATTTTTGTTTTTAAGTGAAGGGATTACAATTTCGTGGTACCCTTTGGGACAGTGGGTTTGCATGTCAGTGCGACACCATGTTTCGGTAAGGATAAGTATGTCAACATTTTCAATATTTTCCAGAAACTCTGGCTGGATACTCTTAATGCCAAAAGTAGAGGAGTAGAGTCCTTGAATGTTCCAGCAACTAATATGTAATGTGCTCATTATTATTGTATTGTTTTAAAGAGTTGGACCAAATGTATGGGCAGAAGTTAAGAAAGTTTAGATCTAAGGTAGTAAACTGTGTGTAAAAACAATATAAAAACAATAGAACAGACCTCCTTCTGTAGAGAGTTGGGGTGTAGTTCCAGAGTTGGAGTCGGGGTATGTTTTTCATGTGCTGTATGACTCTGTGCTGTATATATGGGGGTGGGGGTGGGGGAGAGAGTGTGTGTGCATGTCTGTAGTGTGTGTGTGTGTGTGTGTGTGTGTGTGTGTGTGTGTGTGTGTGTGGAAGGGGGGGGGTTGTTTGTGTATGTGCGCATATGTCTGTAGACGATGTAGAGTGGAGAGAGTTAGAGTGTGTATGTGTGCGTGTGTGTTGGGGTGTGGTTTTGTGGTGGTGGCTAGGGGGTGGGGGGGATTCAGGGCCGGTGATATTTGGGATGTGGATTATCTGTCACCCAGCAGTTTCTTGCATAGCAGTTGGAGGATGTTCTTTATTTCCCCCAGTTCTGTGGCCTGGTGAGGTGTTGGTCCTGGGCCCAAAGGATGAGCTGCGGGTCCTGTTCATCTAGGGAGATGTTCCTGTAGAGGTGATTGTGGCCCTTTTCAACGGGCGTGGGCGGCTGGTTGCCCTCTTTTGAAGATTGGGGGGGCTGTCGGTGTGTCCACTGTCCATCTGCCGTCTGGTGTAGTCATGGTCCCGTAATGTATATTGGGGAGTGGAGGTGGTGGGGGGATAGGTAATAGTGTGTGTGTGTGTGTCTGTGTCTGTGTGCGTGTGCGTGTGCATGTGTGGGTGTGAGCACGTGCCTGTGTCTGTGTGTTTGTGTGTGTGTTTTGTGCGTGCACGTGCCTGTGTGTGTGAGAGAGAGAGAGAGAGGGAGAGAGAGAGAGAGAGTGTATTTGTGTGGGCATGTAGTGTGTATGCATGTGTGCGTTAGTGTGTGGGTGTGTGTGTGTATGTGTGTGCATGGATGTGTTCTGTATGCATGTGCCTGTGTAATAAAAAGAGAGAGAGAGAGAGAGAGAGAGAGAGAGAGAGAGAGAGTGTGTGTGTGTGTGTGTGTGTGTGTGTGTGTGTGTGTGTGTGTGTGTGTGTGTGTGTGTGTGTGTGTGTGTGTGTGCGCGGGTGCGTGCCTGTGCAGGCGAGCATGTTGGGGGTGTAGGAGAGAGTGTGCGTGTGTTGGAGTGTGGTTGTGTGGTGGTGGGTGGGAGGTGTTCAGGGACAGTGGCATTGGGATGTGGATTACCTGTCACCCAGCAGTTTCTTGCATAGGAGTTGGAGAATGTTCTTTATTTCCCCCAGTTCTGTGGCCTGGTGAGGTGTTGGGCCTGGGCCCAAAGGTTGAGCTGCGGCACCTGCTGCAGCTGCGTAGCTTCGGGGCCTGTTCATCTGAGGAGATGTTCCTGTAGAGGTGATGGTGGCCCTCGAGGAACGTGGGTGGCTGGTTGCCCTCTTTTGGTGCCTGGTCGAAGATTGGGGGATTGTCAATGTGTCCGCTGTCTGTCCACTGGAGCGTGGGTGGTCAGCTCCTCTGTTGTGGTTCAGGGTTGGGGGGCGGGGGGCTGTTGGCGTGCCCACAGGAGCATGTTGGCCTCGTCGAGGTGGTGGAAGTGGGAGTAGTGGAGGATGCCTTTGGTGGGCGTGAGGCGGAATGTTTGATTTGCGGTCCAGGGCAGAGTCTTTAAGGGACTTCGCAAATGGTCCTACGCAGTCCCTGTGGAGGTGGATGCCGTCGTATGTCTCTGCTAAGCTGATGGTGGGGTGATGGGCCATGTGCACATTTGGTAGGGCAGAACATCCTTGGAAGATGCCAGCGTTGATGTTGTTGATCACGTAATGAGGGACGTCGTACCGTGGCAGGAGCGCTGACACCACGACACGTGCCCTCGGGTGGATGTCTCTGGCCTTCTTTGCGACACTGCATACTGCTTCTGCAGTGTCTCGATGAAGCGAGTGGATATCATTGGTGCCAGTGTGCACGACGATTACATCTGGGCATCCCAATGTATCTCCATCCAACATTTTCAGGGCCTGCCCTGTTGTGCTGCAGGGCTTCAGGGTTACTTGGTGTCCTGGGAACAGCCTTGTGGGGTCAATAAATTTCCTGTTTGAGTCCATTAGCAGAGCAATTTTGGCTGGTGTAGATGACTGGTTGTGGGTGGTAGTCGGTGTGTGTTCTGCCGTTTCAGGGAGTTTTTCTTGTGTAGGTGGCTGATTTTGTGGGGCAGTTTGTGTGGATGGTGCCGGGAGACAGGCTGTGTGAGCGCTGCAGGGGGGTGGCTCAGGAGTGTGGGTGTGGTTGTTCATCAGGTGGGCTCTCAGCTCATGCAGTTGCGCTTCGTTGTTTTTTGTGTGAGCTCTTAGCTCACACAGTTGTTGCCGGAGCTCTTGGTTCTCATCCTGTGCTGCTTTCAAGGCACTCCTGAAGGCAGCTGTGACGGTGCCCATCTCGCCTCTCAGCTGGTTGACCTCCTCCCTGAGCTGCTGGACTGACTCTCTGCTGTCTTTTGTCTTGATTTTGAACTCTGTGAAGTCCATCTCAAGAAAGGCCAGGCTCTCCCTTAGCTGTTTGTCCTGGGAAGGGGAGAGGGGAGGGGCTGCTGCGGGCATAGGGGGTAGCGTGTGTGAAGGGGGAGGGGGAGGGGCTGCTGGGAGAGAGGGGGGAATTTTATCCTCTGCCTCCTCCTGCTGCGCTCTGTCTGTGGCAGGACCCTTCTCGGGTTTAATTTGTAGAAATATTTCTTCGAAAGAAATTAAGCTGGCCTCGTTGCCTTGAAATAAAAAAGTTCCTTTTGTGTAGTAGGTCACGGTGAGCACGGGGTTGTCCGTGTCTAGGCTTTCGTCACTACATATGATTATTCTTCCACCGCGACCGACACCTTCTCTCACTGTAAATTTGTAATGTTCGCATATGGCCGTTTTCCACGCGGCGATTGCGTCTGTGTGGAAGATTAGGTTGTTTTTTATCTTCTTGCCCTTATTGTGGATGTAGTCACAGTAAAGGGTGTTGGGATTTTCTAATAGGAGACTGTCTTTGTATTTTTTCTTGGCGTTTGCGCTCTTACAGTTGATGGGAAACTTCACTTCCCGACTCTGTTCTAGCTGCGTCGCCATGGTGACGAGTAAACAAAATGTTGCCGTTACCGTTTCGGTTGGTTATCTGACAGGATTTCTTTTAGCAATTTAGCTAGTTTAAAGCAGATTTATAAAGTCCTCCACTTGTATTACTGTCTTCTTATTTTTCTTATCAATATCAGATAGACATGTCCAGATGCCTACCTTCTTGGTTCTGTCTGTTCTGTTATCGTATGGTGACTGGATGGAGTTATTGAGGTGTAATCGAAAAAGTCCTTGTTTTGCTAATCCGTTTGTGGTCGGCGGTCTTGCTGCTTGTTCTTTTTAGTCTCCCTTCTACATTTCCTTCAGTCCAAGTGACATAAATCCACAAACAAAATGTTTACTTTGTTTTCATAAAGTATTAAGGATAATATTTTCTTATGTTCTGGCCATTTTTGGTCCAAAATCTAAAAAAACAATTAGGAGCTCATTTCAGCTGTGGCTCATGGAATCTTGGCTCTCTCTCTCTCTCTCTCTCTCTCTCTCTCTCTCTCTCTCTCTCTCTCTCTCTCTCTCTCTCTCTCTCACACACACACACACACTCACACACACACACACACACACTACACATACAAAACCCAACACACACATGCACCCACACACACACACACACACACACACACACACACACACACACACACACACACACACACACACACACACACGACACCAGGTCACAGACAGACGTCAGGATTCAGCTGCAGGCAGGCAGCCATGCAGTGGCAGGCAGGGAGGCAGAATGGCATCTGAGGAGAGGAGAGGAGAGGAGAGGAGAGGAGGGGAGGGGAGGGGAGAGGAGAGGAGAGGAGGGGAGGGGAGAGGAGGGGAGGGGAGAGGAGGGGAGGGGAGGGGAGAGGAGAGGAGAGGAGAGGAGGGGAGAGGAAAGGAGAGGAGAGGAGAGGAGAGGAGAAGAGAAGAGAGGAGAGGAGAGGAGAGGAGAAGAGAGGAGAGGAGAGGAAAGGAGAGGAGAGGAGGGATCATGTGGAGTGGAGAGGAGGGGAAAGGAGAGGAGATGAGAGGAGAGGAGAGGAGAGGAGAGGGGAGGAGATGAGAGGATGAGAGGAGAGGAGGATCATGTGGAGTGAAGAGGAGGGGAGAGGAGAGGAGAGGAGGGGAGGGGAGGGGAGGGGAGGAGGGAAAGGGAGAGGAGAGGAGAGGAGAGGAGAGGTCATGTGGAGTGGCACATGCTGGCAGCTCAGACCCAACACACACTCACTAGGTGCAAACAAACACCACACCCCCATTGACATGCAAAACAAAATAGCAAAACAACACAACCAGTCATCACCAGAGCACAAAATATATGCACAGGATATGTGCACAGGGTTTGACCTCAAGTGGGCTTTTACCTCTCCCACGTACCAGGGCTGCGAATGGAAGACTGCACAGCACACACACACACACACACACACACACACACACACACACACACACACACACACACACACACACACACACACACACACACACACACACACACCTGAGTTGGGCATCCAGAAAAAGGTTCAAACAGGCAGGCTATGCAAATATCCATCCCTCTTGTTGTTGGTCCAGTTTGTCATCCATCCAGCCAACACATTAGCCATACACCATTCATGTTATTTCCCCCTACATCCTCACTTCGATCCAGTACCTGGATCCTGTTCCTTATGTGTATACTTCCAATCCATTCAGTCATGCTATATCCATTAGTGACAGTTTCTGACAGTTATTTATTCTCATTTCCATCTAACCACTTGTACACTCTAAAAAGAGCTGGGTTATTACTTTGACTAAACCCCTGGGTCAATTGCTTTTCTATGAAAAATGGGTTAAATATAACCCATATTGGGTCATTTTCCGTACCCATTACCTGGGTTATTCGCTAGACCCACATCAGCACCCAGGCCCTGGGTCATTTCAACCCTGTAATCTAAGTTATCTTGTCAAGATATTTGAATTTTGAATTTTACCGCCCGGTCGCCATTGCCAAAACGGCTACCAGTAGACTACCAACGTCCAGAAGAAAGGACACCGGATGGCATGTGAAAGCATTGTTTCGGTAAGTGTGCGCCTTTTATTACATATAAACTTGCCATATTGCTTTCCGCGGTGTAAATATGCGTCAGCCGTGAGTTCCTGTTTGTGGCGAGTATATTAAGGCACATTTCATAGAAAGCTATACCCATTTCGAATAGGAGGAAACGGTAACTACTCTTTTAAGGGCAAGGAGCAAATGAATAAGCACTTTGTCATAACTGCAGCGGTTTGCTATCCTGTGGTGGATTTGGGAATATATTTGCTACATTTCATTGGAAAGAAGTATGTTCGTCGAGCCTTCGTCCAGGTTCTGTCAGTTAGCTAATAACCAAGACACTACGGTAAGGCATAATGTTAGCCCCTCTGGGATTCATTTGGTTGCTATTTCGCATAGCTTATAACGGCTGGTTGGCTGTCAGTGGTTGGGCAGATTCTTTTTAGGTAGAGGGCTAAGTGTGTCTACTCAACGATAAATTGAGGTTCAGTACACAGTGAGGCGATATACTTTCTACGCGGGCTGTGATACTACTAGCCTAATGCAGGACGCAACTGACACAAATCTGAGAAATTAGCTAACTATATCTAGCCGCTACGTGGCTCCACTCGACCTAGAATTCAGTTCATAACGACAGCATTTTCGTTTAGGGTCCGCAAGCTGGCATCTGGAGACTGTCTTCGGTTTCCACAAGTGTCATGTTAGTTCTACATACTGTAGGGGAGTCGACGGGCTTTCTTCTTTTTCTGTGTCAACTAGAACTAGTTTTATGAGAGCAAGTGCTTGTGTTGTGTGACTTCTCCTGACTCCTGCGATGTTCTTCCGAGCTCAGCTCACTGCGACTTGCACCTTTCACAAGTCCGAACTCTGATAAAGGCAGAGGGAGGGATAGCTCGCGCATGAAATATTACCGGTATGCAGGGGTGATAGCAGTCCGGCGCCGCGCCGGAAATCCGGCGTAGGGTGGCTGTAGAAAAAAATTAAATCTTTCCCCAATATTAATAAAATGATAAATTATCGCGTGGGCCTTCATTAATGTACGGTGAAAATAAATGAGCGCGCAACAGCCAGTTGTAAGAGACGTGAAAGGAACCCAATGAGCAGCAGCCCACAATATTGTATCATCCCGACACCTTAACAGCTGTAACATGTAAACAAAAATATGTCTCGAGTCACTCACCACCAGCACCACTGGCAGCTGAAGCATTGCAAAAATTAGCAATAGGCCTACAATGTTAGCACAAAACCGCATGGCTTGCTTGCTTGCTTTGCAATTTGGGTGTGTTAAACCATGTGGATGTAAGTGGAATACTTGTAAAGTTTTGTGATAAAGACAACGTTTGAAGGTAAGGCGATTTGGTATTTGCCCGCTGTATGCTGGCGTGTCGCCTCATGCTTGGAAATCATTGAGAGAATATATAGACTCGGCTGTCCCATTCATGTGCGCTAAATGACGGTGCAATGTTGACAAACTTTGATGGAGGTAGAAGTAGGCCTAGTTTCTTTCGAAAAAGTTTGTATGCTGAAAACGGTAGGCTAGGCTATGCCAGTCATGATACTTTTGCTGATGCGTTGCGTTATGTTGTCTATTGGACTAGCCGCGGCTACCATTTGCAACATGTCCAAATGATCATGGAATGCTTGAAATTGGATCGCTAATGTTTCACATTTTCACAACTAGTGTGTGACTGCTTTGAAATGGATTGAATCGACCAGTCTGCATAACGGATGTATCAATGTTTACAATTTACCACTTAAGAATGATTTTGGCATTGATTTGGACTGTTGATTGAAGGATGGTCTTTTGCGTCATTCCTAGACAAACCATGTGTCAAAAACTGATTTCAGAGAGATGTTCATAATAGTTTTGCTGACTGATCCAACCAGTGCGCGCTCTGTCACAGTCGTGCTGGGTGAAACTCGAACAGACTTGCACAGGTTCACCCTTTCTCTCTCGCGCGCTCCCTCATCGTAGCCTGTCTGCGTACTCGAATCGAATTATTCCACGCACGATGCACAGGTTATCTTGCCTGCACGCTCTCACTTGTATTGTAAAAAAGGGTGATACTTTAGCTGCACTCCTCGCGGGCAGGGAGCAATGATCAATATCAGACACTCCCATCATGAATTTCATGTGGCCAGGCCACCGTGTCCTAGACATGCAGCGAATGTTCATCTTATTGTCATGCCCCTGGCCTATTTTCAAGTAGTTTAATTCGGTCATTGTTTTTGTTGTTTTCTGTTGTTATCTTTGCAACTCATACATTGTAATGTGTGCACGAGTGGTTTTCATGTCTTTTAATTGACGACAAGCCATTGCGAAAGACACGCAGTAGTCACACAGTAGTCAGGTAGCCGGTTCCGACATCTATGGAGTCCGAAATTAGCGATGTGAACGTGGGCCTACACATGCAGCCAATTATGCGCGTGTCCCCTAAATATTCCTGTAAATAAAGGGCGTTTCCCTACAACGGGAAGGCAGGGGTTGATGGATAGACCATGGGGCCATGAGTATCTAAACATATATCAGGAAGTAGACAAGTTATATGAACAATGCCCCAATGAAAATGAAATGAATCAGCACACAGGAAAAGTAGCCTATATTACAGTGTCGTTACTGTACTTTGTAGTAGTATTGCCCCCTACTGACCTGTAGCCTAGGGTGTGGCTGCTGCTACATAGGCCCCTATGCAGCTTTGAGTTAATTCATGTGGTAAAATATGTGGGCTACCATGTTTTCAGAAATGCATTCTGGTGTTGAAATGTTGCATTGTGGTTCAATACCCACCTCAATAACTATACTGCAACATCACAAGCCTAGAATGGTTTTCTAACTGCATTCGTTGGTAGGCCTATTCGTTTTTACAGCTAGAATTGAACGTGGCCAGTTTCTTTCAGTCAATCTTAAGGGCTATAGCCTAACAAGATGAAAATCATCTGTGTTTTCGTGAATAACACTAGACACGAGGCAAAAATGAAAGCATCTCAAATGAGCATCCCAAAATTGGCCTTGTATGTGACGTATGAGAGACCCCCGCGCCGTCAGCCATTGGAACAGGAAAAAAAGTTCAGGCTCAGGATTTTTTTTTACTATCACCCCTGGGTATGTTAGGTGTGGTAAGTCGCATCGTGTGTTCGGGCAGCTTGCCTGTGCAAGAAAATGTTGTCGCGACAATTGTTTATTGTTTGTGTGTCAACTGGCGTTTCTTATCTCGTATGTGCTTTGCTTGCTTGGTTAGAGTCGTAGCTCTACCACAGATTCTGTAAGAGACTTATAAGGGCTGTGGCTCTACTACGTAGCTGTTTGATAAATGCGGATGAAGGCTACGCGTGGAAAACGTGTTTACATTCACCAGTCGTTGTGTTCCAAAATTACGGAGGGAATAGTTATCCAATTTCTTTCATTCACGAGCAGGGATGTGTTGCTTTGTTGACGCTACAGGGAAGTTTCCTGGTTTAAAGAAAGTTGTGGCTATAAGCAACAGCTACTTCAACAAGCTTTGCATGAAATCGTGCGTGTGTAACTTTTCTAGTGTGAGTGTGTGATATTGTACTCTGCAGTATTTACGAAGAGACTGGTTGGTTTATAGTTTTGTTTATGTAAATGAAAAATGTAAAGTTGTGTGTAGTAGTGAGACAAAAGCCTTTCATACATTTATTTAAGGTTGTCTGTTGTCTGTTTGAAGGTGTGTCTGCAAAGCTCTGAAACGTTTTGTCATTTTTGTCTCTTCTGCTCTGGATAAGGTGGACTTCTCTCCTCTGACCTGTTACCAAGACAGCTGGGTGTGTAGGAAACTGGAACTAAGTCACTGAAGAAGTAAACCGATGAAAACCGATTTGGATTGTCTGAGAGATGTAAGTCAGTGAGTTCAGGATAAATGTGTATCAACTGTATTGTAGGCTTATTACTTGAACAATAAAATCACAACAACTGCTTATTTTTCAGCTGTAGGACACAAGTAAGAGGAGAAGAATGCTGCTCAGCTGGGTCGGCGTCGGCCACACTACTTATTCAAGAAGCCCTTGGATATCATCGGCATGTATGAAGTAAGTTTTTAATGTCATGCACAACAGCAGGCGTGAATGCGCTCGCACACGCGTGCGCACACACACACACACACACACACAAACAATGAGAGCTGGCCTGATATTGTTCTTTGATGCTGTGAATGTGTATGGAATGACTACTGTCTGGTGTCACTTCAGACAATTTTGCTACGGTTTACTGTATGTTCTGTCTATCTGTCTGCCAAACTCTCTAACTTGTTGTCTGTCTTTTTGTCTTCCTCTTTGGGCACCGGCAGGCACAGTCATTCCGGTAGTCCGTTCCTCGATGGACGTGATGACCTGGCACCAAAACCGCTTAAAGTGTATGGAGCTGTGTCTGCATCGAGGAAAGAACGCGGCACTGAAATGTGAGTGTATGATCCAAGAATTGTAAACATGTGTACCAGTTGTACTATATATTTCAAAGTAAAATCCCAATTACTCATAGTTCTTTTTCTGCTGTAGGACAAGAGGACTACTGCTCTACTGGGTCTGTGACACTACTTATCCGAGGAGTCCTCAAACATCAGGATGTAGGAAGTAAGATCTTTTTATGTCATGCATAACAGCCCATGCGTGCACACACACACACACACCACACATATGCTCATACACACATGCGGACACATGCGCATGCACAGCCCCACTCTACACCACACACAGATAAACACACACAACCTTAAAGGGACACTGTGTGAGATTTTTAGTTGTTTATTTCCAGAATTCATGCTGCCCATTCACTTATGTTACCTTTTTCATTAATGCTTACCACCACCATCAAATTCTAAGCATTCATTATGACTTGAAAAATTGCACTTTTCATACATGAAAAGGGGGATCTTCTCCATGGTCTGCCATTTTGAATTTCCAAAAATAGCCATTTTTAGCTGCAAAAATGACTACTTGGACCATGCTAGAAAATATTTGTTTATTACTTAGTAAACTTTCATGCAAAGATCAAATTTGGCAATAGGCAGCCCAGTTTCAACGAGCAGCATAGTTGCAGTACCTTTTTTGACCATTTCCTGCACAGTGTCCCTTTAAAGGAAAATCCCTACTAGTTTCAACATCCAATTACATTGTTCTCACTACCACTGGCTTGTCAGGACCCAACAACGCAGTTCAGGATAAATGTGTATGTCAGCTGTATAATAACTGCTTATTTTTTGGCTGTAGGACACAAGTAAAAGGAGAAGAATGCTGTTCAGCTGGGTCGGCGGCCACACTACTTATTCAAGAAGCTCTTGGATATCATCGGCATGTATGAAGTAAGTTTTTTTTATATCAATGCACAACAGCAGGCGTTAATGCACACACACACTCACACACACACACACAATGAGGCCTGATATTGTTCTTTGGTTCTGTGAATGTGTATGGAATGCCTACTGTGTGGTGTCACTTAAGACAATTTTGCTACGGTTTACTGTATGTTCTGTCTATTTGTTTGCCAAACTCTCAAACTTGTCTTTTTTTTTGTCTTCCTCTTTGGGCACCGGTAGGCACAGTCATTCCGGTGCAGTCAAGTCAGAAATAACATTTTATATACCAGTGTGTGTGTGTGTGTGTGTGTGTGTGTGTGTGTGTATATATATATATATATATATACACACACACTACAGCACTAACCAAAATAATAAGTGATCTTAGGCTCAGCACTGCCGCAAACAAAGTTTCAGCACTTATCCTCCTCGACCTCAGTGCCGCCTTTGACACGATAGACCACAACATACTAATTGACCGCCTTGAATCTTGGGTAGGCTTGTCCGGTCACGTCTTAGAGTGGTTCAAAACATATATTACAGGAAGACAGTTTTTTGTCACCATCGGAGAATACGTCTCCAACAAGTATGATGTGCCTTTTGGAGTTGCTCAGGGTAGTTGCTTGGGCCCTCTCCTCTTCTCTCTCTATATGTTGCCCCTGGGCTCCATCATCAGAGAGCACAATGTTGATTTTCATAGCTATGCCGATGACACTCAACTATATATCTCTGTCGAGCCTAGCCAAACCACTGCCATTCATGCCTTGACTAAATGCATGTCTGCCATTACAGATTGGATGAACAGTAACTTCCTAAAATTAAATGAAGATAAAACTGAAGTGTTGCTCATTGGGCCTAAGAAAAAACGTGCAAAACTCCACTCAAGCCTAGGTGACCTAAGCATACACATTAAAGATAAGGTTACTAGCCTAGGTGTGGTCATAGACTCGGATTTGAGCTTTGAGCCTCACATCAACAAGATAACAAAATCTGCTTTTTTCCATCTTAGAAATGTCAACAAAGTGCGCGGCTTGGCCCCCCGACAAGACGCTGAGAAACTTATTCATGCCTTTTTCACCAGTAGGATAGACTACTGCAATGCTCTCTTCTCTGGTCTCCCAAAAAAAATAATTGACAAATTGCAACTCATTCAAAATTCTGCGGCAAGAATCCTAACAAGAACCAGAATGAGAGAGCACATCTCTCCTGTCTTGGCAGACCTGCACTGGTTACCTGTCTCATACAGAATCGACTTTAAGATTCTGCTCACAGTATTTAAAGCATTAAATGGACTTGCCCCTAGTTATATCTCAGACATGCTCTCTTTTTATGCCCCTGCTCACGCTCTCAGGTCCACTGATGCCAAGCTGCTAAGGACCCCCACCCCCCCCGCAGAAGAAGATCGGCGACGCCGCGTTTGCCTGCTATGCGCCCAAGAGATGGAACGCCCTCCCCATCGAGATCCGATCAGCCACCTCCGTCGACTCCTTCAAGATGCAGCTGAAGACCCACCTCTTCATCCTTGCCAACTCCTAGCTGCCAAGGCGTCATAGTGTCCCAGCTGCCGCAGCGCCCTTACTACTCGCAACCAGCCCTGGCAGGTGGCTCCCCTAGGTGGCCGCTGGTCTCTGCCTGAGGTTTATTCCTGATTATAGGGGGTCTTTTTTTCTCAGACTTCACTGAGCTTTTTTTTCCCCCTTACAAACTATGAATCAAGCGAAAGGGAGTTTTTCCTCACCCCTGATGCCACCAGGGGCCGCACCTGAGCGCCCAATCTCTGTGTGACTATCTATGACTTATGATAGACCCAGCCACTATGGACCTTACACATCTAAGAATCCTGGTCCTAACCTACGTTGACCTTATGACTCTACATTCTCTGTCTATCTCTTCTTCCTCTGCCTTCCTGCTATAAATATATATATATATATATATATATATATATATATATATATATACAGTATATCACGAAAGTGAATACACCCCTCACCGTTTTGCAGATTTTTGAGTATATCTTTTCATAGGAAAGCATTACAGAAATTTAACTTTGACACAATGATTAGTGACCTTTTAACAACATATTTAACCGCTTAAATTTCTTGTTCACTCAGAAAAAAACAAAATACAGCCATTAATGTTTGAACATGTACTCACAAAAGTGAGTACACCCCAGATTAAAATCCGGTAGAGAAGGGGCTATGTTGGCTCGAATCGTCTCGAAATGAAAAGGGATGACAAGGGAGGTCATCAGTGTGCGTTTCAACCTTTCTTTGCATTGAACTTTTAAATTTTGAGTCTGCATCTGGCTTAAATAGATTGGTGTGAGATTTGAATGCAATCCTATGGAGAATATCATGATCTGCTTCAGTAGTCCTTTTAACCCCTTTTAGCAGAGCCTATGTTTTAACTTTACTGTCACCAATATTGTAGTGACTGAGTTTTAACCTGTTACTTAAGGCTCTTGGTAATGTCGTAGCAATGTTGCTGTGATGTAGTTGAGTCTTTTCGGTCATGAGTGATCAGTCTTGCTGATAACCCATCTTTGCAAAGAGGCTACAAAGATGCATGTAAATTCAATTAAGGTTTTATTGCTTCAATGCTATGATGTGTTAATGCTACACTGCTGTGATTTGCATCTTTATAGTATACTTTTATGAAATGTATTGTTAATTATCTACATTGTTCAGCAATAAAAAAAGAGATCTGAAATATTATGCATTCTTGTATTTTGTTTTTTAAATTGATCTCAATTGTATTGGTAAACAATTCTGGTATATTTCACCTTAATGTACTAATGTAAAGTCATAATTGTTTTTTGTAAATCTCCTTGCAATTTAAATACCCAATATTGGGTTAAAGTATGAACCCATCAAAGAAGTCAATATGACCCAATAATGTGGTAGTAGGTCTGACCCAGGTAATGGGTTCTTTTAACACAGCAATTTGGTCAGAATGACCCATTTAGTTGGTTTAGAGGAATGACCCAATCTGAGGGTTAAAATATTTTAACCCAGGCAAAGGGTAGGCCCAATACTGAACCAGGGCCTGGGTCAGAAAATAACCCAATTTGGGTTGTTTTTGACCCAGCCTTTTTAAGAGTGTAAGTATACACATCCATCCTGTCTATCATTTATCTGCATTCATCCACTTTTCATCCATCATGATTTCTTTCATCTATTGGTTCATGAAAGTGTACAGTATAGCAGAACAAGAATGTTACTGTGTGTACAAGTCTGCAGTCTGCACACACACACACACACACACACATCTGACTAAAAGCTCAGGCTAAACATCCACCGATCAATTCATCTGTCCATCAATCTATTCATCATCCCGCCCATCCATCAATCCCATCATTCAATCCCTCTATCTCTCAATCCATCAATCCCAATCAATCCATCCATAAAACAATCCATAAATCCACTCATCCATTTATCAATCCATTTTCTTTTCCACCATGTGCTTTCCCACAGAGGCCCTGTGCTCCATGTTCCATAAACCATGTTAGCATGTTGGCCCACATGCATATCTTTGCTGTCAGCATTGACAGGACTCTATAAATTGGTCATCTGAGGATTTTTTTTTAAAACCTGGCGCCTCTCATGGGCTCACTGGATGACCTTGCACTTATTCAAGTCAGACAGAAGAGCCAAGAAAGCAGCTATGATGACTTTTCCTGGTGAACCAGAAGCTATGTGTTGACGCCCAGGGGGCTGGGCTACACAAACCTTCTGGTACACCTGTGATTCGCTCTCCTCCTCCGAGGAGAAATAAACGGGGCAGCACGACGAATCAGGATCGTAGGGAGGGATTTCAGTGGGTATGACGTTTATCGAACGCAACTCCCTCCCCCAGGGTAGTTCGGCTGTGCCCG
>NC_085879.1:6778683-6798683 GCF_034702125.1 Engraulis encrasicolus
CACACACACACACACATCCAACTCAGCAAGATGAGAAGAGACCTCACATTGTCTTCATACTGCCTCTTACCTCTTACCTCCATACTGCCTCTTACCAGGCTACCTTCTTATTTCTTCTCCACACATCTTCACTGATTCAAAGGCTTAACTAACATGACAAGGCTTCTGTGTTGAAGCTTTCCATATTATTTCCATAGGTTTCCTTATGATGTAGGCCTATTATCTCAGAATAGGAGGTCATTATTGAAACTCACGCATCTCATTTTCGTCATCCGTTCCCCGCTCTTTGTTCTCATCCATTTTTATATTAAGTCTCGCTGTCGCTCTCTGTGCCTTTTTACATTTTTTTCCAATTATCCATTCAATTCTCTCGATTGACATGACATGTTTATACATGTTCATGTACTTCAAACAGGGCTGTTGCATTTGCTATCTGTGTCTGTGTCGTCATTGCCCTATCACTCTCTATTATCTTTCTATCTGTCTGTTTCTCCCCCTCTCTTTATCTCCTCTTTTTTATCTCTCTGAAGTCAAATCAACACAATGTGGTTTTCTGGCATAACAATAAAGCGGTTCATAGATTCATATCCAACACAACTGTTCTTCTCCCCACGACTCGACGGCATGCTGCACACCGGGGATATGAAATGATGAAGGAGCAGTCATATGGCATCATAAGAGATGGCGGCTTCCGCTTGGGCCTGCCACAGTGGAACACAAACACTTAGAACATGAGAACCCCCACCGCTTCCATCAGAACTCCACTGCCGGGATTGTGGTGACAAAAGGCGAATATAGCTCCATCCATTTCAGCAACACGGATGGAAGTCATGCAGTGTCACACATGGATTACTCTATTCAGATTTTTTTTTCAATTGTTTTGTAATTTCTTATTTCTTGCCCTGGCTTTGTTTTGTGTGGCTCCAGGGACTCGGACTGCAGTTGGACACACAATGATACACACACAGAGTTACTGTATGCCTATCCATCCAATGTTTTCCATTTCATTTGTGAGGAAATGTGCTGTGGTGTACTCTGGTGTTATTATATAGTAGCCTATTAATGGCTGCCATCATCAGGAGTTATTGGTATTGAGCGTCATGGTAAAGAAGAGAGAGAGAGAGAGAGAGAGAGAGAGAGAGAGAGAGAGAGAGAGAGAGAGAGAGAGAGAGAGAGACAGAGACAGAGACAGAGACAGAGACAGAGACAGAGCAAGACAACCAATGATAGAGCAAAACAGCAATAGACACAGACTGGGAACAGAGAGTGATGGGAGAAAACAAGACAGAAGTTGGGTGAGTAAGGGGAAGAAAGAAAAAGAGAAAGAGAGCATTAACTGAGACACAAAATCAGAAGTTGGAGAAAGTGGGTGGGGTCTCTGAACGCTTTATCAGGTGATCCACTCTGGACTGTTATGACTGCTGCTTTAGAGGAAAATCTCCAGTCACACATTCAGGAAATCCAATTAATAATGGCTTCTGTCTCATGGTCTCTCTCTACCGAGCACTCCGCAGGCTACAGTCTTTATGTTTTGCACGGCAAATGCCATTAGGAAGATATATTTGCCGATAAATACACACGTTTGAATGGGGGAGGATTTTGAACAAACTGCCAGGAGTCAACAGAAAACAGTGCATGATGAAATCTCATGGTGAGAATGCCAATAAAACTGACAAACCTTTACAAACACATGTGTACGTATACACACACATTCAGACACACACATTCACGCATGAGAATGTGTGTAGTGTCAGAATGTAGACGCACATTCAACATTAAATGACACTTTTCACACGTGCGCAGACTGCGCACGCACACACACACACACACACTGCAGTATATGAACTCAAGTAAATTATATTTTCTTTCTTTCCTTGTGACTCAAGGGAGACCATTTTAAACAAATGAGGCTTTCCCTGTGGCAGACCTCTCAAGGCCCTGCCTTCAGCTCTCTCCTATTAACCACGGGGGTGGCAGCCATTAAGCTTCTATGGCGTGTTCGTGCACACGCACGCACGCACACACACACACACACACACACACACACACACACACAAACACACACAAACACACACACAAACACACACACACACACGCGGTAGCAGCACAGTAGGTCAGAGCACAGTGCAGCTATCCCATGCTTGCTTAAGAGTAAATCAAACAGCCAGGGAAGCTTAGTGGAGAGACATGTGTGTGTGTGTGTGAGAGAGAGAGAGAGAGAGAGAGAGAGAGAGAGAGAGAGAGAGAGAGAGAGAGAGAGAGAGAGAGAGAGAGAGAGAGAGAGAGAGAGTGTGTGTGTGTGTGTGTGTGCGTGTGTGCGCGCGTGTGTCTGCGTGTGAGTGTGTGTCTGCGTGTGAGTGTGTGTTTGCGTGTGTGCGGGCGCATGCATGCAAGCGTGCTGTTGCCTTTATCTTTGCCTTTGTCTTTGTCTTTGTCTGTGTGTGTGAGCAGTGCACTAATGAGAGTAAAGTAGAGTGCTGCTTGCACAGCCAGAGTCCTATCTGGGCTGCGTGATCTGTAGTCTTCTCATCACAGCATGATCAGTCACCAGGTGATGCACACAAGCCTTTGTGCTGTTTACCCCACACATGGACGTGACAATGGATCCAGTTTGTAATTTTTTTACACTTTTTTTTCACATTATACTTCATGCTAGAGGAGTTGTAAAATAAAATACACTGTAAAATTAAATAAAATTTCCCTGAAGAAACCTGCCACTGCCGGGGAACCCCTAAAGGTTCTCTGATAAAACCTCATGAACAGGGTTCTGCAGAGAACCTTCAATGATCAATGACCCTTTGGAGCTTTGAAGAACCCTTCATGTAGGCCTATTCATGATTATGATTATTATGGTTGTTGTTTTTCTTCTCTGGTAGGCCTATCCACAACATTTACTGTCAATATTACGGTTATGATGGAAGCCCCATGCAACGCTGGTATTTTTCCTGAATATTTTGTAAATCTGTGATGCAAACGTTGATGCTAATTTCTAGAGATGTACAGGATCCAAGATCCGGTTCCGGATCCGGCAGGATAATAGGGTTTTTCAGACTATCCGGATCCGGCAGGATCTTAAGCAGTGGATCCGGTATCCGGCAATTACCTAAAAATCAGGATCTGGGGCATCTCTACTTTTTACGTAGCCTAGGCTTTTCAGTCAGCCTTTCACAACCCTAATCGCTGCATGGAGTGAAAAACCTTTGGAAGCGGCCGTTGAAGGCAGTGTGGCAGTAAGCCAATGAGTCTTAAAAATAGTGTGTGCCAACCTAATAAAAAGGGGCTACTATGTAAATGCATTAAATTTAACTTTACAGTCTTAACTTTACAAAGTAGCATGAGGGTATGGCTGAGGAACTGTGTGTGTGTGTGTGTGTGTGTGTGTGTGTGTGTGTGTGTGTGTGTGTGTGTGTGTGTGTGTGTGTGTGTGTGTGTGTGTGTGTGTGTGTGTGTGTGTGTGTGTGTGCGCGCGCATGCGGCATGGGGTGGAGAAAAAAAATGTTTGCAGTGTTCTTTTTATTTAAGACTAAAGTGCATCTTCATTGATTTGCTCTCTGATATCACAGACAGGCTGTTTATTCAATCAATAGAGCATGAACATGCATTTAGGCCTCCACACATCATGATGCCATCACCCCCACTCCATTAGTTACAGTAAACTAACATGTCTTAAATACCCTTCTGACAAACACAACACTGACACACACACACACACACACACACACACACACACACACACACACACACACACACACACACACACACACACACACACACACACACACACACACACCAAGCAACAGAATACTCCACCCTTCCCAGCGGATAATACACACTGTACTGGCTGATATTGATATTTAAAATTACCTTGAGTGCTGAGTGCTTGTGGCTAAATAAAAGATGAGTTTATCCTTGGATAGAAAAGGGCTGCAATCAGATACCGCAGCTAAACATCTGTCTGCTGGTGTTAATGTGTGTGAGAGGTCAGCTGATGACATGTATCACAGTGGAGGAGAGATGGTGATGATGGATGGGCCTGGCAGTGGTTGCATTTCATTTCATTTCATTTATTGTTTATTTAGCAGGATCAGTGCACAATATACAATTGAGCCAGATTATAGCCACATGACTAATTTTCATCTGTAGTCCCTGGACAGGAATTGGTGTTCAGATAAAAACAAAAAAGGATTAAAATAAATATTAATACAAGAATTTGATAATACACTTAAAAGGTGCCCAATGTGCAAATAGGCCTATAGGCCCACAACTTTGCATGGCCAAAAAGGCATATCTAGTTAAACATAAGATAAATTACTAAAAATGTTAACATTGCTGCCTTGTTTTTAGCCATTTCTTGAGACCTGATTTAAAACTACTGAGTGTGTTGCTTTGCCTAATACCTACAGGAATACTGTTCCATAGCCCTGTAGTTTTTACAGAGAAGGGACTTTGACCAAAAGTGGTACTTCTAAACACACTTGATAAGTCTCCTCTAGATGATGCTTTTGTGTTGTTTTCTGCGCTACTCAGAATCACAAATTTCTTAAGAGCAAGATCATTTACAATTTTAAAAAATAAACAGCAGTTTGAAAAAGAAATACAATGAAATAAAATTGTCCAGACTAAATAAACCATACTTCTGTATGATGGGACAGTGATTGTATAAATTAGATTTTTTGTCAAGAATTTTAAGAGCCTTTTTTATAGGATTTGCGAATCAGTGACAGGGCAGTTGTATTCGCTTGGGACCAGGTGGTCAAGCAATATGGCATGTGAGTTAAATCATTGAGTGGAAGTAAAGTTTAGCTGCCTCTGTGGTCAACTGATTCCTAATTATCTTAAAATGTACGAGGTTCATTTTAAATCGACCATTGACCTTATTATGTTTTTTTAAACTTAAATGGGAGTCAACAATGACCCCTAGGTATTTAAAATCCTCTTCTACCTTGAGTCTTTCTAACAAATATGTCTGGCTCTTGAGCGGTCTTTTTGCGTATAGTGAAATACATGCAAACTGTTTTTGACGTATTAAGTGTCAAACAAGAATTATCCAACCAGTCCGCTATCTTACTCAATGCTGCATTGAGTTTGTATGCTGCTTGTTGTTTTGTTTTTGCATATGCATATATCACTGTATCATCAGCATACATTTGAATGTTTACATCAGGACAAACTGAGAGAAGATCATTTATATACATACTGAACAATAAAGGGCCCAAAATGGAACCCTGGGGAACCCCTATTGAGCATGTATTTTCAGTGGACAGTATATCATTAATTCTGGTGCAATTATTCCTACCTGATAGATATGATGTATATGCATTTCCAGCACCTTCTCGTATGCATATTATGTTGTGTGCAAATTGTAAAGTTTTAACAAGCAAAGATGTTCTTGCACTCAGACATGCACACACTCACACTCACATACACACACACAAGCACGCACACGCACACACACACACACACACACACACACACACACACACACACACACACACACACACACACACACACACACACACACACACACACACACACACACACACACACACACACACACACACACACACACCACACAAATAGACCGAGCGCTACATGAGCGAGTCCAGCGACGGAAGCAATTGACTTTGTATTGAGTCACGCAACAAAAGCGATTCACGCAACTAGAGTGACAGTTTGTAGTTGAACTTCAGCCAATGTTATGCACATTAGCTATGACGCAATTCGGCGACAGCTGCCACAGCCAATGGAAATGTTGGAACGCTTGCATTCTGCTTTTAACGGATATACTCTGTCGCTTCTATCGCTCATATCGCTCTCGCCACACAGCCTAGCGATTCTCACAGAGACAGAGAGAGAGAGAGAGAGAGAGAGAGAGAGAGAGAGAGAGAGAGAGAGAGAGAGAGAGAGACACCTACACTTACACACGCACAAACCTGGAGCCCTGTATCTGTATTTGACAGCTTTATTCGCTGGTTATGATTATCTAATGGCCACACACACACATAAGCACACACACACACACGCACACACACACAAGCACTGTCTGACGGCAGTTGCACACAGCTTCCAGCTAACACAAACATACTATTCACACACACGCACACACACACACACACACACACACACACACACACACACACACACACACACACACACACGCACACACACACACACACACACACACACACACACACACACACACACACACACACACACACACACACACACACACACTGTCGGAGGCTATTTGTTTCCAGATACTGCTTCGACAGGCACCCCGTTTTAAATATAATCGGCAACAGTTAATGTGCCTTTGTATGCTTCAATAGACAGGCGTCTGTCATCGGCCCACATGCAGAGGGGCAGAGACAGAAGTTCAGAAGTGAGTCACGCAGAGATGCTAGAAAGAGAACGGAATGAAACAGAGGAGATGCAACTACCATCAGCACCAATAATGTCAATTACATAGGTTCGTGTGAACAGGGCAAAAACACACCACTGTGAACAGTGACATATACTGTTTGAGGGATTCTCATACTGACTGTAAATATGTTCAACCAATATGTGAACTGCTTTGTATATCATTGTGCTGTACAAGTGTGACGTGGATGTAGGCCTACATCAGTCTAAATGTTTGTGTGTGATACAGCATCTACTAACATATATACATATATACCACTGTACACATTGTTCCTTTGTGTGTACAGTATGTGTGCTTTGGAGTAAAAGGAGGACATGTGTTCATTGAGGGATGAACTTCTTCCTGCCGCTGAGCCCACTGGAGGCTTATGAGCCATGCCAAGATCAGGGCCCCAGGGCAGGGAATAGCATACTGTATTCAAATGAATTCATTTATTCAGTGCAACTGTAATCAGCCTAGAATAAAAGGTGCCAGTTCAGTGAATGGATGTTAAAGGGAGCTTTTTCATTGCACATAATAACAGGCGTATATAGGCACATTGTCGTTTTGGTCTGTTTGTGTGGTGTGTGCCTGGTTCTTAGTGTGTGTGTGTGTGTGTGTGTGTGTGTGTGTGTGTGTGTGTGTGTGTGTGTGTGTGTGTGTGTGTGTGTGTGTGTGTGTGTGTGTGTGTGTGTGTGTGTGTGTGTGTGTGTGTGTGTACACGTGCGTGCATGCGTGCGCCCGTGTATACGTGTACATGCATGCATGCGTGTGTGCATGTGTGTATGTGCGTAGGGATGGGTGTCAGTCAGGACGGTTGAGCTGTGTGTGAATCTGCGTATCTCAAAAAGTGTCAATCAGCTCCTGTGAAAGTCCTATTTGCATGCAAGTACTTACAAGTCCTGACAGTCATGAACTGGAGCATACGTAAGCATATGACACATGTATAATGGGATTATATACATGGGACGCTTGACATACATGAGCCACAATAAATAAATTCCCATGCATGGATCAGTCTCTCTCTGTCCGCTTCTCTCATTCTGATTCTGCGTTATTCTACTGTACATACTTCTTCTTCTGGCTTGACTAACAAAGTATTTATTGTAAGTATCTACAGCATGTCTCAATTGTATTCATGCATGGACATTTACATGAACACGCACACACTCAAAAACATACACACACATGCACAACAAGCACACACAGTGGGAGCTGCCAATACCTGAAATTTGGCCGTGGCAGAGGAAGCATTAGCCTCCATCACAAAGAGATCAAACAATGAGACCTGTTCTGGGTTCTGTCCTCCTGGCCCTCTGCCCAGCAACACGCTGCAGCAGCCTCTGCCAACTCCACTAATGCAGTCCAGTAATTAACCAAGACCCCAGGATCAGGCTCTGGTACTCTGTGTGTGTGTGTGTGTGTGTGTGTGTGTGTGTGTGTGTGTGTGTGTGTGTGTGTGTGTGTGTGTGTGTGTGTGTGTGTGTGTGTGTGTGTGTGTGTGTGTGTGTGTGTGTGTGTGCGTGTGTCAAAGTGTTGCCTGTTCGTCTGCTCATTTGTTAGCCTCGGCTGTGCACTTACATTAATACATTGAGGATAATTTAATCATTTTCAGTTAGGAAATGCACTGTACACCAGGTCTTCCATATTAGCCTCTGACCATCTCTTCAAAATGGCTACTTAATCATGCCCACACTCTTTCCCACAGCACGTCCTGGTGAAACCCCTTTTCTCATGTCTGTAATCTGTAATACAATATGTGTCTTCACGTGTGCATTTGTGTGTGTCAGCTGGTTCCTGGTTCTCTCCTCTGGTGCTAGTGCTCATGGAGGGCAGTGTACGGGCGGCGGACGGTCAGTTGGGGCCCCGTCTCTCTCTCTCTCTTTCTCTCTCTGTCTCTCTCTCCTCCACAGCCCAGTAATTGGTCGAGGCTAATTACGCTCCACAATGGCGACCTTGGGCTCGCCTCATCAGGAGGAAGAGACTTCAAAAAGTCAACGTCTGCGTCCACCGCTACTCTCAGCGAGCGATTTTCATACTAATAAGCAAAAGACAAAAGTGAAGCAAGGAAAGAGAGAGAAAGAGAGAGAGGGGGGGAGAGGGAAAGGTAGAATGAGAGAGAAATAAATTAACAGACAAAGGAATGAATGAGAGAAAGTGAGAGTGTTGTACTCCGCTGCATGGGGTAAACAGAAAAGGATAGAGAGATATGGAGGGAGAGCAGGTGAGAGACAATGATGCTTTATATCAGATAGAGAAGGAAAAACATGATGACAAAGCTTTTCTTTCATGATTTTAAATGGCGAGATGATGAGAATCAGTTTCTTCTGAAGTCTGATGGGTTGATGTGTGTACATGTGTACACATCTAGGTGTTGTGGCAGGTGAGTTTGTGTATGCAGGGCCGCTGACAGCTTTGACCGGGCCCAGGATAAAGTCATCTGAAAGGGCCCCCCACCCAATACATACAGTAGAATGAATGGGGCCCCAACTCTGGGGCAAGTGAAGTGAACTGAAGTTGGCAAGTGTGCTGGGATGGTGGGATGATGGAGTGGAATGGTATAGTGGAAGGGAGAGGTGAAGGTGGAAGAGAGAGGGGTGAGAGGGAAACAACGATCAATACAAAAAACTGGTGAGAAAGGGGGGAGGGATGGATGTAAGGAAAGAGAGGAGAGACGTGCAGAAGATAAAGGGCAGAGGACGGGGATTTTGTTTTGTTAGAGAGTATCAGAGGAGGAGAGGTGAAGAAGTGTAGGAGAGGAGAGCAGAGGAGTGAAGTGGCCGGCTTTGTGAGTGTCAGCTTTGATGATAGTGGCGCTCTCTGCATAACAAGTCCAGTTTATTTACCTTTTACATCAGCCAAAACCAGACTCTTCAGAAACCAGAGTGCCTCTGTTTCCCCTCAAATAACCCACCGGACTTTGGACATATACCGTACTTAGTCAAAGCCAAGGGCATAGCCAAAGACAGAGTCAAAGAGATGATGTAATGAAAAAAATTGATAGATTTCAATAGGTTTTAATATTTAATAGAATAGAATAGAAATATTAATTCACACTAGGCCTATGTGCATTTATACAATCGAGATGAGATGAATTTGTACAAAAGCATGACTAGTATATCATTAAGTTAATAATGATTCTGATTCCTGAAAAAGTATATAATCAGTTGCAGCTCATCACGGTTTCCAAAAATATCACATACTTTTTTCCTTTACTGGGAGCTTCAGTGTGTTGACTCAAAACTTTTGCTCTCAATGACGGTGTTAATTGGTCTGTGCATGCTCTCCATCACAGGCTGGGACCTTAGATGCCCCAAAACAGCTCACCTGTGTGTGTGTGTGTGTGTGTGTGTGTGTGTGTGTGTGTGTGTGTGTGTGTGTGTGTGTGTGTGTGTGTGTGTGTGTGTGTGTGTGTGTGTGTGTGTGTGTGTGTGTGTGGGTGTGTGTGGGTGCGTTCGTGCGTCACAATACTTATTTCACCGATTCATTTCCATCACACTGATAGCTGCTTCCATCATTTTGCTCGGCCTTTCCTGAGTCTCCTGCAAATGGAAGTGTCTCATTGTGAGATTGTCTGCAAGTGTGTGTGTGTGTGTGTGTGTGCGTGTGCATGTGTGTGTGTGTACTCTGTTCCCATATTTCCACATCCCTTCTTTCAGAATTTTGATTTATTTAAACTCTCCTCCTGCTTTCCGATTTTCAAACGCAATACGGCTTCAATATGTAACCAATTTCCCCTGCGCAATGCAAAGCTCAATTATGCCACGCTATTCTGAGCATATTCCACAACCGCCACTGCCACTGCTTGCACAGAGTAGGAGATAGAAGGAGAGAGAGAGAGAGAGAGAGAGAGAGAGAGAGAGAGAGAGAGAGAGAGAGAGAGAGAGAGAGAGAGAGAGAGAGAGAAGGAGAGAGAATGAGAGGGAAAGAGAGACATACATATGGAGGAGGCTTAATACAAATCTGTACTTTGACCCAAATTCCACCGTGTGCATCCCCATTGCTGACTATTTTGCACAAACACAATGTGCGTGCCAGAGAGCAAAAATCACTTTGGGATATTTGCATCTATTTCACAATTACAGATTATGGTGCACTAAACAGCACTCGCACTGCACAAATTGAATTACATCAGTATGTAATTGTGTGCTGTTAGGTTTAAGCTACCAACATTTATCTCTAATAACCTGTACAGAAGAGTCACAGAGAACTTGAGTTAAATTCAATACTTGCAAGGAGGGTGACCAGGAGACTGCTTTCAGTTACAATGTCCAAGATCACTCTGAAAACAGCCTCCTTCTCCTTACGTTTTATTGAAGGAAAGCCCTAGTTACAATTTCGGTTTCAATTGGTCTAAGGGGAGGGGTAATTAGCTAAACCAGTTGAAACCAGTTTACACAGTAGCATATTTCTTAGCAGAATACCAGTTTACACAGTAGCATATTTCTTAGCAGAATATCTTGTTATTTAGCTGAAACAGACTGAATGTGACCTTGTCCTTTTCTCCTCGCCTAATGAGAGAGTGTTTGCTACAGTTGAAGAACATTCCTGCTCTCTCTCTCTCTCTCTTTCTCTGGCCTGCAGGCACAGAGCGAAAACAATGACACATTCAGAATATACGCACATACATATGCCCTGACTTAAAGCCTGGGGACAAGAGTTAGACAAAGTGAATACCTTATGTACATTACTCCAACATTTCCCTCCTGTTATTCAATTTGCACTATCTCGCAGTTGCCAAACATGATACCTCTGCATTAATCCACTCCATAACAAACAAAATTCATAAACCCATAATACATTCATAAGGGCATTATCCATAAACACACAAAAATACAGATTTTTAAATGGGTATAGCACAGTTAAAACTTTTATGGTGTCATTCTAATCACGTAAAGTTAGGAAGAAATAGAAATCATTCCTATGTTTCGAACATACACATAACTGAAGAAATAGAAATCATTTTCTTGTTCTCCTAATGAAGTTTAAACACACATAAGCAATGTATGACAGGTGCTAATGAAGTTTAAACACACATAAGCAATGTATGACAGGTGCAGGTACCATGGGGGCCGCTAGGGGGGGAAAGCAGCACAGATTCCAAGGGCCCAAGCACTGAGAGGGGCCCCCAAGGGGGCCCAAAAGTTGAATCTCCCATGGGGCCCAACATCCCTGGCAGTGCCCCTGGCAGGCACAGGCAACACTCACCCCACCATCCGTGTGTGTGTCAATTATCCTGGGATCCGTATCCACTCACAGAGTCCATGTCCATAGAAAATGTCCAGCACCTTTTTCGTCTCCAGTTTGTAAGGAAAAACACAGTCTCAAGCTTGCTTCCACCATTGGCTTTGGGAAAGTTAACCCTGTAAAGGTGAGGGCAACGCCTTGTTCACCCCAGCAGCACTGAGACGGACGGAATGTAAACATTCAATCCCTTTTTGATGACAGGTCCACCCCCACCCACAGCAACTGGGAGGGTCTGTCCACGCCAAGTCTCCCTAGATTGCCGTGCAAGAGATGTATCGTAACCCTCACGACAGTGGGCTCAGCACTTGGTTTGGACAGTCTTAACGTGCGTCTGACAGCACTTTGATGAACATCCAATTACTGGCCTAAGCCTTGATTTTGGCAGGACCTTTTCCTGTCGAGATGAACAAGAACAGAGAAAAGTACTCTACACATAGACATTTATCATAGTCAGTGTATCAGCCAAATCAGCATTGTTGTAAATGAATGTTTCAGGTTAGGTTAGGGGTGAAGTTTCAGAACAATGTTTCATTTAACATGTGCCCTATACACACATTTGTTTGATGCACTGATTAATCCTAAAATATCTCTCCTGTTTGAGATATGTGCCATCCACATGACTCAATAAGACTGAAGTAATTTCCGAAACAGACTTTGAGCACAGTAATTGTCCACACAAAATACCTGTCTGCATCAAACTCTGAAAAAGAAAAAATCAAAAATGAATAAACCAAAAATGAAAATTCTGCCAAACATCTCCCCACACCCTCCATTTCATAGGTACATATATCAAGGCAGGCTTCTTCAAACATTTGCTTAAAGACAGAAGCTCTCAGTCAACTCATCCACACACAGTCAGTAGTGTGGAGGAGGTGCGCAGCTGTAACAGAGTAGAGAGCATTATAATAGAAAAGAAACAAAAAAACGTTTTGTTAGTGGTGACAAAACAAAACCCAAGACAGACCGACCATTGTCTCATAATCTATACTCAAAATAAAATAGATAGCACTACATTCCGGGAGAACAACAATTATCAAGATCACAGCAAAATTATGAAAAGAAAATTACTTAATCCCAAAAGTATAACATGAAACCGACTCTGGTCATATCTGACTATTGTGGCTCACGTTTAGAGTACAGTCCATTACTGAATAGGCCATAAACGCAGACTGAAAAAATATGGTTACTGCATCCAATGTAGCCCTGAAAATGCACAGATGGACATAATAGGCAGAGAAGCATAACATTAAGCATGCAGTACAAAATTACTTTAATCATAGTATTAGCTGGCCTCACATAGTAGTTAGGTCTGCATAAATCCCTCTGTAACAGAACTAAAACATATTGGCATGCAGTCCTCACTGTCCTTCTGTCATGAGGTCATGATGATTTAGGGCCTAGCCCAACTCCTGCCAATAATGTCAGTACATTCAAAAATAGGGAGTGGAACACAAAGTATGGGAACACCTACCATCAAAACACTACACACAATTAACAATCTGGCACCACAAAGCATCTTACTGCTCACATCGTTACAACAAATAAGATAGGGTGTTTTTTGTTTGTTTTGTTTTTTAGTAATTTGAGAATCCAATAATATTTGTGGATATGTTGAAACGGATATTCAGGTTTAGGGAATTTCCCCCTCTGAGGTCTTAGGTTACCTTGAGCATTGTGCCTTGCACACACTATACATGTTCTACATAAAAAAATTGAATAGGAATTAAAACCATAAGTAGTATATGCTTATATCCCTCCTGTTGAGACATGACTTAGCCCATGGCTCCATCAATTTAAAAGAAAAATGAAACAACCAGACAGACCCTTTACCTACGGTATAAAGGTCAGACCTTGTCTAACTTTAGGTCAAACGTCGCATGGTTTGAAAGAGAAAGAAAAAATGACATGATACATTTTTGTCTAAAAACATGATAAAATTAGACCAACCTTTCACTATTTGCCTTGTGCAAACACTTAATTTTAATCTTAACTTTTGAATCTTTGTTTGTATGAAGTTTCAATCTCAGATTCATTGTTAGTGTACAGCGGTGGTTCCCAACCTTTTTCTTAGGGGACCCATGTTTTTACTATGTTAAGCTTTGGTGACCCAACCACGCGAGCGCCCGCACGAGACGGAGTCACAAGATGCCCTCCGTTTCCTGCGATAACTTATTTTAGTTATTTTATTCCTCAATTCGTCTTTGGTCAAATATAGAATAAATGTTTAATGTAGCACTTACAATTTGTTTCGTCTATGCATTTATTAGTTAAATGCTTTGTCTTTTATTCAACATGGGCTATATATATTTAAAACGAAACCCCTTAAAATCAAGAGGGCTCCGCGACCCCCGTTGGATCTTTGGCGACCCATAAGGGGGGTCCTGACCCATAGGTTGGGAACCACTGGTCTACAGGTAGGCCTACTTATCTTCACACAGGAAAGAAAAGGGTGTTTCAAGACCCTTACACAGATTAATTCTAAGTATGGCACGGTAACACATATGGTTTACCCGAAAATAACAAACCAAACAATTCAAAACAGTAATGAAATGAAAATACAGAGAGACAACTGTCTCTTCCTTTGTAAATCAAACAAATGAAAATATAAGGATCCCAACGTCCCCAAATTCAAACTTTTAAAAGCAAGTAGAAAACCTTGACATGTCTCATCACCAGGGGTGGAAAGTAACTAATTACTTTTACTCAAGTATTGTACTTGAGTAGCTTTTATGAATACTTTGTACTTTTTAAGTAATTTTTTAAATTAATACTTTTACTTGTACTTGAGTACATTTTGACCCAAGTACTTTACTCAATTACACTGGAACCTGGCCTGAGTACTGAGTAAACAAAAAAATGACTGAGAGACAAAATGCAATGCACAATAATGACACAATCCGCCGGAAATGAAAGTTTGTGCAGGATGGCACACAGCATTTCCACTATTTTACTCTCTTGTATCAATGTATTGGATGATGGCTGGTGCCAAGCAAGAGATAGAGGTTATGGAGGACGATATTCAAGAAAATAAACATGACATTCTCAAGAGGAAAGCTAATTAAAAGTAACTAAGTAACTTTTACTCAAATTACATTTTAAGTGAAGTACTTTTTACTTTTACTTGAGTAGATTTTTAGATAGGTACTTTTACTTGAGTACACATTTTCTGTACTCTTTCCACCTCTGCTCATCACACACCTCATTCAATACCAGGCACTGCATAGTGCCAAACATGTGAAGCAATGTTCATACTTATAGTATTAAACTAATGACAATGATAGATATTTGACATAACTTTAAGCTGTGGTATTGTTTTATCCTAGGTCGGTGTTCAGTTTTAGGTTTTATTATAACGGGTGCTGCCCCTTTAATTAATCCAACATCACAGGGTCCCTTAGACCAGAGTTCGGTGGGGACTGGTTTTAGCAAATCTTCCTCCTCCTCTGTGAGAAAGAGGTTTCATCCTTCTTCCTCTAACATGTGTATTCCTGATTGCATAGTCACTGTCCAAAACAGGGCCTTTTTTGGTCAATTTTGTGGAGGAGCTACTGTATATCATGTGTTTAACCCAGTCGCCACCCAATCTCTGACCTCTTCCCCTCTATCCACCAATTTTTCCGCTTCATTCCAATCCAGATTTTTTTTTTTTTTTTCTTTGCATAATGGAATATGCGGTGTGCCGTACAATTTGTACAACCCTTTTACAGAGTCTGGCAGTATCTCTGCCGCTGCTGAGGTAGTGTGGACATCTGAATACACATAAGACACTGTTATCTTTGCTGGGGTGACCTTGTCAAGCGCCTCTGTGTATTCAGAGTCTAGTTTTTGCGTATGCCACATTGTAACGTTCAAATCATCTGGGGATTTATGAACTTGCACGTGTTTCACAGCCCCTTTTCCTTTAACTACATGATGATCTTATAAATTACATTGTGCTCCAGACATTAAAATAAAGTCCCAGATCATAATTGCATTATAAAGGACTTGTTGAGTACTTCCACCCAACTCAAAATACATAATAAGGCAAGAAATCCGATGAAATAAAACAAAGAAACAAGTCACAGTTAAAAGTCAATCAAAACAAAATGATAACCTAAATTGCTAGCAATGTTTAGCACATGTGATCTAACTCTCAGACCAGGTCCAAATTAGGTTTACTCACAGCACCTTTGGGCCATCAAATAACGCCTGCGTTATTTCAAGATCTCATAAGAACAAGGAGATAAGAACAAGGAGAAAGCTTCATCTATTCTTTAGAAGGAACAAAGACATTTCGTTAGGCCTACAGTAAATCATGAAAGCAAAACTCTTTTGCAAAGTTAACATGTTCAGGATAGTCCATTTAAAACAATAGCATTTAATGCACAAACAACGAGTAGGCCTATCACAAATATAAACAAATAGCCTTCAAAGTCTCTTCAACCTGCTTCAGCTTTCTTTACGTTCAGTTTCACTTTTCCATTGTTTATACAGACGGGGGAAACCTGGCGAACCCAGATTCCACAATTAAATTACACCTCTTTAAACCGTTCAACCTCAACCAATACCCTACTTGCACAAACCATCAAAAAGAGACCATCGCAACGTTACGCTTTTCTTACACATAAAGGGCCAGGTAGAAAGGGCCCGGTGGCCTTCACCACGGTTGGTGATTTCTTACTTAAGACAATGCATTAAACATTAACAATCAATTGAAAACAGTTGCCTAAAGAAACAAACATAACTCCACAACCCCATTTTCTCGTGCCAAAAATAAATGGGTAAGAATGTGTGGAAAAACAAAATCATGACAAAATTCTAGACCTCAAAGTTGAATTGTAGAATAAAATAAAAGGCTCCTTCTTTTTTTTTTAAATTTTGTTTCAACATGTGCACTCACAAGCTTCGGCTAACTCTGAACACAATAGAGTACCTCCTAGGGGTGGAACGATTGACAAAATTCACGGTGCGGTTCATATCACGGTATCAAGGTCACGGTTCTCGGTTCTCTACGGTTCTTTTTTAGTTCGTGATAAATGGTGCACTGGGAATATTAAACCCTATTTATTTATATAACTGTAATTATAAAGTGATGTGCAAGTTGAATCAGCTGTCATCAGCCTTTCAAATGCCCTCTTTCAAGTGGCTAATAGAATCAGACCTATCACTAAATATCCTACATATGGTTTGTAGGCTTATAATGTGAAAATGGTGTGATTTTAATTGTGTCATCCTCTGATTGGTCTTATATACTAATGTATTAATCAGAGAGACTGGGTAAGATACTCCTAGAATCTCTACTTTACATATTTTTCTGGGCAGTACATGAATTGCGGTTTGCCACGGACTGCATTTCACGGTTCGGTATGGTGTGTGAATTGTACGATTTCGGTTTTCGGTGCGGTTTGTACCATCCCTAGTACCTCCACTAAACACCCAAAGTATGTCTTCCACTCTCAGACATATTATAGGCACTCACTCCACAGATACACACGTACACTCCACAGACACATATACAACCTCTCTCACACACACACAGTGGGGTGTCTCACTAGGACAATTCATACAACAAATAGGGCCCACACAGACAGACAAACAGAGATCACAGTTGTTAGTAAACATATCATATTACTATATGGTATCTGAGACATTAACTGCTCAGTGAGTAATCCAAATGGCTGTCATTTGCTTTTTCACACTAGTTTTGCTATAATTTCAGAGTTTTCAGATCTACATTTTTTGTTTGTTTGTGGGCAATGCCTTGCCCAGTGACCCTTTTCTCCACATACAAAGCATTTATCAAGTCTTTTTCTATTCGTACCGCTTTATCCAATAACACAAAGGTGCTATTGCCGTAGGGTCTTCTTTTTGTACTACTTTTCAGTCTTTACACGATAGTTCTTCCAAGAACTTCTCTCTGTCTTTGCTTTGCCCCGTTCCCATTTTGAACTAAAATTTGGCCCAGTGGTTCTTTAATACCTGCAGTATTCTAACACTGGGTTTTTGCAACAAGGTAGCGATCAACGACCGTTGTGGTAAGGTTCTCTTCGACCTTCTCAGGTGGAACCTTCTTGCATACGAGCATCCACAAGGGCTCACTACTTTACTCTTGTTGAATTGGTATGAAACACAATCACCTAATGGTAAATGTATTTCCTTTCATACACACTTGCACACTTTTCTCAACGCGGAGAACACATATTTTAACTAGTTTCTTCTAAACTAGGGGAGTCTGCCCTCCCTTTACTTTACGTAGTCCAGTCTTTAACTTGTTCAACGACACAGAGGAGTCTGGCCTCCTATTTTACCTGATAGAGTCTAGAATTGTCAGGGTTTTACTCTCTATTTACCGTCTTTCACATTCAATCCTTTTGAATAAAAGACCTACTCACAATTCTCTGTTCTCTTGGGGTATTCCGTCAACCCTCAGATCCCAGCCTGCGAGGGAGGGACCAGTCCCGCAAAGGGTCTTAGTGCTGTGGCCACAGTCTTCCTGGATCTCACTCGCACGCTGGAATCGTCAGGTATCTTGGAATCCGGCTCGAAGGACCAATTAAATGTTAGGTTTAAGCTACCAACATTTATCTCTAATAACCTGTACAGAAGAGTCACAGAGAACTTGAGTTAAATTCAATACTTGCAAGGAGGGTGACCAGGAGACTGCTTTCAGTTACAATGTCCAAGATCACTCTGAAAACAGCCTCCTTCTCCTTACGTTTTATTGAAGGAAAGCCCTAGTTACAATTTCGGTTTCAATTGGTCTAAGGGGAGGGGTAATTAGCTAAACCAGTTGAAACCAGTTTACACAGTAGCATATTTCTTAGCAGAATACCAGTTTACACAGTAGCATATTTCTTAGCAGAATATCTTGTTATTTAGCTGAAACAGACTGAATGTGACCTTGTCCTTTTCTCCTCGCCTAATGAGAGAGTGTTTGCTACAGTTGAAGAACATTCCTGCTCTCTCTCTCTCTCTCTTTCTCTGGCCTGCAGGCACAGAGCGAAAACAATGACACATTCAGAATATATGCACACACATATGCCCTGACTTAAAGCCTGGGGACAAGAGTTAGACAAAGTGAATACCTTATGTACATTACTCCAACAGTGCTGTCACTCCTAAACCCATTAAGTAGCGACCGCTGAGAAGGGTGCTGTAGGGTGCAAGTGATGTGTAATAACAAAGTATGACGGAGGAAGTGAAAGACAGAGAGTGAAAGGGGTAAAGAGGGATATAGAGGCAGACATGGAAAGAGCAAAACATAATAATATATAGTGGGGCAGAGACAGGGGAGAGGGGCTGCAATGACATTGGCAGAACTGACATCATTACATACATCTCCATGTTGCTATGCCACAAATACCCCATCACATTACATGGAGCGGCTACTTCATACTGCCCTCTCTATATCATATCGCTTAACCCCCATTTTAAACTTTTCTCTTTTAACACCCCTCCTCTCTCTCTCTCTCTCTCTCTCTCTCTCTGTTTGTGTGTGTGGAGGTTTATGGGCACAGACAAAAGTTAGCTGTCTTCATCATCCCGTGTCGCTGAGCTGAGTTCACAACAGGAGGAGCAGCTGTTTGTGCCTGCCAGGCATTACCCTTTTCCCACCCATGAACCGCTCACGCACAACAGCAAAGGTCTAGAAGCACACACATGCACACAACACACACACACACACACACACACACACACACACACACACACACGCACACACACACACACGCACACACACACACTACATTACACTCCATTCCACATTCAGCAACACCAAACCTGTGAGCTTTGAGGTCACCCACCTTAGTCAGTGCCTCAGGGGTGTTTCCAGGACACGTGTGCCACAGTTTAGTTTGACTCATGACTGCCCTTTCACTGCTGTTTAGCTGCTTTATTTATATTTACACTCTACACTATTCAGTACAGGCTACGGGCCATTTATTTACAATTTCTCATGTTTCAAGCCACAGGATATACAAACTATACACACTATCAGGGTTTCCCCCACCACTTTATTGCTAAGGCGGCCACCTTGACAAGAAACTCCTACCACATTGACTAGGCCCCTAAAAAGATAAAGGTTTCATGTTGTTAATGTAATTTCTAAAGATGCTTAGCCAAAAAACTACACTTTTAACGCCCTACCACCTTGACTTTGACCTTGATTCTGGGGGAAACACTGAACTTACCTAAAATGTCAAGTTATTCATTTATAAACAAGTCCTTTAATGTTACAGGTAACTGGCAATAAACCAATTGCAAGATAATGCAGGTACAACTCGCTCTTTCTGCTGCCAAGAACATGGAAGTATTGAATAACGAGAGAGAGAACGTTCCACCTGCGTGCAATGCAGTGCTGAAATGCTGTTTTGCT
>NC_085879.1:6801183-6897442 GCF_034702125.1 Engraulis encrasicolus
TGTGAAACTCGTTTTTTAATGTGTGTTTGAACCCACTTGTGGCGAGACCAAATGTTTAATGTCAGAGGGCTTACGAGTTAATATGCCGCTGAATTGAATCCTCTTTTAAATATCACAAGCTGTTGTGATTGCACAGTCTCAATGGTGTTTTTTTACACAGTGTCCTTTATTATAGGCCTACTGTGTTTTGTTACTCTGTACATTTTTCTTACATATTTTAGTGTTTTAGTGTATTCTACAGTAGGCCTAATTAAGAATTCATTCTTGGGAGAAGGTTTTTGGCCTCATTTGTCTATCTCTAGAAGTCTCATTTCAAACACCTACTGGCCTCACACATTTGTAAATGCACCCATCTAAACATTACACTACACACACACACACACACACACACACACACACACACAGTCTAGGCCCTGAGGGCAGTGCTATCTTTCTAGTGGGGCTAAATGGAAGCGATGCTGCTGGGGCCGATAAGAGACAGCAGCAGCAGCAGCCACAGCACAGATCCTCCCGCCACCACAGAAACGCCTGGAATTTAATTAGCCCGACTAATGTCATTTCAAACTCAATGCATTTCTAATCCCTAACAATTACCAGAAACATCCGTTTGGTAAATAAAGAGCCAAATTATCGGGACAACTCAGTGGGAGATGGAGAGTATGTCAGGGGAACGGAGTTAAGGAGTTTGATTTGTTATTTTGGGGCAAGGGGGTTCTAATAAGCAACTCCACACTGGCTGCGTTAAGTTATATGAAGATCTCAGATTGCTTTCATGCACAGATGAAAGTGTTGAAACTCCAGATAATGCACTATACTACTGATGTTTTTTATTACCTCCGCCAAGGAGGTTATGTTTTCGGTCACGTTGGTTTGTTTGTCTGTCTGTTTGTCTGTCAGCAGGATAACTCAAAAAGTTAAGGATGAATTTGGATGAAATTGTGTGGAGATGTTGGAAATGACACCTACAGGAACTGGCTTGAAAATCTGACGCTTGCAGATTGTAGGGGTCAGGGGGTCATGTGTTGAGTTGTCACCTAGAAGTTCCAAACCACACAAAAAAGAAAAATAATTGTGTCTCACACACATTTACTGTACACATTTACAGTACATTTACACTGTGCACATTTACCCGTGTACATAGTACAGTGTACACCTGGAAACAATGCACACACATGTACAGTACAATGCACAGCTTTAATGTCGCTTGGCTGTAAATTTGCCTCGTTTAATTTAGTGAGAAGTTTCACATTTTCCACCTGGTCCTCTAATTATGTTGCTTTAAGTTTTTAAACATGTTTTCAGCATCTGCTTACAATCGCTGTGTCTTTTCCATTCAAGACCATCTTCTCCCTTTGTCATGAGAGTGTGCCCTATCTGTCGTGCCCTCTGCATTGCGTTCTGCAAAGAACCATCTAGGCTGTTGACTTCCAACCTGGGTTCAATGTAAAGAATCGACTGGAGATGAGGGGTGGAGGGATGAGGAGGACTAGGACTGGGTACCGAAATTCAATTCTTTGATGGAACCGAATTAAAAGCTAAGGTTCTACTTGGCATCGAAACGTGCCTTGTCTGTTGGTTCCACGTTTCGGTTCCTGAAGTCTGACTGTCAGAGCCATCAAATGTGTGTTTAAGCACGCGGCCATTTCAGCCAATCACAAGTGTCACAAACTGACCACGCTCCTCCTCTTCCCATTTCGCACCTCATTTAAACGATTGATAAGACAGCTGATTTTCCACCAGCTGATTGTACTATTGAGAGACAAAAACATGCCGTCGAAAGCGTAGCTATATTTCAGGAAAGTAGATAAGGAAGGAGCGCGCTGCAATATCTGCGATAAACTAATATCATGCAAGAATGGCAATACATCCAACCTGTTCAAACACCTGCTCTTGCATTCGATTAACTTGCGTGCAGAGAGTTGCAGCATCTTTACAACGGCAACACCGTCAACCTCAACTATGCCTGCTGCAATACCGTCAACCTCAACCATGACCTCGACTCTTCAGGAAGATGTCTCTGACTCCTTGGAAACAACTGAAATTACCTTACTGTCCGACATTTCATCTGGTAGTATTAAGTTGCTCCGTGAGTTCCATTCAACTTTGTTAGTTAGGCTACGACAAGACGAGCTAGCTGCTAGCGTTATGCTGGTTTCGTTTTAGCTGTTGACAACAACCACTAGTACGCTTGCAAATAACCTGCCACTTTGGTGACTGTTTGAAGACTTGAAAAGTTCCCAAATGTCTCCGTTTTTAAAACTTTGAAAGTGTATCACTGATAAAATATGGGGGAATGAGACCAGGCAGGGCGAGCTAGCTGCTGTCATTAACTAAGACTGAGTAGATATTACCGTAATACACACAACCATTTAACAAGCCTGAACATGATCAACATGGGCTGTGTTTGAAAACGATGTATTGTGAATATTGTAAGTGAAAACACGATTTGTTAATTGACAACTTGTTTTGGAGACTGTCGTGACAAAACGTTTCAGGCAGCCAACGGTGGTAGCACTCATTTAACGCACAATGGTTCTAATGATTCCCCTCGCGCTCATAACATTCTACTCGGCAGCGGCACTCAATGGAAATGTGTGTATCAGTGCTGTTGCGGGCGTGTTTTTAAAATGTTTAGTTCTACCCAACCTAATCACATCATTTCCACAGTCTCTGCACAGATTCCCTGCCCTGCTGCCTAGAGGTGTGTCGTTCATGAACGAGCCGGTTCTTTTGAACGGCTCCCTGAAGTGAACGATGGGAACCGGTTCACAGCTGTGGGAGCCACTCAACCGTTATTTCGTTCATTTTTCATTAATTTTAAGCACGTGACCTCGACCAGAGTAATTACATTTGGGAAAAAACACAATTGTTTACCTCAAAGAGAGCCAAAAACGGCCTTTAGACGCAGGATAATAATCAGTTGTTGTTTGGACAAAATTACCTTGAAGTGGAGTCAAAATATTGCATTCTTAACACTGAATAAATAATTTTAAAAGAGAGCCAAAAGAGCCAGTTTTTTGAACGGCTCTTAGAAAGGAACGAGCCACTAAGAGCCGGATCCCGAAAAAGAGCCATAAATCCCATCTCTACTGCTGCCCCAACGCCATTCACCCTTGCTGCCAAGGGGAAAATGGCTAAAGAAAAGCAGACTGAATGCCACAAGACAGTTACCAAATTTGTGGTGAAGAATTTGCTGCCTTTTTCTATGGTGGAGTCTCCGTGGTTTAGGTAAGTTAGTTGATCAGGAATGGTATATTGTATTAATTACATGTAGGCTATTTGTTGTTTGTTTTTGTTGTTTTTTTTTTTTTAACTTGTTCTTGATTCAATATATATATATATACATACTTATAGATGCCATGATGTGTTTCTTTTGATGAGTTTGAGTGCTTCTTTATTCATGTATTTTTGAGATTTGAGTTAACTCATTGACAAAGTTAAGCACCTACAAGGTCTTGAGCGCACTTCCTGATCCTTTTACTTTTGATGTTTGTCAATTAGGGAGATGACCAGAACTCTCAACCCTAAGTATCAGCCCCCCAGCAGGGACATGCTGTCCAACACCTTCATTCCAGCCTGGTATGCAGTTGAGAAGGGGAGGGTGGTGGAAGAACTAAAAAACATCAGGGATGTGGCCGTTACTGCGGATGAGTGGACCAGTGTGGCACAGGACCACTATCTGACTGAGTCTGTACATTTTGTACAAGAAGGGGAGATGAAGGACCGAGTCCTGCATACAAGGGCAGTCTATGTATCTCAGACTGGGCAGGTGGTAGCTGAAGAGATCGGGGGCATCCTGCAAGAATTTGGTGTGAGGGAGAAGGTGGTTGCCATCACGGTTGACAATGCTGCAAACATGAACGTCGCCATAAGAAGGATGTCCATCACAAAGGTAGCCTGCTTTGCCCACACGCTCAACATAGCAGCCCAAAAACTGTATGGTGTACCTGCTATTGCAAGGTGGGCAGGAAGAATCCGGGCCATGGTGCTGTGGCTGAAGAGAAGCGGCTTAGCTAAGCCTGTTCTCAAAGAGAAACAGCGTCTTCTTGGTAAGATGACAGCTAACTAAATTTGATTTTAAAAAAAGTAACGACATTTAGTTTATACATGTCTGATTCAGATCATCTGAATTCTATAAAAATAACCATGTTTTGTTCGCTGTCTCTCCACAGGTCTTCCAGAGCATGGTGTGATACTGGATGTAAAGAACCGATGGAACAGCCTCTTCCTCATGGTGGAGAGATTCGTGGAGCAGTTTCCTGCGCTCCAAGCAGCCTCCGTGGATCCTCGCTTGAAAAGATCAATGGAGAGGGACAGGTATATACAGTATTAGTGGACAGGGCGGGCACTTTACTAACATTGTATGTCCAACTTGACTTCACATTGAAACAATGATGTCTGTTTGTATATTTGTGCAGGCTGGAGAGGCTGAGTGCTGATGACTTGGCTAAGGCAGAACAGTTTGTCAGAGTTATGAGGGTCCTTTATACCTCCACCATTTGCATCTCTGCTGAAAAGAGCCCAACTCTTGGTCAGATTCTTCCCATCCTTGGTAAACTACAGCACCACTTCAGAGTCACAGCTCAAGACTCTGCATTTACACAGGCCATCAAGGAGAAGATCTGGGGTGACCTTTCTCAGCGATACCAGGTAGGCAGTTCAATCATGCAGGATTCCGGTTTATTTAGAAAACTGTATATACATACCAAACTGTTTGACAATGACAATGACTAACTGTATGTCATACTGTTCTGTTTATGTTTTTAAGGATGAGCGTACCAGGCAGTTCTTGGAGGAGGGCACGGCCTTGGACCCAAGATTTAAGAATAAGGTGGCAGGTCACGATGTGTGGGCCAGACTGGTGAATGAGTTGCTGACACGACAGGTGTGTGCTATTAGTAACATTTATTCCTTTCATTTTTAAGTTTTACATAGACTAGATCTCTCTCTCTCTCTCTCTCTCTCTCTCTCTCTCTCTCTCTCTCTCTCTCTCGCTTGCTCCTCACCCCCCCCCTCTCCCTCTGCTTTGAATGTAGAATGAAGGTGTAGCAGCCCAGCAGATGGAGCTGACGGCTGATGATGACCGTGGTGAAGACTCATCCTCTGATGACGACACTATGGTGGTCAGGGTTCCAAAAAAGGTGAAAATTAAAAGCAATTGCTATGGCACTATCAGCCAAGAAAGGGCTTGCCTTTCCCCAGACAAGGCTGATATGCTCATTTTCCTAAAAAAACTGTTAAAATTATGTAAATATGTGCAAGTCCACATAGTGTGGATATGGTGATGGTGTGGTGATGGTATATGGTGGGTGGTGGTGCATTTATACATATTTGATAAATAGTATTTATATATAATGACTTAACACCCAACTTTGCACTTGAAAGAGTTTGACATCTAATCCAACTTTGCACTTGAAAGAGTTTGACACCCAACTTTGCACTTGAAATAAATATTGCACCTGAACAAATATCCTGCAATATCTTGAGTCATTCGCCCAAAACTTGTTTTCCTGTGAACCCTTACATTTCAATGTGTTTCAGCGCACCAGAACGTGATGGACAAATGTTCCTTAAATGAAGGTTATGTCATGCTATGGCATTAATGGTGTTTTTTTTTTTAATGCTTTATTAAACGTACAGTGTATGAATTTAAAATGCCAGATGAACAATTCCAGTTTGATGCTGAACCTAGACTGTTTCACAGAACGTTACCTACTGTCAAAACAAACTGCATGAATTCATGACTTATGGCTGACTGGTTAGCAGCAATGGCTTGGCTACGTCAAAATGTGGATTAAAGTGACAGAATTACCTGTACGAGGTTTTCCGGAGTCAAGAAAAGTTTTTTTTTAAAGGTAAGGCAAGTTTTTAAAGGGACACTGTGCAGGAAATGGTCAAAAAAGGTACTGCAACTATGCTGCTCATTGAAACTGGGCTGCCTATTGCCAAATTTGATCTTTACATGAAAGTTTACTAAGTACTAAACTAATATTTTTTAGTATGGTCCAAGTACAGTCATTTTTGCAGCTAAAAATGGCTATTTTTGGAAATTCAAAATGGCGGACCATGGAGAAGATCCCCCTTTTCATGTATGAAAAATGAAATTTTTCCAGTCAAAATGAATAATTAAAATTTGATGGTGGTGGTAAGTATTCATGAAAAAGGTAACATTAGCATGAATTCTGGAAATAAACCACTAAAAATCTCACACAGTGTCCCTTTAAAACGGTAGTCAGGGACGTTGTGCGAGATCAATGTGGTAGTGGGATCGTAGGCCTATGCAATTTTTCTCAGTCATTTCAAATTGGTGTTAAAGTTTGGTTTTCACTTCCAAGTTGAAGTTTAGGGTCTATAGAACAATTTGGGTTCGAGTGTCAAACACACAGATAACAAAATGGCCTGCGGGGGGCGCTCTAAAATATATAAACTGCTATAACTTTTGATTAGTTTAACCAAATTTAACATATGAGGTATGCATGGACTCAGCATTAAGAGGAGGAGCAGGTGAGCCAAGTATTTGGTAACCAGATCAAAGACACACTATGTAATAAACACACTTTTAGCCCATGGACAGCAAAATTCAGGTTTTTTAAGATAAAGGGTGGAAATGCCCTCCAGGTTGCAATGAAACATCATTTAATGTTACAAGTTATTGTAAATAAAGCCTGGGATATCATTCAACTTGATTTGTTCAGAATATCCCTGAAGCACAAAGACACATGGGATACCTATACGCAAATATGGCTGCACAAAGCCTATGTGATATTTAGGACCCAACTTGCAACTTTGAGTTTATAAATTTAGGATCATGAGTATCAACTTTTTTTTTTCAATCAAGTCATAGGGCCTATTCTATTCACACATAAAATCACAAAAAATGTTATATCTGGAAGAAAATAAATCAATAATAATAATAATAATAATAATAATATGACTGCATTTCCGGAGAGACAATGCTATTAGTATGCTTGCGGCTTATGCACACACACACACACACACACACAGAGCTGTTGTATACACACACAGAGCCCAAAAACACCCCCAGTATTTTAAACCCCCCTTCTCCCACACACCTTGCTGAGGGAGTCATGGTGGTGGGGTAACCCCCCAGTTCCCCAGCAGGAGAGAGGAAAACATTTATTCCAGTTAATCCGTGCTGATGTAGCCTTTGAAAAAGTGTCCAGACAAGACAGCAGCCCCACAATATCATTATTCCTCACTACTCACTACTCACTATCATTATCATTCCTCATTCCTACTACTAATGTCATCAGCATAGGCGGTCAATTTGCAAAGAGATCTGAGGTCTGAGTATGTGAGTGTCTGTCTGTCTGTCTGTCTGTGCGAGAGAGAGAGAGAGGTGTGTGTGTGTGTGTGTGTGTGTGTCTGTGTGTGTGTGTGTGCGAGAGAGAGAGAGAGAGAGAGAGAGAGGTGTGTGTGTGTGTGTGTGTGTGTGTGTGCAGATGCTTCAGGTGCCTTTCAGCAATGGGTGGGTAGGGAGAAGTAAGGGTGGGATTCGAACCTGCAACCCTCTGACGGACCAACACCCTACCCAGTAGGCCACTGCCACTTACTGTATAGAGTGGCCACAGCAGCATATTAGGCCACGGTTGCCCAGGTCTCAGCAGAGGTCTAAAGTTCTACAAGGCTGCATGTGTGTGTGTATGTGTGTGTGTGTGTGTGTGTGTGTGTGTGTGTGTGTGTGTGTGTGTGTGTATGAATGAAGATTCTAAAGGTGACAGTTTGGCAGTCAATAGCTGAGTACCGGTAATATGTGCAGCCTTGTTTTTACGCTGTCATATCTCCAAAAGTTTTGCAACATGTCAGATGATATTGACACACAAATGGCACAACCCTGCTCTTCATGTCAAAGCTGAGATCACATTTATAGGCCAAGTGGTTCAGTCAAAAAATTGACATATTCAGGCCTATGCGCTGAGCTGATCACACATGTTTTTTCTAAGTGAATGGGGTCGCATCATAGGGATTTTAAACCTGCTCTCTCTGAAAAAACTTTAAGAGTTTGCTTATGATCTTCACACAGTTTGTATTCAGAGCCAAGACCTCTCTGACAATGCCTTTACCTAGTTGATACCTAGTCAAAAACCCCAGGACAAGGTCACCTCTCACTTTTAACTGCCACAGTTTGTGACATCATCATCTTGACCATTCTACCATTTCATCTTCAATGAGGGGGGGAAACAGAGAGAAAACTGAGGAAAAACAAGTCTGGTGAAGGAATGAAAGGGGGTAGGCCAGCGAAAAATACACCACCCTGAGCCCTTTTCGAGCCGCTCGTTTTGGCACTCGAACCGTGTCTCTGTCTCGAACGCTGCAACGATTCAGAGCCGCCGTACTAATGAATGGCGATTCCCATAGGCCGAGGTGAATGGAAAAAAGTAGAATAATAAAAAAAACTATTGATGAAACAATTTCCCGTAAGCATACTAAATAAACTGTTGGAGAACAATTAGTATGCTTGCTGGGGGCAAGCAGAGGCATTTGGCAAGCATAGGCCTACTAAATAATACTATAGGACTATTTCATACATGGTAGACACAATCATCTGCTGTTATGAAGACATCTCTGTCATCTGGGAACTGTGCATTTGTTACCAGCACAGTTGACAGGAATGAAAACCGTTCTTATTATCTGCATTTGCCAGAAATGCCTGCCAATCTGGTAACAAATGAACAGTTCCCAGATTTGAACTACACTACCAACGATGCAGTTGACAAGATGTATTCCAACTAGAGGTGAAGTGCAGCAGTACTATTACTTGTACAAATAGACCTGCCAGATCTCGGTGCAAGTGCATGAAGGCAGAGTTAAAGTTCACACATCTGTGCAAGTGCACATGCAATTTCCAAGACTGACCACTGACTGTTTTTGTATCTGTTCTCTGTCATAGTTATTGTAGAGTGGAGTATTGGAAATTTTTTTAGCCCTATGGTCTTTTATTTGTTTTTTGAATGCAGGAAAAAATGATGTTCCCCATAGTATTCATCATCATCTTCATTATTATTATTATTATTATTATTATTATTATTATTATTATTACTGATTTACTTTCTTCCAGATATGAAGTTTTTAAGTTGTGAATAAAATGATGGCTTGATTGAAAAAAAGCTGGTTCTCATGATCCTAAATTCATAAACTCAAAGTTGCAAGTTGGGTGCTAAATATCACATAGGCTTTATGCAGCCATATTTGTGTATAGGTATCCTAAGTATCTGTGTGCTTCAGGGATATTCTGAACAAATCAAGTTAAGTAATAACAAAGGCTTTATTTACAATAACTTGTAACAATAAATTATGTTTCATTGCAACTTTGAGGGCATTTCCACCCTTTATCTTAAAAAAGCCCGGATTTAGCTGTCCATTGGCTAAAAGTCTGTTTATTACATAGTGTGTTTTTAATCTGGCAACCAAATACTTAGCTCACCAGTTTCTCCTCTTCATGCTGAATCCATACATACCTCATATGTTAAATTTGGTTTAACTAATCAAAAGTTATAGCAGTTTATATATTTTAGAGCGCCCCCCGCAGGCCATTTTGTTATCTGTGTGTTTGACACTCGAACTCAAATTGTTCTATAGACCCTAAACTTCAACTTGGAAGTGAAAACCAAACTTTAACACCAATTTGAAATGACTGAGCCTAATACGACTCCACTATGGGGCTTGATTGACTGGGGATGACCGATACAGCTGTAGGGTGGCCATCGGTCTGTTTTTACGACCTGTTTGCGACGTCCGTGTGTCCCTCTCTTTGACTTTCCTCTCCTACTTGCCTTGTGCTTACTGGCCTCGAGATGCGAGGCAACGTCATTGACACAAACTAGACTGACAGTCGCTTGTGTTTCCGATATCTGCGGCCGCCATGTTACTCCAGTTAGGCCTACTCCAGACTTTCAACAAAAAATTGACTACTGCTTTAACCTAATGTCGGGGAAATCTGCACGCGATTTGTGTTATTCGCGGTCCATATACGTGAAATAACTTGCTTTGACTGAGTGTATGAAAGTGAAATAAGGTTGCTATATTATTGTCTCCTACTGTTTGTTTCCCCCATTTTTTTCCCTGCACTGGCAACGCATGGTGCAAGTAAGTTTGTCCGCTGAATGCATTTACAACGAGGGCTCTCACAACTTTGCAAACAGGGCAAAAACAGAGTATTTCTGCATGTGCGCTTTATCTGTATTCTGAGCTCGTGTTGTTGCTATGGTTATCCAAGCGTCCGTCTGCATGAAAAAAAAGTTGACAGAAGCGGTCGCCTCTCGTTTTAAAACACCGCTGATAAAAACACTCCTGACCAACTTTGAGTAAAGTAAATCAAATAACTTGTTGGCTATTATAGGCCCACACATGACTACCCAAAATACATGAAAACATAGGCCTATTTATGAAATAGCCTAATAGATAACGGACGGATTTCTGTCGTAACCTGCTGTCTCCGATACAACATTAAGTTAGTGGTAGCCTGATGACTCCTTTATTGGAGTGAGATAATGACATGCGAAATCCTTCCCAAGTTTTACAAGTAAAACTGTTGTTGGCAGCTGCGTTTGTCTGAGGTAAGATGGCAGCGCTGCTCCCTGATTTCTGCCTACAGTTTAGAATGCCGACTTCACTGCGGTGAGGCGGCAACTCGAAGCAATGGGTACGGCGCGAGGACGCAAGGTTAGAAAGTTAAGGGGCGGGGTTGTCCGGCCGAAGTCCGGACAGCTGGTCACCCTAATTCTCATACACTTCGGCTACGGTTGTGCAAGGTGTTTCAAATCAAGTCAATTTGTAAGTGCGGTGTGCACTCCGAGAAACCATCCCCAGTCAATCGAGCCCCACATTGATCTCGCACAACGTCTGCATGGTTGAACAGGACTTTTGATTTATGTAAATGCATCCATAGCCTACTTGTATGTAGTCCTATACCTAATGCTTTGAGTCAAGTTGCTGGCTTGAGCTCACATGTCAATAACTGGTTGTGACTCATGTAGACTACAGGTTGTTTTTACCACTAGAAAGTGGCAATCTTGGGTCTCTGTTTTGGTAAGGTGTCGACAGACTGGGTAGCGTAGGCTACATAAAAAAATCATGTCAGGCACGCTTGACATAGGATTGGTACCAGAAGTGAAGTTGCACCGTACAGCAGAACAATTTTAATCAGACACGAGTACATTTATCAGTATCAAAACCGTTTATTATACTTGCCAAGCCATGCCGAGAGGACAACTTGCAGCATGCAATTAATCATGAATGCTGTATAGAATTAAATGCCTTTAACCCGCCATTGCTTAAGTCACGATGAGCGCCGCCTTGTGGTAGGCAGGGGAACTCATGATTTACAGACCCGTTACGCCATCTACTGGCCACTTTGGGTAACTGCAGGTTTAATTCAGGGTTTCTAGGAACCGAAAATGGAACCGTTCTGGTACCGGAACCGAAATGAAGGAATCGGAAATGGAACCGGAACCGAAAATTGTCAATCAATACCCAGGCCTAAGGAGGGCTGATTAATGCAAACTACAAAAAGTTCTTATGTGGAGTAAAACAAAAGCAGAAATGCTTACCGGCTGCTCCTTGCCTTGCACAAATCAAATGACTTTGTGTGCGTATCACTCCACTGTCTCTAAGAAACTGAAACGCAAACCATCTCTGCGGTACAACCAAATCAGCAGAATCATGGACAGCTGACGTCGAGTAGTGGGCTCGCGCTTGTAATTAGCATGCGCTTATCGCGCCTCAGACACCACACATTTTTTTCTAACTCACATTTTCCCCAGTTAGTTCTATGCTGAAACCAAATGCCTGCGACCTAGTGTTAAGCTTCCATCAAAACTCAATCTACGCCAGCTACTCCTGTCCCGTGTCCTAAATAGGCTCCTTCTCTACACACCAGAGAAGACTTTTGTGTCGAGAAGTAGGCTGAAGGGTTTTGACCAGTGTTAAGCAAGGAGCAACTGTAGCTTTGGAAGAAAGCAGCACACGCTTCCAATGGCGCAAATATTGGCAAATGTTGACTCTCTTTTACACGAAAATCAAATTTGTCAGACATCCATTGAAATAGCTAAATTCTCTGAAGCCGGCAAAATACTATGAAAGGGCTTCTGAATATAACAGAACATGTCATCACATATACCGACATGCACACTACACATATTAAAAACAACATAAAACAAACATGAAGGGGTTGCCTGCACGGAGCATGTAGTGTGGATAGAGTGACCCAAACTCAATGGCAACAGAACAGCGACTCCTCCACTGCGGATGATTAGGATGACTGCTCAACATGGCCGTTATGTGATTAGCTAAATCAAACATGTCAATGGCTACGGTTACATGATGTTTTTAAATCCGAATTATTAAATCAGAATTAAATACATCGGATTTAAAGTTATTTTGCAACGTGTATACATGGCACTTTCACTTAATTCTGGGGGGGAAAGAAAGCATTTCGATTGGAGAGAGGACGCACATGCTGAGCGAGCCAAATAAGGCGTGGGGGCATGGTCGCCAAACCTCCAGGACCTCCGTGTACTACGGGGACAGATGGACATCTTCTACCCCAAAACATTTCCCTCAGGCTGGGTCAAATCTTAGGACATGGCCCTATGGTCTGGGTCTTTCAAAATGCTAACGTTAGCTTACTCGCCTAGTTTAGAAAAACGAGTGGTCAAAGGGTATTGTGGAGTAACGTTGCTGTGCTACATCAGTCCGTTGTGCATTTTAACATAAAAATTTGGAAGTCACAACATTTATGGTCACTTAGGGTCTTTTCAGTAAATTAAGCAAAAACGTTCATGTAAGAAATCGACCAGGAGTCCGCCATTTTTCTTTCTTGAAAGAGAGCTTGCATCATCGCGTGCCCAACGAGCATGCATGGAACACCGGAATTGTTGTTGAAGTCATCGAGGTAGTATAAGACCTGGAGAGTGAATAAGTCCCGCCCCCAGTCATTTCAATGGGAAATGCTAGGCTAGTGAATTCAGCCAAAATTGAGTGATTTTTTTATGTTCCAAAATGGAGTTTCATGGAGCTCATTTCCAGGACCAGTTTACTCAGCCAATTACGTGCCACGTTACTGACTGAGGTAAGGTTGACCAGAAAGCTATATGGAAGACGGGCATTACATGCATGGAGGTATTACGGTACATACACACCAAGATATTTGCGTTAGCTTAACAAAATGATGATGACGATAATGATGATTGGTGGGTGCGTCATTGCTCTCAGCACATGCTGATTAGGGTTGGGCCCCCATACCTTTATAGGTCTGTAGTTGGGCACCTTATAGAGATGATATAAAACCCGGAGGATCCGGTTGGAGAGCCGGGTCAAGACCTCATCCGAACAGACCGGATGGCTGTCGTGCATTGATCCGCCAAAGGCGGGTCAGACGGCATTTCATTAATATGTCAACAAAATGACAGTTACAGCGCGAGAAATTGTGAAACCGGAATATATCCTCTTTAGTTGACTACAACAGCCATTCTCTAATCTCCCTAGTATGCTGTTCAGTCACGAACACTCACTGAGTAAAACTGAACCAACTCCCGCCTCGTCATGCATCGAGTCTGTTAGATCCGTCCAGCCTGGTGTGGCCAATTGAGTCGCGGATCCCCGTGTGTGTGCTTCTGACTCTGTTGAGGTCTACATTCCTAAATGTTAACAGTGCTCTGCCAACGCTTTAACATCTCAGTCTGTAGGCTACTCTTAGTGTAACAGGGTAGACCTGTCTACGGTCAAAGTGAGCGTTGTCCCTTGCCAGCTCCCATACTAGTCTGACGTCACAGACTCAGCTAGCTACTGAGTGGCTCCGCAGTAAGTGGCGGCTAGCCCATTGTTTTATAAAAACGAGCTGAAAGCGGGCGCTTAGCTGGAGCTCTCCCGTGTTTGGGATTTTTGTGCTGGCGAACGCTGCGCTCTGGCTGAGCGCGCCAGAGATCCTGGGATGGCCAGCCCCAGGTGCGAATCCATGTCTGTCAATGTGGAGGTATGTGTTCGTGTAACTACTTGTGATAGCCTATGTGTTTGCTAAACCTTCAGAACACTGTGTTCACTACCGTGTTAATCTTTAGGTGAGCCTGAGATTCTCCCTTGGTGCGCGACCTGTCTGTACCAACTCACACTCTGTCCACCTGTGCTGAGGTACGTATGTGTACCGGTGTGTCATGTTAACACTGTTATATGTATATATATTTAATGATGGACTTTCGCTCACTAATGTTTGTTTGCCTCACCCCTCAGAGTGTGCCGTCGAGGGTCGGCAACCTTGCTTACTGCTGTTTTGTCCCTGCTCAATTAGTTTTGCTTTTCTGTTCTGTTTGTTTAATTTCCGTCCGGCCGCCTCCTCCCCCCCCCTCTCCTGGTCTGACTAGTATTGCTGCTGTTCGTAGGCCTACCGAGGCAATAGATTTACCCTGTTAAAGCTATATTCTCCCACCGCTTTCAGTGCAGGCCCCGTGTCTCCTTACGCACTTATTGTAGCTTTAGGGGTGACGTGCACAGTTTGAGATCACCTTTGCGGTGTAAAGACTTACTGATTGAATCACTTGCTTGCAGTGGAGAGACTTGCTGCTTAAATCACTTGCTTGCCGTGAAAAGACTTACTGATTGAATCACTTGCTTGCAGTGGAGAGACTTACTGATTGAATCACTTGCTTGCCGTGGTAGCCTATGCCTATGCGCATATGTGTAAATAGGAATATTGTAGACACGGTTCACCTGCACTGATTGTCTGGTGATGTTGAACTAGTAAACCTGAATCTCAGACCTTCCCCTCTGCACAATCCTGTCCCCTTTTTGTTTCAGGCGGTGCAGGAGTTTTAGTGTATGTTTATTTTCTTAAATATGTGTTAATAAAGAAAAGACTTTTTATTTTGAAACAAGAAGTACACGTCTCTTTCTACGTCTATCCGAACCTGTTGTGCCTTGGGTTATCACTGTCTTCAATCAATACTCTGGGTGGCGAAATTCCCCCAGTGGCGTAGTCGTGCAATTACACATAAAAAGGGGTAATTATTATTTTAAGGATAATTACCAGTAAAAGTCCACTTTGCTACATTTGGCGTAGTCGGCAGGATAGCGTACAGAGACGTGATTTTTGTTTGTTAGGTTTTTGTTTTTTCGTTTTTATTTGAGTAAAGGGCAGTGCAGGGGCAAAACAGCAGTGGGCTCGGCGGGGGACTCGAATCTCCACAACGACCCACCGAGTCTTGGGTTGCCTGAGAGGGGGTGAGGTGGTGTCCGTCCCCGCACAAGATGGAGGAAGACTATGAGGGACTGTTGGAGCTGAAGGACATGGCAAGGCGGCAGGGGGAACAGATCCGTCTCCTGTCGCAGTGGGTGGAGCTGCTGCAGCGGCCTCAAGCAGGGTCGCCTGGGAGCCCCAAGGTGTGTTGGCGGTGCCGTCAGCCCGGCCACTTGGCCCGGAACTGTGATGGGCAACGGGTCCCTGCTCCGCCGCAGCCCTCGCCGGTAGCCCAATCGGGGCGTAATGGGAGGGCCTCCCCTCGTCGGCCAACAGGAGGTCTGCCGTCCCCTGGACTGAGTAGTGGCCGTGCCAGCGAAGCGCTGCTGGGCTCAAGGGACATGTCCATGCCTCTCCAACCTCCAACCTGGGTCCTCTTGCACTGTGTGTGTGTATGCTTGTGTGTGTGTATGATGATGCTGTTCAATTCTCTTGCTGCATTGTAGGGTGTTTGTGTGCGATGGGGTGACTGTGTGCCTGTCTGCCTGTAGGTGCGCGACTGCCCGTGTGCATGATTGTGGGGGAGCATACCTGCCTGCCTGACTAGGAGGGTGCCAGTGTGTGAGTGACTGCTTATTGTATGTGCATGCTTGTGTAAGAGTCTGCCTGCCTGTGTGCATAGGCCCATGGTGACCTGAATTCTGGTTGTGGAAAGCTAACCCATCGTCGGGGCGCCGATGAAAAAAAGCTGGGAGAAAATGTAACAGGGTAGACCTGTCTACGGTCAAGGTGAGCATTGTCCCTTGCCAGCTCCCATACTAGTCTGACGTCACAGACTCAGCTAGCTACTGAGTGGCTCCGCAGTAAGTGGCGGCTAGCCCATTGTTTTATAAAAACAGCTGAAAGTGAGCGCTTAGCTGGAGCTCTCCCGTGTTTGGGATTTTTGTGCTGGCGAACGCTGCGCTCTGGCTGAGCGCGCCAGAGATCCTGGGATGGCCAGCCCCAGGTGCGAATCCATGTCTGTCAATGTGGAGGTATGTGTTCGTGTAACTACTTGTGATAGCCTATGTGTTTGCTAAACCTTCAGAACACTGTGTTCACTACCGTGTTAATCTTTAGGTGAGCCTGAGATTCTCCCTTGGTGCGCGACCTGTCTGTACCAACTCACACTCTGTCCACCTGTGCTGAGGTACGTATGTGTACCGGTGTGTCATGTTAACATTGTTATATGTATATATATTTAATGATGGACTTTCGCTCACTAATGTTTGTTTGCCTCACCCCTCAGAGTGTGCCGTCGAGGGTCGGCAACCTTGCTTACTGCTGTTTTGTCCCTGCCCAATTAGTTTTGCTTTTCTGTTATGTTTGTTTAATTTCCGTCCGGCCGCCTCCCCCTCCCCCTCCCTCTCCTGGTCTGACTAGTATTGCTGCTGTTCGTAGGCCTACCGAGGCAATAGATTTACCCTGTTAAAGCTATATTCTCCCACCGCTTTCAGTGCAGGCCCCGTGTCTCCTTACGCACTTATTGTAGCTTTAGGGGTGACGTGCACAGTTTGAGATCACCTTTGCGGTGTAAAGACTTACTGATTGAATCACTTGCTTGCAGTGGAGAGACTTGCTGCTTAAATCACTTGCTTGCCGTGAAAAGACTTACTGATTGAATCACTTGCTTGCAGTGGAGAGACTTACTGATTGAATCACTTGCTTGCCGTGGTAGCCTATGCCTATGCGCATATGTGTAAATAGGAATATTGTAGACACGGTTCACCTGCACTGATTGTCTGGTGATGTTGAACTAGTAAACCTGAATCTCAGACCTTCCCCTCTGCACAATCCTGTCCCCTTTTTGTTTCAGGCGGTGCAGGAGTTTTAGTGTATGTTTATTTTCTTATTTTAAATATGTGTTAATAAAGAAAAGACTTTTTATTTTGAAACAAGAACTACACGTCTCTGTCTACGTCTATCCGAACCTGTTGTGCCTTGGGTTATCACTGTCTTCAATCAATACTCTGGGTGGCGAAATTCCCCCAGTGGCGTAGTCGTGCAATTACACATAAAAAGGGGTAATTATTATTTTAAGGATAATTACCAGTAAAAGTCCACTTTGCTACATTAGGGAAATTATAGTCTACAGACGTGACTCTACTATCACTCACTGCGTTACAGCGTACAGTCTTTAAAGCCACTGCAGTCACTCCCCTCGTCCGAGTCAGCAGCGGCGCTCTCGGCGACTTGGTGAGACGAATCCTGACTGAGTTGTTGGTAGCAGCGAATCCCCTACGGATCGGATCAACGCTTAAGTTTCGTTTTTGCCACGAGTGTGCCAGTCGCAAGGCAACTCGGCAGCGGAAGCGAGTGGTCATCTGCTGCTCGCCTCCTGACTGTCCCTGCTTAACTAGACTTCTGCTCCCAAATATTTGACTTTTAGTCTTCTTAAATACAAACACACACATTATTTATTGCAAAATCAGGAACATGCCGTTTCACTGCTGCCAAAGGCTGTTCGAGTTATGGTTGCATGTTTAGTGAGGAGACCCAGGTGGGTCGGCTCGCAGCATGAGTTTAGGAACTGTGACATTCATAAAGTGAGTTTTGTTGATCAAACTGTCTTACTCTTTGATTTATCCACGTGAATTGATAAATGGAACAACAAAGGCGAGGCGCATAGCTACTTAACGGCAGAAACGTTTTAAAAAATACATTATTATTATTTATTTTTATTTATTTTAAATAAGTGATCCGAATGATCCGAGTGATCCGTCTAATCCGGGTACCCTCCTTGGAATGATCCAATCAATCCGGACGCCTCAAAGATTCGAGTTAAGCACCTCTAGCACCTTATAATGTTGCATACACACTGCAAGCGCGGACGTCCACTTAACGTCCACTGAACGTGTCCGGGAGCATCGCGAGTCCGAGAGGTTCGCGGGCTGCCTTGCACACTGCACAGTCAGCGTCCACGTTCTATCCGTGGGCAGCAGCCATTCATTTTCAATGGAGCCCATTCATTGAACGCGGACGTCCGTGCAGGAAAATAGACTCATTCTATTTTCAAGGAGCATCGCAGACATGTCCGGTCGGGCCCGACATTCACCGTGCTTACACTGTGCTTACACCGTGCTCCTGTGTGCAAGACATCCATTTACATGTATTCTAACCATTTCGGACTGATACCGGGCACGTTCAGTGGACGTTAAGTGGACGTCTGTGCTTGCGGTGTGTATGCAACATTATAAGGTGCCTAACTACAGACCTATATAGGTCTGTGTGCCCAACCCTAAACTCGTGCATGTGCTGAGAGCAATGATGCACCCACCAATCATCATGAGCGAAGTGGTCCCGGATATGATGTGAATTTGTGAAAATGGCGACAAGGAAGTGCCTTGCTAATCGGCGAAGCTAACCAGCCAAATCCTGACCCCCTGGTTGAAGTGGAATAAAAGGTTACATGCCAGAGGAAAGTGTTTATTCGGAATTAAAAGAGGAATAACCCACCCACTTTAGTCGGATTTAAGTTTAATTCCGAATAAACTTAAAGTGGTGGTTCGCTATTTTAGCCATTAAGCTCTGTTTGTGTGACTTCTGGGGTGAATTAGACATGTTCTCATCACAATTTTGACATTTGGTGCTGAACGGAACATTTGGGTATCCAAGACTGCAGCCCCCACACCTTTACATTGACTCCAATGGAGCACTCAAACACAATCCTAAAGCAGCATTAAACTTTCGTTTGCAGAGACATGAAACTTACAGAGTGGTCAGAGGTGGACAGCAATATGTTGGCTCGAAAATAACTGCGAAATACGCTTCCAGAGAAGATATGAATGACAAAAATATGTGGTGTCTGAGGCGCGATAAACGCATGCTAATTACAAGCGCAAGCCTACTACTCGGCGTCAGCTGTCCATGTTTCTGCTGATTTGGTTGCACCGCAGAGGTGGTTTCCGTTTCAGTTCGACACGGTGGCGTGATACGCACGCGAAGTCATCTGATCTGTGCAAAACAAGAAGCTGAGATCTGGAGAAGCAGCCAGTAAGCATTTCTGCTTTTGTTTTACTCCACATAAGAACTTTTTGTAGTTTGCATTAATCAGTCAGCCAGGTCGGTGATTGTCTGGTATGACAAAAAAACGATTGCTTCTCAAGGTCTGAAATGAAAGTAAAACTTTTCTGTGCGCTCGTAAAGTGACAAGGCAATTTTATTTTGACACTTTTGGATAGGCTACTATTCTACTATTTACACTTTAAAACAACCCTGAAATGCATGTCTATACAAAATAATGCATCCAAATTATGTCCCTAAGTATAAATTCACAGCCTTTGTGGCTATTCCCATATGAAAAAGAATTATATGATTCATATACAGCAAACATGCATGTTCCTTACATGAAATCGTATAGAAAAAATGTGCCAGAATTGCAAGAGTCACTTATGCGTTTTCTAATATATGTCTATCATGGTAGTCGATTATGGCCGCTTTTCGAAAAGAAATACTATATGGAACTTATACGCATGCCGTATAACATGGATGCATGCAGTATAAATTCTTATAAGAGTTTGACATGCCCACAATGCATAATACTATATTATATTGACTAAAACATAGGAGAAAACTACTATATTCCTATAGAAATAATGCACGTTATATTGTTAAAATCATATTGAAGTCTTATTCAATTCACGTATGACATAACACATGTTCCGTAGTTGGATTTTACAGACTTTCTATATTAAGTTTATATGAAGTTTACAACTTGAAATTTAATATTCGTATATAAATTTTATAAAGTTTATACATTTAATTATATGCAAACCTTATTTAATTTGTACATTTCTTTAAACAGTTTCTGACACCAATATTTATATGAATTCTGCACATTTCTCATATGAAGCATGAGACTTTAAATGTATATATTCGTATATAAATCTTATAAAGTTTATACATTTAATTATATGCAAATTTTATTTGATTCGTACATTTCTTTTAACAGTTTCTGAAAACAATATTTATATGAATTTTGCACATTTTTCATATGAAGAATGAGACTTGAAATGTAAATATTCGTATATTAATCTTTCCTATTTGTTTAACAGAAATCATATGCAAGTCTTACTCAAGTTATGTATGCCTTAAAGCCATTTCAAATATAAAAACACATTGTCAAATAATAAGTGAAATTCAAAAAATATTCAAATAAAAGTTTTTATTTTCACATTTTGCATCACATTATTACATGAACTTGAAAGGTATTGCATGCACATTATACCATTATTACAAAGGTATTACATGCACATTAAAGGTGCAAAGCGGAACCCTGACAAAGACATGTGTGCACAGAGGGAAAGTCTACTCAGACGCGAAACAGAAATGTAACTGACTAGGTCAAAACACCGCTTGAACTGGTGAAGACTGATGTAGCTGGTCCAGTGACCAATGCTTCCATTGATGGGTACAAGTACATGCAATCATTCACAGATGTGAGGAGTAGTTTTTCCACTTACTTTCTGAAAGCAAATAGTGATGCCGTACAGACTACTGAAAAGTTTCTGGCTGATGTAGCGCCTTATGGTTTACAAGCAGAGAGTTGAAAACACTACTGAGAAAGAACAAAATCAGACCTGTCCTTACTCCCCACACCAGAACGGCATAGATGAGAGGGAAGGGTGTACCCTTTTTGAAATGGCTAGGTGTAAGCTCATTGACAGCAACTTGCCTAAGAGTCTGTGGCATTAGGCTGTACAGGAAGCAGCCTATACCAGAAACAGGTGCTTTAACAAGCACATAGGAATAACACAGTACACAGTACTGACAGGGAAGAAATGAAAACTCCCCATGAAAACTCTGTAGAAAATGTACACTTCAAAACAGTGCTCAACTTGTAACTGCACAGCAAACAAAGCTTGGTGATACTGAACCATTTTTTCTAAATGAGCTCATATTACACGTCTCCTTCAGTTAAATGATTGTGGTTTACTTTTCTCGTGTACTTCCTGCGGTTCTGTGACTATGGCAGTGCAAATTGTACCCCCAAGCTAGCAATTGACATTCTCCTCCAATTAGACCAGCTGGCAGCTAGCTGGCCTCATAGGACTCAATCTATACGTTTACATGAGACACTTAAGTCCGATTTAACTCACTTTAAATCTGATTAAAACTTAATTCCACTCTAAAAATATCATGTAAACACTTACCGAACAGGATTTAGGTTTATTCCGATTTAAACTTAAGTCCAATTAAAGTGGGTGGTTTAATCCTCTTTTAAATCCGATTAAACACGTTCCTCTGTCATGTAACCTTTTATTCGGAATTACAATAAATCCAGTCGTTCCACGCATGCTCGTTGACCACATGATGGCGCCAAGAGACCGTGCTCTTTGCCAGTGAGAAAAACATGGCGGCACTTCCTGTTGATTGATGCTAACAAGGTAGCTGATGTAGCATTGTAAATGATCCAGGGAGAAAGGGGGAAATGTTGTGATTTCAGTCCGCCTGAGGCAACGATTTTCGTGGGGAAGATGACCTGCATCTCGGTGGCATTGGACCACGCCCCCGTGCCTTATTTGGCTCGCTCTGCACGTGCGTCCTCAGCCCAATCGCAATGCTTTATTTTCCCCAGACGTTTAATCGCATTTAAGTGAAAGTGCCATGTATACACATCGCAAAATAACTCTTAATCCGATCTATTTCGCATTTACTAAATCGGACTTAAAAACATCATGTACACGTAGCCAATGTTAACCGCTAGCTTGGAGGTAAAATGTGCACTGCCAATCAAAGAACAGTTGATGGTACTAGTGAAAAGTGAAACTCAGTCATTTAACTTGAGGGGAGGTATAATATGAGGACCTTTCCAAAAAATGGTACAGCGTCACTTTAAAATCAAATAGTTAGCTAAAAAAGCATTGAGGTGTCTGAGGTTTTGTTTTTGGCCCGGATCTCACTAAGCTTGGCGTTGATCGCTACCCCAATGCTGGATGGCACGGTATTGGGCCACTTCTGCAGCGTTGCTCCTGTGTAAAAAAAAGATAAAAAGCAAAAAAGGTCTTAGAGTGCAATGTGTTTGATGAGTGCTGCCTTTCACTTTCCCTGGACATCAAGCACCCAAAAGGTGGCTGAAGGATACAGTACGTCACGTAAGGGAGTACACCCCTCACATTTTTGCAGATTTCAAAGTTTATCTTTTCATAGGACAACACGAAAGAAATTTCATTTTGACAATGGGGCACCTAAGTCTCCACCCCTTCCGGGCGGCTCATGGGGCTGGGAACGTGAAAAACTTTGACTGGGATATAATGGACTGAGCAAACCTATTTTCCGATCCACCTCGCATTACCCCCTCGATCACACATATGCTTTACCTTGGAAATAATGATGAACAATGGTGTGATTGTCGACTTCACGTGTCAAGCAATTTGTGAGTTGCGTACGTGCAGAAATATGTAATTATTTGGACTACACAAGAGAAGTTGCATGTCTGACGTGCCGCCACTTAAGCCGCGGTGCAGCGGCAGGGCTGGCTGCGCGCCTTCAGCCTTGGTTCATGTCAAATACCTGAGGCGCAGGTTGTATTCTCGAACCCAGTTTTGCACAAAAACTAAGATAACCTTTCTTGCCTGCCAAGAATGAGCGGTCTTACAACGCCAATCCAAACCTTTGAAATTCACTGCTATCATATGTGAAATCCATAGCACATGCCAAACGGAATCAGGATTTAGCTTGACTGGCTCCATTCACTTCCATTCAAAATTTTGCGAGCTACAGCCCCATGGATCGGAAGTAGAAAGGCGTGACTTAAGCTGGGCTTACACTGTGCGACTTTTGCCCCGATTTGGCACTCGCACGACTTTTTGAAAGTCAGGCCGATTTCTTGCTCAATCGCAGATCAATCGTGAGTTTCACATCGTGCAGTTTACATGGGGTAACGACAAGCGATTTCGCCTCACGATCGTGCAATCGCAGGGTGGCAAGAAAATCAAAACGGTTTGAAATTCTGGTCGTGGCTCGTGCGTAAATCGCACAGTTAAAGCAGTGCTACGACCCGATTTGACACTTGAATAGGGCCGTGCGATTCGCTGTTGAGCGCGACCTCAGGTGTGCATGTTCCCTCCTCTGCAGCCCGGGGAAACATGCCTGTCGCGTCGTACGGTGGAAGCATTTCGCTCGCATCCGACTGTCGGCTCGTGCAGTGTGAGGACGTGAGTCCTGAGTTGTGAACTTTTAAACAGTGAAATTCCATCGTGCAGTGTGAGCAGAAGCTTAAGACCCACGAGTGAAAATATCGCACATTGTATGCCCGGCTTTAGGTGCCCCATGATCAGTGACCCGTTAACATATATAACCGCTGAAATTTGCTGTTAACTCACAAAAACATGAAATGAAAAGGGAGATCATCGGTGTGCGTTTCAACCTTTCTTTACATTGAGCTTTTTACATTTTTGAGTCATTTTTGAGACATTTTAGATTGGAGATTTAGATTAGATATGGAGAGTATCATGATTTGCCTCAGTAGTCACAGTGCAAACCATGTCAGTCTCATTACCATGCTTGACTAGCCAGATGATGAACTTTTTTTGTAAAACTCACTTGTTTACCACCACGTTTTATGTTGTTCTCAAGAGAGAACAGACCAAGGATATGGATCACTGGAACCATGGAGTGTGGTCTGAAGAGACCAAGATAAACACATTTGCTTTAGATGGGGTCAAGCATGTGTGGTGGTAAACAACAGAGTTTTACAAAAAAGTGTATCATCTGGCTAGTAACAAAAGACCCATTAGAATTCCAGAATGATTCTGGACTTACGATAAATGGCCTCCACCTTCTCCTTGTCCAGTGCCTGGCGTTGGTGGGTAACGTCCCTGCTCTTCCCCCGGAGGTTGCTGACCAGCAGGACATCCAGGAGGAACACTGCAGTTAGCAAAGTACGAACGAAGCTTGACTGTGAATTTGCGTTTTGGGGCCACTGCCCAAGCCAGGCTGTCTATGAAGGTGTTGGAGCCCGGATAGATCTCCACCTATAATAAAAGCACAAAAAGCACAACCCCCCAAAATTGTTATTGATTTAACCCTTGTAAGGTGTTCGTGTTTTGGTTACATAGAAGGTGTTCGGGTCAATTTGACCCGGGCATATAGAAAAACAATTTCTATATATATATATATATATATATATATATATATATATACATATATACAGTATATATATATATATATATATATATATATATATATATATATATATATATATATATATATATATATTTCTATATTTCTGTGTATTTATGTTTTTGAGAGTGGGAGATACAGAAAGACAAAGATAAGGAGACGGTGAAGAAAGTGAGTAAATTCAATCCAAGCTCTCGGATTGAGCCAAGAGTGCTCTTATCGTGCAAGGTTGAAACATTGATGCACAACTGAAGGACCGAACAATATCTGCACTTCTTCTTCCACATGCTTCACCCTCTGCCTTGTCTACTCAAGATGTGATCATCGTTGTATCAGAGAGTTTAGAAAATATTGATATATTAGCCCCCCAAAGTGATGTGGGTCAAAAAGACTCGGGAACACCTGTGTAATGGAAATGTGCGGGGGGGTTGGGGGTCACTAATTTTCTTTTCAGATTCATGTTACTCACTGAGAATGAGTCAAAGCCAGTGAATCTCAGTGTGAAAGAATTATAACTGATGCTATTTTTCCCAAGCTAAAAACCATGACAAGGGTTAAAATGGGCTTTTCATAGCTTCCCATAAATCAAGGCATACGCTTCAAAATCACCTGTAAGCCCTACACAGCCTCGCACCCATGGACAAATCTCCATCGCCACTCTTCCACCTGCCGAATGTGCTCTGCCACCAACCTCACTCCCACCACCAAGACCAAATACCAGACCCTTTCCTCCATTGCTTCTACCACCAACTGGAACTTCCACCCTCCTTAACTCTGTATCACTGCCATCTTTCAAACCCCACCTCAAAACTCACCTTTACAAAACAAAATACAGTACGACAAAAATTCCCTTCCTGACCTCTTTATTTTTATTTTAACCTAGATCCCCATACAAGCCCATTCATGATATAGTGCATTAGTGCATAATTGGAGCAAGGAATCAGCACAGTACCTTCCCTGCAGGTGGTAAAATTTGGGGTGAGCTTGCTGTCCGAGGTTGCGGTGAGCTTGCTGTCCGAGGGTCAAGGGTTTCAGAGCTTATGGACCCTTCAACGTCTGAGGAGGAAGATGTTTTATGGTGTTGGAAGGAGGGTTTGATTGCCGTTTTTACCTCAGCTATCAGATTCGGCAGCTCTAAAAAAAGAAAGAAAACAACAAGTTACACAGAAACATTTTATATTGATACTTACCAACACAACACCCATAATCAATAAGACAAGACAAAATCAGGACAGGCATTAAAGTGAAACGCATTACAAGATGCACGGTTCTGTGACTATCAGGGGCTAGGGGTGGTACTGTTCACAAAATTCACGGTTCGGTTCATATCACGGTGTCAAGGTCACGGTTTTTCGGTTCTCTACGGTTCTTTTTAGTTCACGATAAATGGTGCACTGGTAATATTAAACAATATTTATATAACTGCAGTTATAAAGTGATGATGCATAAGTTAAATTTGACCTTTTGCATATGTCTGAGAACTGCCTCTTGTGCTAACCTGCACTTGCACTTAAACTGTCGTCAGCTGATGTGAGTTGTCTGAGCGTTCCAAATGCCCTCTTTCAATTGGCGAATAGAATCGGACTTATCACTAAATATCCTACATATGATTTGTATAGGCTTATAATGTGAAAATGGTGTGATTTTAATTGTTTCATCCTCTAATTGGTCTTATAAGCTAATGTTTTAATCAGAGAGACTGGATAAGATACTCCTAGAATCTCTGTTTTACATATTTTTCTGGGCAGTACCTGTTTTACCTATTTTTCTGGGCACCACCATATCTGCGACTGAACATTCCACCTGCACTACTACATCTGTGACTGAACTTTCAACCTGCACTAACTCAAAACATACACATGCACACAGTGTTGCCAGATGTGTCTGACCAAATCCCGCCCAAAAGGTTCTCAAAAACCGCCAAAATGCGCTAAATTCCGCCCAAATTCAACAAATTACATTGACTTCTATGGGCCCAAAACGGCTTAAAAAACCGCCGAATGGCCAATTTTTCCCGTTTTTGCCCGCCGACGCTCATTCCAAGTAGCCCAATTGGGCGGGCACCCGCCCAATCTGGCAACACTGGATGCACACACACACACACACACATACATACACACACACACACACACACACACACAAGCACACCGCACTTTCTGCACTAAACCCAAACATACACACACTGACACACAACTCATACTCACACACACACACACACACACACACATACACAGATACACAGACACACACAGACGCACACCGCACTTTCTACCTGCACTAAACACACACACACGCACACAAAACACATACAAACACACACACACACACATACTGCTGCTGGTGTATTTAATAAACCTATTTTAATTATTTATTTCTTCAAATGCTACTATTACTATGACAGAACGCTATAAAGGACTTTTAGGAAAAGCACAACAAAATACCTCCTCTTAATGCATGTTCTCTACAAGGTCTTCTGTTGTCCAGTCTTGCACTTTAAATGTCTGTATGAGCAATGTCTATGTCCATACTGTCTTATGTCCATGTATGAGTACTGTCTATGTCTATACTGTCTATGTCCTTACCTAGATTAGTCTATGTCTGCATGGGAGAGCAAGAAACGCAATTTCAAATTCTTTGTATGACCAGTGCATGTAAAGAAATTGACAATAAAACTTGACTTGACTTGACTTGACTTGACTTGAATTGAATTGCGGTTTGCGACGGATTGCACGGTTCGGTTCGGTATGTGTGTGAATTGTCCGGTTTCGGTTTTCGGTGCAGTTTGTGCCATCCCTATCAGGGGCAGTGGCGGTGCCAGAAATAATTTGTTGCAGTTGCTTAGCAGTTGCTGTATGAATTCAAGAGGTTGCTGGTCAAAAAAAAAAACTTGATCAAAACACCTATATTTAGCAGAGGCACTTTTCGGGACGGGGTGGGGTGGTTACGGTCCTGTACGAGTCAAGTTTACAGTACAGTAACAACAACACAGACTGAAGCATTCAGTGCGAAGTCATTTGACAGTTGAACGTGCGCTCTCCTTGCAATCTCCCTCTCCCTCATACACGCACACACACGGCATCGGTGCGTTGTAAAGATATAGATAGGACAAGACAATATAGATAGAGGAACATCTAGACCAACGTGAAAATAGCCAAGCGACATGTACACTACTAGTCGAGGTGGCACTACGGCCACACAACATATTTACAATATAATTCTCTCAATCAACAGACCGTCAGCAGTCCCCCAACTACTAGGTTATCTGTCCTGTCAATAGTGCTGATTGCAAACTAAATTTAACCTGTGTGCATGGCAGTGCACGTATAGAGCCTGGGGGACCTCTCTTCGGAATCGCTCTTGCACACCGCTGTTGGCACCAGACATAACGGCGGCGCCGTAGTAGCACTGGGCTATGCACTGTTCGTAATTGATGTTGCACTTAGTTAGTGTATTTTTGATTAGAGTAAGCAATGATTCAGCGTCCAAACCATCTGCTGGTGTGAAGTGAAGGAAGTCCTCACGAACTCAATCCCCTAGCAAGTAGCGGACCACTACAGACACCTGTACCTTCTTACTAACATCCCTACTCTCATGCACCAGAAGCGCAAACATCCCTGCGTCTCACACATCTTTACTGATTTGGTCTCGTAACATGTTGGCCATTAATGCAATTACTTCGTCCTGGATGGTGTGGTGAGTGTATTTGGCGTTCTGTGCACAACTGGCCATTTTCTCAGCGACAGTGTTGTTGAACTTGCTGACAGAATGGAGAAATTCCAAAAAATTACCTCTGTTTGAGGAATCTTCTCCCTCCCGATGTCCGCGTAGAGCGATCCCTTGGCAAGCGGTGTAACGCAGGGCCTCAACAATAGCCTTCATATACTCTCTGTTCTCTCTCACTGCCTTAGAATGGCCCTCGTCCAGCGCATTGCAGATCCTGGAGCCAGTGTCTTTCCTGGTTTTAAGTTCCTCCCATGCCACCACAGCATACCTCTGTAAAGTGGACACATTGTGGGTTTGGAGTGTTTTCTGTGCCTTCACCCATGTGCTGAACCCATTCACGGTAAAGGCGGCTTCCTGCACCCCTCCGCCCGAAGTGCCTGCATGCGTAACAATACATTGAATCTCGAGTTGTTGAATACTCAACCCACGAGTATTGTTGAAACCATCCTGGGTTAAAGGCGCGCATTTCAGAGCCGTATTTTTTCTTGGGATATGATCCCAGTACAGGACGACGCGGGTCGTCGCTCGGAGTCTGGCTAAGATCATCTGGTGGAGCTCCACTGCCACTGGTAGAGCTAGCTGGCCTAGCTAGCACGGTTGGTCCAGGCTGCTCCTCAGCATGATCTACCTCCAGACCACTGCCAAGTCCAACACAAGTCTGGCTAACGAGCCCATCACCAGCCTAACCACCGCGAGTCGTGTTTGAACTCGATTGCCTTCTACGAAATAGTAAAAACTTTTCCATGTTTTTCTGAATGTACCCACGAGCTGGCAACGAACATCTCTGACTGATAATCTCGCGAGATGTCCGAATATACGTTTGAAATGTTATTTATTATTTTCTACTACTATCATGGGATAGTCTGTGTGAAGGCCGTCAGCTGAGCCGATACGCACCAATTGGTTCTAGTGTCTTTTAAAAAGGTTTCACGTCCGCCACTGCGAGGTTGCACATCTTTGTTGTCTGGTGGCCGTTTCGCCGGGTGTGTTTGTCGTTTGGGAGTCCGTGTCTGTAGAGAGGCACCTCCACGAAATATGCCAGTTTACATGGGTGTGTGTCAGTCACTGCGATGTGGTCTCTGCATTTGAGGACGCGATCGAATTATCCCACTGGCACTGTGGTCACCTCCTGGTGTTCTGATGGTACCGTGCGTGCGCCCTTGTGTGTTCTCCAGTTGCTGCTCTCCAGATAGGCCTACCAGTGGTAACCTGGCGATCCCTGATGCCCGGGGGCTTCTAACGAGAGGTTGATGTTTTGTTTGCTGTGAACGTGTGTTCAGGAAACGATTGTGCGCCGAGAGCGCGCAGGAATGCTTGGGTAGCCTATGTGTGTGTGCTTGCGAGTTGGAGTGACTGAGTGTGTCCACGGAAACGTTTCTTTTCCTTTATTTATATGATTTCTGTATGATGTTTTGTTGATGAGAAAGTTAGAGTTCTCAGTTATTTGTGTATATTTGTCATTCCTTTTGGTTTGTTTTGTCTGGGAATCAGTTTAACCCTGTTCCGGGACAACCCAACACCGATATTTGGCTTGCAGTGTATTAGAGTAGGGTGCATTTGTGCCACCAGTGTGATTAGTTTCGTGGAAACTGTTTGCTGTGTTCGAAATCCTCGAAACTTTGGTGGATTGCTGTGCCTATTTATTAGTAAATGTACGGGTAACGTCCATGGGGTAGACTGAACAGGTGTTCTACTACATCTCAGAACTCACCATTCTCTGTGTATGTCCTCCATCAGCACTTTTAAATGTCCACCATATTCGATTGTTGAACTTTCATGTGCATTGAGAATAAAAAGAGAATTAATTGTTTTTCATAACCTTGCCTCCGTTTTCCTTTACGAACCTGTGTGTCCTTGGTTGCTAGTGGTTCAACTAAATTGTCCAGTGGGGATTTGCCTCCCCCTGGTGGTGTAGTCAGTAATTACATTGAAAAACTATTTCCAAAACCAAATTGACAAATATAAATATCCACTCTGCTACATAAATATGACTGGTTGTAATTAAAATGTACAGCTATACTTTAAATCATTGCATTTCCAATTTATGTTAGCAATTAGATGAACAAAGGGGGAAGAGGGAAGGGTTTCCTACTTAACACTGTAGCATTTCACTGGCAAGACATCAAGGCCATAAGGAGCATTAGGGCCCTCTAAAATCCAACACTTTCCCTCCCATGAGTATGCAGCTCGCCCAACATGCGCAAGCCAGGGTCGTATAAACTAACGCCAGAGTGGACGGCCCTTGCTAGACAGTTGCGTGACATAGACACAATTAAGAATAGCGGTTAAGGTTGTGGCAGTCAATCACATTCCTATTATGTTAAATAAAGCACATTGACTTTACAAATACTGACAGAAAACAGATAAAAAACGCATTATCAAACCTTGGCGGTTGCTCAGCCAGTCACTGGCTAGTTACATGGCGTTTTTAATTCCGAATTAAATAGTTAGGCCGAATTTACTTTGATCTTTCATTTAATTCTGAATTAAGAGGTGTTTATATTACGTTTTCATAGCGGACTTAACCTAAAAGTGCGTTAATTGCGGACTGAAATGTCTCATGTAAACGTAGCATATGTCAAGACAGTGACTGACTACCCTCTAGCAAGCTAATACTTGTAACGCTAAGCAGATCCCTTACACATTAAAACATACAGATTGTGATGCAAAAAAACAACTAAATGAATATGTAATTAAGATGCTATTCGAGGGAGAACAAATATTCATACTTTACAATTGTGTAGATATTCTTTGCGACCTTGTTTGTGTAGGTGTTATTCCAACGAGCAAACGATGTCCCAACGAGCAAGAGCAAAGAGGATCAGGTATTACAGCAATCTTCTTCCTCTATTTGAACTTCGTTGGTCTCACGAGAAATAAACATCTGTGACGCACAGTTTCGATGCCAGTGATAGGCCCAAGAGTTATAAACATGAACCATATCAAGCTATCTTGGATTTTTATTGGATCCCGCCTTTTATCTGGCCCTGCTAAGTAACTAATTCTAGTGTTCAACCATTCATTCGGCAGGTCAGAGCAGCAGGATGTGGCCAGAATGGGTACTGCAACTATGCTGCTCATTGAAACTGCTGCATATCGCCAAATTGGTTCTACTAGGCCTAAATAATGAAACAATATTTACGAGTGTATAACCAAAGTTCCGTAAGTTTTGCAGTTAAAAAATTGGTTTCTGGAAATTCAAAACGGCAGAACATGTATGACAATTGAGTTTTTTCCAGTCATAATGAATACTTAGAATTTGGTGGTGGTGGTGGTAAGTATTCATGAAAAAGGTAACATTTGTGAATGGGCAGCATGAATTCTGGAAATAAGCTACAACAAATATTGCATGGTGCACCTTTAAATATGGCATACACATAACACATACAACACACATCTGATTGGCATTCATCCAAAAACAGCACTATTTTCCAATCCTTTTACTTATAAGAAATATGTAAGCCCTTAGTAACATAAATTGTGTATGACATATATGACTGAAAATGAATGAAAAAAATGGTTGGATTTGTATATGTGGGTTTGTGCCTTGTATGACTCTTACTGTATAATATTCTTATGGAACAGATATAATCCATATGCGTTTTTAATAAGACTTTTTCATATGGGTTAGGCTGGTGCAATTGTGTTTTCTTCAAAAAGTTTGTGAAATTTGGGCTATATGGTTGTCCGGTCTTGTTACATATTCAAAGTCTTTGCTTTGAATACATAACAAGACCGGACGCCCAATGTTAGCTTCCAGGTAGCATTTTCTCTGATGGCCGCTCGAAATACATATAAATGTATTGGTGAGATATACTTGATTTCTACGTAAATATTAAGAAATATATTTCTGAAACAACGGGAATCTCTTAAGTTACTTTGGTTCATACTAAATTACAATTATAATGACGGCAGTTTATTGTTAAAAAGTTACAAACAGATTTTGATGAAATTGATTCATTCACTGTCTATTGCACATTCCCAATGATACAAAATAGAGGGGATAGTTTACATAGGCCTGCTCCATTCTGCATCATTCGGTTAACCATGTAGAGAACGCAATTCACAATTGTCCACTTGGAGTTCTTGCTGTTGCTGCTGGTGGTGATGATGATGATGATGATGATGATGATGATGACTGCAATAAACAAACTACAATAAACAATAACAATAAGTTATGTAGGCCTTATAAAAGGAGATGATTTAAAGGTGCATTGTGTAGGATACAATTCCAACCTGCCATTTTTATTATTATTTTTTTTTACAAAAAGTGCAGCTTTCAACTTTTTAAGTATATATTTTTTAACCTTTTTTGGGACTCCCAGAGCAGGGAAGCTTTTCATTGTATATAAATGTTTCATATATACACATGACAAATAAAATATCTTGTATCTTGTATGTGGCCAGAATAGGTAGGCCTACTGCAACTATGCTGTTCATTGAAACTGTGCAGACTATAACAAAATTTGATCTTTTCATATTTACTAAATAATAAACTAATATTTATTATTATGACCAGATTACAGTAAGTTCTGCAGCTAAAAATGTACATACCTAGACATTCACAATGGCGGAGCTTGGAGACGATCCCCCTTTTCGTGTATGGAAAGTGACATTTTCCCAGTCATATTGAATATGTCACATAGGCCTACTTGTAATTTGGAGGTCATGGTAAGTATTCATGACAAAGGTAACATTTCTGAATGGTATTTTTTGAAAAAAGGTTCGCACACCTCTTTGAATTTTTCCTTCTTGAAGTTATTTTTTCATCTTTTTATTTATTCATTCATTGGCAATGACGTTTCGACCTCTCGGTCTTCCTCCCTTTTTTCAAAAAACACGTAATCTTTTTGTTCAGCACCAGGGATTGTGCACAAGTAACTCTCTGCAAGAACATTTCTGAATGGGCAGCATGAATTCTGGAAATAAATATCAATAGGCCTGAATAGGCCTATCCATATCCTCAGACACATTCTTACACGTCTGAGTATACTGTATATCTTAAACAGTCATGTCATAATTTATGTCATAATTTATTCAAGCAAAGTAGTGCTCCTGTTTGCACCTGATCAGTCATGTTACTATCAGGAAGATTATGATGATGATGATGATGATGATGATGATGATGATGATGATGATGATGATAAGGCCTGGACTGGTTATCTGGCATATTTCCCTGTGAGCCAATTATGTGGAGACAGTGCAGAGATGCCCGGGCCTTTTTTGTCCCAGTCTAGTCCTGATGATTATTGTCACGGGTGACAATGATCTGTGGGGGAGGGGGAAAAAAGGAAGAAAAGAAACCTTTGGTGCGGATTAGATTTTAATGAATGTATGAATTGAATCTCTCACTTCTTGTTTTATTTCATTAAAAGAGGAAGTTCCAGTGGACATAAAAAGAGATGAGACAGAGAGAAGACCATCACTAGGGGTCAGACTGTAAGGACAGGACTGAGCGAGTCAAGAAGTGACAACCAAAGGAGAGCAAAACGCCACGACCAATCAGCTGTTGAAGCAAGGTGAGACTACTGAGATGTTACATTTTTCTTAACTGGACGGAAGACACCGGAACAGCACAGAACGACTGATGAAGATGGTTTATCCATCAACATTTTAGTCTCTATGTTGTGCACTTGATTAAAAGCAGAAAAGAATTGCATTTGTGCTACTCCGATGTCTTCTCTCCACTTAAGATTTCATAGATGACAAAACAGAAGTGCATGGAATTACTCCTTTGATCTGGTTATCCGCAGTTACTGTACACTGACCATAGAGTAAAATGTACACTTTTTTGCTGTGGGACCAAATGTGATCTGAAATGGAGATAATTTCAACTCTTGAGGAGTTTTTAGCTTGCAATGATGTTTAAAAACTTCAAAGTATATGCTTATATGTTAATGTCAATATTTTGTAAATAGGTTTGTACATAAGGACTGGTGTAACATGGTAAAAATATGTGTGAATATTTGTAAATATCTGTAAATACTAGGATGTATTTCTCTGAATTAGGTCTACCTGCAATCAGAACTTGACTGATGTATCATGTGACCCTTCCTACCTATAAGGATGACATGTGTCTATCTTGATTCAAGTCTGATGAAGAGCGATGGGCTCGAAAACGTTCACTTGAAACTAAAAGAAAAGCAACACGGGACATTCATCTTTATGTTCACAGTTTTGACTTTTTTGTCCTGTACCTGCGTCTTGGATGTGCGCACCACCACTTCACTTAACTCTTGAAGAGTTGTAATGACACCCCATTTTTTTTACTGTCTAGTCGTTACCAGTATTTAACTTCCAGTGTGGTGAGCAGAGAAACTAACCTATGCATCAACAGCTCCTAAATGTCAGGTCTTTCCTTGATGCAGATGTTGGTCCATGCTGTGCTGGCTTCCTTCTGTGTGTGCCTGGTCTCAGCTTCAGTCCTCTGCCCTGATGGAAACACTTGTCCAGACAAGAACACCTGCTGCCTGACCAACTCAGGATACTACGGCTGCTGCCCCCACCCCTTGGTAAGTTCATGAAGACATGTTCAATGAAACACAAAGAGACAGATCAATAAAAGTGTGCATTTGGTACACACCATATTATAAATAGTATTTTTTGTGTTTGCATCGCCTATTCAGTATAGCCATATATGACCTTTAAGTGTAGCAATGGACGTTTATGGTACAAAATAAAACATCATCAAATGTTCTTATAAACCACTATAAAATGAATATAAAATTCCCCAGAGTGCAAAATGGCTATTTAATTCTGACCAGTGATCACTTGTGGCTGAATTCTATATTGGTACCATTTATTTCCAGTGATAATGATAATAATTATAATAGCCTACTAATAATCTAAGTACTGAACACACTGAGTAGAAAATCATACGCATATTCATGTGTAACAGTTGGAAATACTGCAAATATACAAGATTGAGGTATTTAAGAGAAACCAGATCCTATATGATACTCCACATATATATATATATATGAAGAGCTCTTTTCCAAAATGAGATATATCCATTTTGTAGAATGTTGGGAAATGGACATTTTTCTATTGGGCTTTCCATTGAATTGCATTGCAAAATGCATTTTATAGAGGTTTAAAAAGTATGTTCTGAAAACATTAGAAAGGCAAGAATTCACACATAGATGATAGGACCTCTTAACAGTCAATTCCAATATTAAAATGCAAAAAGTCAAAAATGGTGGATATAGCGTTTTGGAAAAGAGCTCTTCATATATATATATATATATATATATATATATATACACACACATGACATACATACTGTATGTGTCCTTTCATTTCTTCTTCCTCCTCCTGGTGCGACCTCTGAGTTGTTCAAATTTGCTATGCCTTTATTTACTCTGTTCCTCTTCCTAATAGCTTTTTTATGTGCTCCAAAGCTAAGTTGGAGACATTGTTTGTTGTTATGTCCATCCATGTTTAACTGATCAACTGACTTAAAGGGTAACTTCAGCCAATTTCAACATGCAGTTGTAATGCTCACACTACCATGAACTTGTCAGTACCTGGGATTTTTTTCTTCAGCCTTTTCCGAGATTCTTTGTCATGGTAATGGGGTCAGGTGTTCGTTTACATAAAAAAAAACATCTTGAATTATTACCAAAAACATCCAAAAGGTTAGACAACATCAGCAGACATCTAGGAAAAAGCGATACCTTTTGAAATATTTGGAGTAGGCCTATGTTAAGATTTTTTAAAATGTAAATAAAAGCTGCCCCCTTTAGAATAGCTCATATCTCGGCAAGGGCTGAGCCGAAAAATGCAGCATCACCGGGTACTGACAAGTCAAGGGTAGAGTGACCAATACAACAGCATATTGAAATTGGCTGAAGGGATCCTTTAAAAAATGGCGGTGAGAGGTTTGGCAGCCTTTCGAAAGACCTAAAATAATATTGCTTAAAAACATGTTGGTCATCCAAAGATGAAAACCACTAGAACTAGTAGTGCTTAAAAGTTACAAATTACAAAGTTACAAAGTTACTTAATATAACCTTCACTGATATGTATCTTCCAGGCTGTCTGTTGTCCAGACAAGCTCCACTGCTGCCCGAACGGCTACCATTGCTACACTACCAAATGCGTCAAACAAGGTCTGCCGTGGCTTAGACTGCAACGGAGCAAGAACACACCTGCCAAAAAGGAAACATTCCAAACTGGCACACCCCTCCAGCTTTCACCTCCTAAGCCTGATAACAGCATTGCTGTCAGAGAGTTGTCGGCCATTTTGGAGAAGCCATCCGGTGTTGGTGTTGCTGATGTGCGCTGTGACAGCTCCCACACCTGCCCTGATGGTTCTACATGCTGCAAAAGTGTGTACACAGGTGCCTGGTACTGCTGCCCCTACACCTCAGTGAGTGAACATTTTTATTTCTTACATTTATTTAATCTTCCGTTAACCAGGAAGTGGTCACGTTGAGTTAGAACTCTTCTGCCAAAGAGTCCTGGCCAAGGCAGGAAAAGTATTAAGCACATGTTACTGAAACCAGTTGGGATAACTTACACCTGAACCTGAACTTGAAGACGCACTTGGTGAGAGGTGAAAGAAAAATGAATAAATGAAAGAACAGTAATGAGTGTTTTACAAACTTCCATCCCTGTTCAACTCTTCCTGCCTCACACCTGCAGTGCACTTGTATTACTGAAGGCTTGTGCAAAAGGACTTTCATAAACTGGAGAGAAGATACCAGAGCAGCACAGATGCAATTCTTTTCTTCTTTTAATTAAGTGCATAACATAGGAAGATGGTACAGTACATCCATCGAAACATTAGTCCCTATGTTGTGCACTTAACATAGGCCTACTCCAAATATTTTCCCAAAAGGTATTGCTGTTTGCTAGTTGTCTGCTGATGTTGGATGTTTTTAGGAGTAAATGAAGATGTTTTGTTTTGAAATGTAAACAAACACCTGCCCACCACATTACAATGACCAGGATCCTTTAATTAAAAGAAGAAAATGATGGCATCTGTGCTGCTCCGATATCTTCTCTCCAGGTTTCCTATCTATCTCCTGTCGATGCATGCATGCACCAGATGACAAAACAGAAGCACGTGGAACTACCCATGTGTTGAGGACTTTCATGAACCTTGATTTGATTGTTTGTCTATGGAGGATCAGTGCTGTGCAGAGGGTGTTCACCGCTGTCATGGCTCATATTGATTGATTGATTGATTGATTGATTGATTGATTGGTTGATTGGTTGATTGATCTATCTGTTTGTTTAGGGCCAGTGCTGTAAAGATGGTATCCACTGCTGTCCTCATGGCACCTACTGTGACCTCAAAACCTTCCGCTGTCTGGGGGGTAATGACTCCATACCTGCCTCTCCCCAAATACCTGCTCTCAGGACTGACTATCAGGTACACAAAGCAATCACACATTTCTTTTCATTTCATTTATTTTTTTATTAGGGACAGTGCACAACATATAATTGAGCCAGATTATAGCCATGAGGCAAATTTTCATCTGTTGTCATTGGACAGGAATTGGTGTTAAGATGAAAAATCGGATTCAAATTATAATGATACAAAAATGTGACAACAATACAATGGGTGCACTATTTGCAAACAGGCCTACTGTACATTATATTACATGACCAAGTATACATCATTTAAAAGTTAAACTAAAAAAATAAAAAACACACACCAGATATACTGTATGATAAAGTAAACATCAAGACACAAAACACAAGTCCACACTAAAATGTCCACAGTGCTGCCCCGCTTTTAGCCATTTCTTAAGACCTGAGTTAAAACTAAGCGTGTTGCTTTGCCTGATATTTACAGGAATACTATTCCATAGCCCTGCTGTTTTTACTGTGAAGGCACTTTGTCCAAAAGTTATTTCTAAACACACTGATGCAGTCCCCTCTAGATGATGAGTCCAAAACATCCCAAACTGGCACACCCCTCCAGCCGGATAACAGCATTGCCCTCAGAGAGTCGTCGGCCATTTTGGAGAAGCCATCCGGTGTTGGTGTTGGTGTTGGTGTTGCTGATGTGCGCTGTGACAGCTCCCACACCTGCCCTGATGGTTCTACATGCTGCAAAAGTGTGTACACAGGTGCCTGGTACTGCTGCCCCTACACCTCAGTGAGTGAACATTTTTATTTCTTACATTTATTAAATCTTCTGTTAACCAGGAAGTGGTGAGTTAGAACTCTTCTGCCAAAGAGTCGTGGCCAAGGCAGGAAAAATATTAAGCACATGTTACTCAAAATGTGATATTGTCATGGCTCTAACCGGTTAGGATAACTTACACTTGCTGTGTGCTAATGCTGGTTATCAATACAGTAGAGAAGATATAACGATTAAATCCCACTGTAGATCATGCAGATTGCCACACATTTTCTTAGGGGATAATTTCAAAGACTGTCCGATTGATTGATTGATTGATTGATTGATTGATTGATTGATTGATTGATTAAGAATGAGAGTTCTGAAAACACTACACCCTTATTAGTGCTGTTGCTTTATTTTGTTAATTCCTAGACATGCCTCGCTAACTTCATGTTCAGGGTTGCGCTGTCACAAAGAGATTGAACCTCAACCTGAAGAACACTTGTCGAAAGGCCAAAGAAAAATAAATACATAAAAAAGAACAGCAATCAATCAGTGTGCAGTGTTTTCTCAACTTTCATCCTTGTTCAAGTTTTCCAGCCTCACACCTACACTTGTATTACTGAAGGCTTGTGGTAAAGGACTTTCATGAACTTTGATTTGATTGTTTGTCTATGGAGGATCAGTGCTGTGCAGAGGTTGTTCACCGCTGTCATGGCTCATATTGATTGATTGATTGATTGATTGATTGATTGATTGATTGATTGATCTGTTTGTTTAGGGCCAGTGCTGTAAAGATGGTATCCACTGCTGTCCTCATGGCACCTACTGTGACCTCAAAACCTTCCGCTGTCTGGGGGGTAATGACTCCATACCTGCCTCTCCCCAAATACCTGCTCTCAGGACTGACTATCAGGTACACAAAGCAATCACACTCCTAGATAATACTGTCTTTATTACAAGTGGTACAAATGGACATAGTAAATGGTCATTTAAAAAAATGTACTATAGTGCTTGATCCTTTTGAGAGTATAATAAATATAGACACATGGTATGTTTGTATCCATGCTTTGTTGTATCCATACTATAGCAAATTGGTAGGTTAGGCCTACCTATGGGAAATTGCATTTCAACCAAGTAAGTTGCTAAAATCGATGCTTTGCAGTAACACATCCCTGGACCCATTGCCTGGTTCACACCAGACTGTATCACAAGTGAGATATGTCTTTCAGATTGGAACGATTGGGATTTCCCAGGATGGACCTGTGCTGTCTGAATGAAATGGTCCTCCCTTAATACATCCCATTACCTATTTGTTCCCTTCCCTGGATCCCTGCACCATCCTCCAGCAGTATCCTGTATCCTATGCTTGCTTGCATCCTTGTACCCTTCATAGTCACAAAAGGCTGATGTTTCTATACACTTCCCAGGATGCATGTATGTGCATGCATATATCCCTGTGTCCTTGCATCCTTGTATAGTACATAGTAGTTACAACAAGCTGTTTGGGCTCTCTCCCCCTACAGGACCCGTGCTGTCTGAATGGGAATGAGGCAGGCTGCTGCCAGGTGGGGTTCCACTGTGACACCGAGCGGAGGGTCTGTGTGGACGACTTGGCCCCCCTGGACATCCACACCACTCTGGAGGTGAACAGTAAAAATATAAGTGTTATTTTAAAGGTAAAAGAGTCGAAATTCACTCTTCAGATAACATTTGGCCCCACTCAAAAAAGTAATAGTGTTAATTGGAATATTTGGTCAGTGCAACATTTTTGTTAAATTCCTTCTACTACTAAATATTTTGTAAATGTCAACACTGGAATGTGGAAAAGCTATTGAACACTGGTGGCCCCTGGAGCAGAGTGGGTGGGTACTGGGTAGTCATCTTGTTGTAGAGTTGTAATTACGCTGGTCATCTCTCCACAGTGTTATGAATACTCTGTCTGGAGTTATATGAGCTTACTGTGCAATATTAACACGCCATGTTTTACTCTGTGGCTGTGCAGGGGCAGGAGCAGGGACGGGAGCTGGAGGCCCTCGGAGGTGGACGAGTGGCCCTGAGGGGCATCATCCGCTGTGACGGAGGGCTCTACTGCCCAGCTGACCACTCCTGCTGCAGGACTCCCACCGGGGAGTGGGGCTGCTGCCCATAACAGCTGGTAATTAATGACAAGAAATAAATAAACAAGAATACACAAAACTACAAACAAAACTAACTCTTTCTGTGTAAGTGTGGTTTATACTGTAACCAGATTATACCCAGTCAACATGATTAATTGGCTTTTCTCCAAAGACATTTCTACAGGCATATACTTGGTGTTTAAACAATTTGTTAAGCACTATAGAGTGGGACTGGTACAAATATGTTTCTGAGTACTTGTCTAAGGAACTAAGCTAAGAGGTATTCTTTAAAATATATATTTTAAGAAAAAAGTGCATAGTACCTAAAGGCACTGTCTGTGGTATTTTGGGGGCAGATTGTAGTAAAAACAGTTATCAGATATTGGACATCAAATCTCACTAATGGTCTCTGTCTCTGTCTCTGTCTCTCCATAGGGCGTGTGCTGCACGGATGGCAGACACTGTTGTGATAATCACATGACATGTGATGAGTCCTCTTTGAGCTGTAATCAAGGAGAGAACTCCGTCCCTTCAGCCTCCATGGGCCAGATACTGCAAATCTGATGCCTCAGCAGTCAGCATACGCCATTCTAGAATGGCAGTCCGCACGCTTCATTCTAGAATGGCGGTCAGCACGCTTCATTCTAGAATGGCGGTCAACACGCTTCATTCTAGAATGGCAGTTCTTTCTCATCTCATTTCATTCCACTTAGCACTGAGCAGAAAATGTGTTTCCATTCAAATCACATCTATCAATAACAGAGATCACATTTCACAATCTTATTCTAATGGCCTCTTCCATGAATTAACCTACAGTAAAGGCTTAATAAATAAAACTTCTTCATTTGACTCAGTGTGATTTTGTTCTCACATACTGGATTAGGAATTCTATATGAGATTTAGTATCCATACAGCTTCAGTCCTGCTTTAACCATAGCTGGTGTGTTTCACATAAAACAGAATTCCGTTGCACTCCTTCGCCATTTCATACAACAGCTTCATGGTGGTGGTGATGATGTTCTGGGAAGGCATTGTAGAATGACAGTTCTTATTCATCTAATTTCATTTAGTATGCTTGCGAGCAAGCAGAGGCCGTAGGCCTACCCCTTTTATTCGTTCACCAGACTTGTTTTTCCTCTGTTTTCGGTCTGTTTTTACCCTCATTGAAATGTATGGTAGAATGTTCAGAATGATGACGTCACAAGCCCTGGCAGTTAGAGTGAGAGGTGACCTGTCCTCGGTTTTTAAATAAAATAAAATCAACCTCTTCAACTATCAACTAGGTAAAGGCATTGGCAGAGAGGTAATGGCTCCGACTACAAACTGTGTTAAAATCATTAGCCAACTCTTAGAAATTCATTTAGAAAAGTGTGTGTGAACATGGGCAGTCATGGGTGAGCGGTTAGGGCATCAGACTTGCATCCCAGAGGTTGCCGGTTCGACTCCCGACCCGCCAGGTTGGTGGGGGGAGTAATCAACCAGTGCTCTCCCCCATCCTCCTCCATGACTGAGGTACCCTGAGCATGGTACCGTCCCACCGCACTGCTCCCCATGAGGCGCCACTGAGGGCTGCCCCCTTGCACGGGTGAGGCATGAATGCAATTTAGTTGTGTGCAGTGTGCAGTGTTCACTTGTGTGCTGTGGAGTGCTGTGTCACAATGACAATGGGAGTTGGAGTTTCCCAATGGGCTTTCACTTTCGCTTTAAGGCCTGAAGATGTCCATTTTTTGACTGAACCATTTGGCCTAGAGAAGGGATCTCAGCTTTGACATGAGAGCAAGGTTGTGACATTTATGTGTGTCAATACCATTTGACAACTTGCAAAACTTTAGGAGATACAGTAGGCCTATGGTAAACAGACATTCCATTTTTACAGGTCTGTCTATTGGTAAAAAAAAATATGTCATTGAGATATACTGTAGAAGCTCCTTTTTAGTAAAGTGTTCCTGGTAGTTGTCTCAAAGATGTTCATACTAGAGAGTGACTAAATTTGAAAGGTTTGGGACAGTCTCTATCCATTGTACACCTCTTTTTGCCTTACACAGCTGGCACATTGCTGCTAGCCAAGCTGTTGATTCCCATTTGATTAAGGAAATGTTGGTTTGTCTCTTATTTTGACCGTGACTGACAAAAGATGTCCAATTCCTGAAGCAATTAGATCTCAGGACAACATTTAATCACATTCCCAACACACACATGACATTTTGCCTTGGCTGAAAATGTCTGCGTATGACATTTCAGTCTTGTGTTTACACATGGGATACTGCGCAGGCTTGGGTGGTGGGTGGTGGTCATGCTGGTGGTGGTGGTGGTGTCGTGGTGGGTGGTGTTGAGGTGGGGGGTTGTGGACATTTAACTCTGTTTGATCATGCCCACTGATTCAGTTAAACGCCAGTGGCCAGTCCAGACACACCACCGCTATCACCACCATCCAAGCCCCCCCACTGGCCGCAGGCAGCACCAGCTTGGCTAGGCGGTCCAGCCGGGCATGAGCCACCTCGTCTGGACCGCTGCTTCCTCGAGAGACTGTGCCCTGCGGGAGCAGCCTGTTTGGATGTGGATATTGCGGGGTAGTGGTGGTGGTGTTGTTGGTAATGACGCTGCTGCTGCTAGTGGTGGTGGTGATGGTGGGAATCAAGAGGAGGCTGAGGGCTGATGGTGATGTCCATGGGTTTGGTGGGGTGGAGAAGATGCACTGTGGTGTGGCATTGTTGACTATCTCTGTCTGTCTGTCTGTCTGTCTGTCTCTCTCTCTTTCTCTCTCTCTCTCAATGTTTTTCCCCAAAGTGGTGGTGATTTTGGCTGGAGTGACCGCTGTGTTACGCCAGCATGCATGTGCGATTGCCAATGCGTCTGGGAGCCATAAACAGTGAGAATGGCGGGAAGCAGCAGAAGCAGCCACAGCGGCTCACAGATTAATTGAGGCAGAGGCAGCTGGCACCATGACAACTCTCTCGACAACTAAATCGCCCATTCCATCAGACGTTGAGATGCCAGAGGTGCAGCAACAGATGCATAGGGAGGAAACAGGGTGAGGGACAGGTGAACAAAAATCAACCTACTATACCCCTGACTGCACATCTACGCGTTGTATGAATAAGTAAATATGCACAGCTACTGTCTACTGTAAGTGCAGCCAGGCAGCCCTCTGAAGAGCTTTGTTCTCTATTATTCCGCTTGATTCAGGTGAAAGCGCCTCAGGGTTTTTGCTGTCCTCAATCTGTGTTTTCTTTTTTTCTGGTTCCTTTTTCCCTGGTCTACCCCGTGGGTATTTATTTGTGTCACTGCAGCACTATTGGTTCTCTGTCGAGGCTGGAGGCTATAGGGTGGTGTGGGTTGAACACCACATGTAGAGGGGACATAGTAGAGGGTGAGGAGCTAAACAGGTGTCTTGTTGGACTACGTAGCCCCTTAATGCACGCCGTACCTCCTGTGGCACGCTGTAATAGGCATTGAAGTTAACTACTTTAGTACTACATCTGTGACTGAACTTTGAACCTGCACTAACTCAAAACATACACATGCACACACACACACACACACACACACACACACACACACACACACACACACACACACACACACACACACACACACACACACACACACACAAGCACACTGCACTTTCTGCACTAAACCCAAACATACACACACTGACACACAACTCATACTCACACACATACACACACACACACACACATACACAGGTACACACACACAGACGCACACCGCACTTTCTACCTGCACTAAACACACACACACACACACAAACATGTGTCTTGTTGGACTACTTAAGGTTCTTGGTTCTGTTCAAGCAATGTCGTTATGATGTAATTGTGTTTTTTCAGCAAATAGTGAATAGGCCCGCCGGCAACCCCATCTGCAGTAAGGGGCTACTAAGATCGTGCAAACAGGTTTGCAGAGAGCTATATACAGTATGTGCACTTAATAGGATTGTGCAAACATAGGTTTTCAGAGAACTATATACAGTATGTACACAGGAGGGGGTGAGGGTCACAATAAAGTGTCCGTCCTCTAGGGTAGGGCGTGAGGGTCACAATACAGTGTCCGTCCTCTAGGGTAGGGGGTGAGGGCCACAATACAGTGTCCGTCCTCTAGGGTAGGGGGTGAGGGTCACAATAAAGTGTCCGTCCTCTAGGGTAGGGCGTGAGGGTCACAATACAGTGTCCGTCCTCATAGGTCGGTGAGAGAGAGAAAGAGAAAGAGACATTACATTACACATAGCTGCTGCTTTTTTCATCCAATGCACATTGGTGACAGTCCTTCGAGCTTTCATGTTTTCATGTTATTTGGGGGTAACCATGGCACCCACAATTAACCATGATTTTTTTTTAGCTTGGTTTGTGACTATGGTTGAACCATAACCACAAACCATGCTAACAGAACATGAAAACCATGATTTGTTTTTAGCTTTTCCAGTGTTATGCCCGGAGCGATATCTTGCAACTTCCAGTCACGAAACTCGTCTTGCCAAGCGTTTTTGCAAGGGCCCGCACTTCACGTTCTCCATAGAAGATCAGCTCGTTGCTGTCTTTTGGCCAGAAGTGCTTTTCCAGGGGTTTCAACATCTGGACCAGGTCCGACTCTGGCATGCGCATTTTCAATCCGTCAATCACCGACTGATAAAACTGGTGCCTGTTTATTTTCTGTAAGCCCTCGGATACTTCCACATCTTTAAACAGGCCCACGGACGCGCGCTGTTCGGCCTTCAATGTGGATTTCCCACCGCTTTCCTTCATGGCAGTCAGGACGTCCCTCGTCTGCTGGATGTGGCGAGTGGCATCCACCAGGGACAGGTCTCTCCACTGGAGCTTCAAGGACAGGCTTTGCAGCTCTCGTAGCATGTCCTTCATGCACGCTAGATCCAGTAGAAAGCCAGTGTTTGTGAGGTGTTTGCGCAGACCCAGGAATTTTTTCCTCTCCGTGTCATTTCAACTTGGGTCCTCACTTGCGGTCTTGAAGTGCCGTGCTAATGCAAGGAAGTTGTTGCACACTGCTCTCACTGTGTTGAAGCTGCTCGCCACCCATCGGATGCTTAATATTTGACCAATTCTCCGAACTTGCATATTGAGGTCAGCAGCCGCCTCCTCAAGCAAGCGAGCATTCTTCGCAGACTGGTGGTACAGGGCATAAAGTTTAGATATGAAAATCTCAAGGTGGCTACATCCAGCAACCTCCTTCAGTGCGTCATGGACGGCCAATTCAAGGCAGTGGGCGAGGCAGTGTATTGCCCGAATGTTGGGGAAGTCCCGTTTTAGCCTTGCAATCAGCCCAGTGGTTTTGCGGATGAGGACTGCTGCACCATCTGTGGCGATGCTAATGAGGTTCCGGCCTAAAGATTTGTCGGTCAAACCAGCTTGGCGCAAACTCTGTCTCAGACAGTTGTGAATTGACTCTGCATCTGTGCCCTCTGTCAGCTCTACAATGTCTAAAAAAAACATTGTCCACGTCTCCTTTCCAGCCACGTCACACCTCACATAAATAATGAGATAGGCACGTCCGTGCACGGTGCTCTCATCAATGGTTAGGCTGAATTTTGAATTGTTTTCTTTTATGTTTGAGACAAAAAAAATTCTCATCTCCTGCGCAATGTGTCCTGTCATTTCAGCACATGATTTGTCAGATTTGTGCAGAGGACCCACTTTTGCTCCGTTCAGCTCCTGCAATTTCATTAGAGAAGGTAGCTTTTGATATGCCAGCCTTTCCTTAGCCGATCTAAAGGACGACGCAGTTTCTTCTGTCACTTTGGCATTGATCGCAAGGACTCTGTTGGGAAGAATGTCCTTTTGCTTGGTCTCTGTTAGCTCGACAGCCCTTCTGTGCACGTTGCTATCCCTATGCTTGTATATTTTTTTCCGTAAGCCGAATGGTGTCTGGCTACTTACATCACCGTGTATCCATTCCTCGGAAATGTGGACGCCACTTCCAATGTTATCCGAAAAAAGGGTTTTGGTGTCCCGGCAAACAGTGCATCCCAACTTCCCATCCCTTGAAAACAGCCAGGGGTTGCGGGACTTACCCCACTGCTGGCTTGTCCAGATGCTCGGGTGAGAGAGGCCGGCGGTGGACATGGACTCATCGGCAGATAACTCCACGCTACCTGCTGGCTCATCCACCTGCTGCATGCTGATAGCGGGTCCGGCATCCTGAATAGTGCAGGGGGGTGGGGGCGGTTGTCCACGGTCTGACTGAACATCTCGCTGATCCTCTTCGGAAAGTTTACTTAAAAAAGAAAAAAAAGAAATTGGCAAGTGTGCCTTGCTGATGTTTAGCCATTGCTAATGCTCGCTTTATCTGACTGTGGATGCATGGGGAATGATGTAAAAAATCACTTTCTCCACCTGCTACCACACCCACAACATACATTGTAGCAACATAAGCGTGGGAAAGGTGACAAAAAACAAGCTTAATATAAGCGATTTTCGGCTTCTTTTTGTAAGCTTTGAATGGATTATTACTACCACACAGACGCTTGCAAAGACCAGGATCGTCTCTGACAAGGCACGTGACGACCCACCTGGCGTTTTTTTAGTATTTGGTCACATCTTTTAGGCTTGTTTTCAGGTCGCTTATTTCTCGACGTTTATGATCTGGCAACACTCATCGAAGTCGTGGGAAAGTTATTATGGGGACGCTAGTGTTGTCAGTTTATGCAGTCGTCAGTATGTTTTATTTTTTTATGTAAACACAAACACAACACTTTCTCACTTCGGATATGAAATACATCCCATTAGACAGGATTTCTATGTCAATTGAAATTATTTTACCAATATTTTTAGAGACCCCCCAACATTTACCAAACTATGTTTTCGGGGGGTCTTGTGTCTGTTCCAGGGGGTCTGGGATCCCCCTAGTCCCCCAGTAATTCAAACCATGACTGGCGAGACTAAGCAGAAAGACCGTCTTCTCGCTGCCGCCACGTCATGCTCTGTGTTTAACTGGCCTAATACGCCCATGTGTTTGTCCTTAGGCACAATACTGTAGGCCTGCAGAAATAGCTCATGTTTGCAGACAGATAATGAAGAGAGAGAGAGAGAGAGAGAGAGAGAGAGAGAGAGAGAATTTCCATGCGTTTGTATAGATTGTTTTACTTACAGTATGATTAATTAACAGTTTGAAGGTGTGTGTGGTAAAACACCACCTGTTCAAGGAGGGGTGGAGGCCCTATTACGGCACATGCAGATACGCACACACAAATCATAATTAGCCATTTTAATTGAACTTTCTCCCTTGTTGACTGAATTTAAATGTAGCTGTATTACTAACTCAATTAAACATTGAACTAATCTTAACTACAGCTCACAACATACCGTGATACCGCCTAGCTGCCTGCTTCTAAGCAAAAGTTCAACATTAGCGTGCTTAATATGCTCGAAGTATCATTGGGTAACACTTTAATTTGCTGGCATTTGATCTGCAATAAATGCAACGTTATGCACTTAACATTTACATTGACTCTAATACTACCCAAAGGACATGTGAGTGATTCTACGATTCGCCTACGCTTTTGGCAAAAGCAAAATGTCAATTATCAATATTTTTTTTCAACTAAATGACCTAGATGTTTACATAGTGTATATGGGTAGATGACGGATAGGCAGCAAAAAACATTTTTTTCACAAAACATTGTTTATGACGGAAAAAAGTATATGTCTACGTAGTGCAGCAATTAATCTTTCAAAAAATCCAAGTGGTCACAATGTTGGTCTATTCATTGATTATTTATTTACGTTGATAAAGCAATTTGCTGAAAATATGTCCTTTGGTGTGACGTTAAGAAATAAATATATTAAGTAATGTAGAAATGGCTTGATGGAGTTTTATGAACATTGTTACACTCTTCATATTTATTGCAATTTGTTAAAGTCTTAATTTAATGAGAAATTACCATTTAAGTATTTTTTTTCCCATTAGATGTGAGATTATTAGAAACCTTCGAGGAAAAACAGGGATATCTTTCTTTTAAATGTTCAAAATTGTCCGAATTTATACTAACTTTTCAGGGACGATAATTTGTTCTTCCCTAATGCAATATTCAGTGTTTATCAAACATATTGTTTAGCTCAAACAAATATTTGAGCGTTTAAAACATGTCACACCGTAGGACATTCATGTCACGCTAAAGGACAGAAATGCAAAACTGAGCCAGAAACAAATATATCAACATGATTATTTTGTCTTTTGATCATAATATAATGTTGTAGTCAATATGGACCTACACTTTACACTTATAAGTCTTTGAATCGTCGATTATCAGCCTATCGTAACTCTTAATGACAGCCATGCGGTCATTAAATGTAACCTGCAGAGCTCATAAGACTCATACTGAAGTGTGACCTTGGCATGACCATCACACTTTTGTAGGTATGCTATGACTGTCACACCATTGAACCTGTAGTGTGTAGTGGCCAGTGCCTGTTTGGTATCTCAAGCTGGACAGCACATTTATGCTGTATATTGAGCTCTCCACAGCATACTTTATTCATCTATACTCCTCTATATACTCTCTCACTGATCTTTCCTTCACTGTTACCGTTATATTTTATGGTTTCAAAGCACCATTAATGACATTTTATATCATTTGACAGTATCTAAAATCAACAGCAAATATTCATCAACAATGCATCAAAGTATAAATTCCAAAGGCCATTGCCAATAAAGGAATAAGTAATTTGAATACACAATATTTATCTAGTCAAACAACAACAACAACAAAAATGTACTACCAGTTGTTTTAAAAGCTATTTCTCAAATATCTAGTCCATTGGTGTGACCTGTTTGTCCTTTGGTGTGATACTCCAAAGTGTCACACCATAGGACTTTTACCATCACACCATAGGACTTTTACCATCACACCATAGGACATTTGAGCTTTTGAGTTAATTTAAAGCCATGTCGTTGCCAACTGAAATACAATTTCACCTTTAGTAAGATGCATTTTCATACATCTACATAAGAAAAAAATATGAAAAATATACACTATTGTCAAAATGTATTTTATGGCTGTCACACCAAAGGACTACAAAACTAATACATCTTGTGGTAGCAAAACATAATTGATTGACTGAAGAACTCTGAGAGAAAAATCTAAAATCCACCCTTGCCATTGGCTTCTTAAGGGTCTAAAGTCACAATTTATGTACCGCTGGAGCTTCAACAATAGATAATTATCCACAGAATTAACCAAAAATATGATGTCACACCACAGGACATTGTTTTCTGCGACAAAGTTTCATAAGTACATACGGTCTCAGAAAAACAGGAAAAAAATTAAACATTGCCACTTGCTAAAATAGACACCTTGAAAAACATGCCAGGGTTGTTTAGACAAATGACTGAGCTTTGATTATTTATTTAAAAATGTTATAATATGGAGAACCAGGCTTGCCTCAGTCACACCATAGGACAAATGTGACATTTGACTCAAAATTAAGTATACTTATTTAAGCTCTGTATTTATTACACATTACTTTTTCACAACAACGACATTAGTTTAATCATTTAAAGCATTGACAATTTTGAAAGCATGAATTTACTTAATTTTAAGAGCCTGCGACAGCAAAATTTACACGTCACGTCATCTACCCATATATTTAAGTTTCCAAACAAACAAATTGCCAAGCTTAATCTTAAATCATTTGATAAATACTCTAATGAAAGCGAACATTTGCTTGATTATTTTGTCAACAGTGTTATGGACAAATACTATGTCATTTCAAACATATATAAAAATACTACAGAGTTGAAACAACATACGTTTGAAAGTGCTTATGTCCCTTAGCAATAATGTTGTCATTATTGTTACCAGATTTTTTTTCGCCGTTCTGACCGTTAACCTTCTGGGGTTATAAATGCGAAATGATAACTAACGTGATGGACATCTAGGAACCGAAACGTGGAACCGACAGCCAAGGCACGTTTCGATGCCAAGTAGAACCTTAGCCTTTCATCCGGTTCCATTAAGGAACCGAATTTCGGTACCCAGTCCTAGAAAGGACAGATATGTTTCCGTGTATTTTCACCACCGCCGATAATAATCACTTCTGTCCCGCGACGCTTCACCGCCTTGGTGTGAAGCAGGCCTATGAGGACCTTTCATTTCTCCAACATTTTTTTCCATCATTATATAGTACATCCAGTTGACATTAACACATTCATTCATTAGTTCATTCAACAACTACAGGAAAGTTCCAAATGGAGCTGCTCCAGTTGTACTGCTATTCTGAGTTAATATTCACTAATTCAGTCATGCTTGGTTTTCTTTTAGGCATGTTCTGCAACTGTGCTATTATGCAACTGTGTAAAAGCTGTCACAGTCACAGTTGTCACAGTCACAGTTACTCTGAGAAACAGAGAGATATTCTACATAGAGCTACTACTACTAATATGTTGGAAGAACTTTCCGTCTTGCTCAGTTTTAACATTATTCTCTTGGTCTGACAACTGTTTTGGGGACAAACAGAAATTTTTCTGACAGGGTGTGACATTATTATCACATGAGGCGCCGCGTCACCCACTTGAAAACACCACTCTTTTCTCTTCTGCCACATCCCAAGATGAAGGTGAGTGTCGAAGAGTCACACACACATTGTCATCCCACAGCATAGTGAGAACAGCAGAGAGCAGAATCATTTCTGTGGGAAAACAAGTGTTGTGTTTTCAGCACTGTTGCTTTTAACGGTATCACAGTGTTCAATTATGGGATGTTGACAACTTGAAAGAAAACATCCGAATGTTTGTGGTTAGTTTGTGGAATGTATATGTTCTGAAAGCCTTCTCCTTCTACTTCTTCTACTACCACCAGTTCACTTCTACAAGTAGGATATGCATTATGAAATATTATAACACCAGTGATTGATACAAAATAGCTACATTTTTAGCATGATTATGATTAGAAATCTCAGCTGGCGGGACTATGTGAAGAACTTAGACATGGCATTTGTAACTGCTACTCAAAACGTTTGATTTCTTTCATTTCTGTTTAGTGGAAAAGCATAGCTTAGGTCCTTAACACTTTGTCCTCTCTTCTCATCCTCCCCTCTAAACTTTTGGAACTTCCCTCTGGACTTCCACTTTGCACTTTCTATTCACCCTATTTTTCTCTCCTCTTCATGTCCTCTCTGCTTTTTTCTGTTTACCTTAGTTCCAGTCCACTCAAGCAAGTATGCACGCACGCACGCACACGCACAGAGTCCAGTTTAAACTTATGGTCATTCACAAAAGAGTCGATTGATGTACCACCTAATGGAGTTAAATGCTTCTTTCCACTAGCATTTTTATGTCTCTCTTTCTTCTCCCTGTCTTCCTCTTTCACTCCATCTCTCTGTGTTGGTGTCTCTATCAGTCTTTCAGCTCTGTCTTTCATTGCCTGGTGAGTTGAAAGGCACATCAGAGTGATCCCCCACACGGTGGCCGTCCCGTACCGTCCCTGTGCTACAGCCACCGCTGCTGCTGCTGGAGCGTATCAGTTATTTGCTGTTTGATCAGTTGCTGAGAAGGTAAATAGCCACAGTGCTCAATACTGTTGACAGTGGCCATTTGTTTGGGTCCCCGTGATATCTTGTTTACTGTTGTCTGTGGAGAGGAGGGAGATAACAGGGCCAATGCTGTTTAGCATTCGCTATAGCAAGGGGATGGCCGCCACAATGAATGCAGAGCCTGATGCTATAGCTTTTCTCTCATTAAAATCCAAGATATGGTGCTCACATATGCTCACACTGTATACCAACACACACACACATATGCATAGGCACACGTGTACACACACACACACACACACACACACACACACACACACACACACACACACACACACACACACACACACACACACACACACACATATGCATGCACGCACATAGGCACACGTGTACACACACACACACACATACACACACACACACACACACACACACACACACACACACACACACACACACACACACAGGTCAGGGGCCTAATAGTTCAAGGAGAATGCATGCAATTAATTACACATCTGTGTGTGTATGTGAGTGATTCCATGATTTCCCTACGCTTTTGGCAAAAGCAAAATGTCAATTATCAGTATTTTTTTTCAACTAAATGACCAAGATGTTTACATAGTGTATATATTTAAGTTTCCAAACAAACAAATTGCCAAGCTTAATCTTAAATCATTTGATAAATACTCTAATGAAAGCGAACATTTGCTTAATTATTTTGTCAACAGTGTTATGGACAAATACTATGTCATTTCAAACATATATAAAAATACTACAGAGTTGAAACAATATATGTTTGAAAGTGCTTATGTCCCTTAGCAGTAATGTTGTCATTAATCTGTGCAACTGATATAGAAAATGTGATTGTTGAGCTTCATAAGTAGGATTTCATGAGTCACTGTGATACAGACTGACACATTTTTCATCATAAATCCCTCTAACGTCTGATTTGAATATAGTCACCCTCCTTACACAAGACTTCCTTCTCCAGAGATAATCCCTAGTGTATGTTCATAGGATTTTTCCAACACATAAGGGATCAATAGCGCAAAAACACTTTCAAAACCGTCAACGGTGTAACTCAACTGTGTTACGGTCAACAGTGCAGGGGAACAAGTCGGCACTTTTTTAGGAGAAAAAAACAGAGCAGACAAACCCATCTCCCTAGAACACTAATTATTTTGTTTGTTTGTCTGTCAATATGGATATAAATTGGCAAAACATACTCCTCCTCAACTGTCATCAGTGTTGCCAGATTGGGCTGGTTCCCGCCCAATTGGGCTGCTTAGGATGGCCGTGTGCGGGTAAAAATGGCATCTATCAGAAAAACCTCCCCACTGCCATATAAATCAATATAATTGGGCGGGTTTTTAGGGCGGATTTTGATCATTTTTTGGGCTGGAAATCATCAGCCTCATCTGGCAACCCTGACTGTCATACTTAATTGTAACACCATTGACGGTAACACCGTTGACATTTCAGCCATTTTTATGGTGTTGTGCTAACTGAGGACCTCAGAAGTTCAACCACAACACCTTAATCAATTCATGTATCTGTATGCTTTATCTGTGTCTTTCTACATGTGATTTCTAATTCATATTCTTATGAATATGTTGATAACACTGTTGACAGGCAATTTTCCCGCTATGAGAACATGAAAAAGAATGGATTAAATTATGGAAGGATGGAGCTCAAAATTTACCAAAAAGTCTTCCCGTATCCTGCCAAAGAGGTTATGACATCACGTGATGTTATTCGTATGGCCTAAGACCAAACCATTACTGATTTATGGAGGCGGTTTCAGACCGTGACACGGTTAACACAGTTTTCGTGGACACACACAAAATGGCAAATTTCATGTATAATGGAAAGGACAGTGGTCTTTCTGACAGTTTTGTCATATTGTGATGATTACTGTGAATCAACATTTGCAATCGTCTTGGGCAAAACAAGTTTCTTTACATGCTAATATGAAGACTGAATCTGACATTTGGAAAACAGGACGGCATGAAAACGCCCAAAACCAGTATTAAATATTCATTCTTGCTGAGGGAAATAATGCTATGTCTACACTTTCTGTATTATATGAAAGATAAATGTTTTCTAATGTCCAAAACATCATTGGATGCAGTTAATAGTTAGTGGAATTGCCAAATAAAATCCACGGACTTAAAAGTGTAGGCGAATTAGAGAATCACTCACGTGTATGTGTGTGCATGTGTGCATGCGTGCATGTTAGTGTGTGAATGCGTGTGCACAGGGGTAGGTAAAAGGTTAAGGACAGCAAGTAATGGTCGTTCTTTTAGAAACTTCCACTTCATTTCCCTCTCTCTACGGTATTTAAAACATATACCATATGTGCACATACGTATGAAGTCATCCATCTTAGAAGTAGAGTATTTTGTAAATGAAATGAGGAATCGCTCAACTGACAAGGCTCTGAGTGAGAGTGGATGAATTTCATTTTTCAATAAAAGGAAAGGCTAGCATGGAGATGGCAGTATAGCGTCCATGCAAACCAGACTTAATGGAACACAAATTGAGAGCGAGAGAGAGAGAGAGAGAGAGAGAGAGAGAGAGAGAGAGATAGGGAAGTGGCTTGCTGCCTTACACTTCCATAAATCAAAGTGACCCACTCTCCTTCTCCACTGTCTCACTCACATTCTCTTCTCTCTCTCTCTCTCTCTCTCTCTCTCTCTCTCTCTCTCTCTCTCTCTCTCTCTCTCTCTCACCTCTCCCTTCTTTCTCACGCTTTTTTCTCCCCTGTGGTAATTTATGGCCACTGGCTGGAATTGGCACCAAAAACTGTTTCAATTTATAACTTTTGACCCTTGTCTGAAGCTTGGCGCTGATGCCATGGCAGTTAAACTGCAAGTAGTTAGTGTATGCCAACCAGCCTGGGAGTAGATCCTCTCTCTCAACCACGTAGCCTAAAGGGTTCCGCACATAAGCTCCGACAAAGTGCTGCGCACTGCTCTGCAAAAGTTCGATTTCATTATTTTCAGTAGAACCCTGGACACTGGCGCCGATGTCCGCGGACATTCGCCGATGTCGGATAGCAATTAGAGACAAGTTCTATTTTGTCGGAGCCGCTCATTGACTATCAATGCTATATTCGTGTGAAATTGGGTTTGGGGGTCCAAATTCTGCCGGAAGCAAAAGTGTGCCGCAGTGCTGTCGGAGCCAATGTGCGGCCGGCCTAAGACCTCTAACAGACCCACGTCTCCCAAACACAACACCATAATCTGGCTCCAATCACTGGACTACATTATGGCTCATGAGTGACTGAATTAGATAGTTCTGTATGTTCAGGCCTAAATTATTATGACTTCATATAACTGGACCTGGAGTCTGCTATTAAAGTTTTATTATATTATTATAATGTATATTATAATGAATATATGTATGTGCTAGTTTGTGTTTCCGAGCATATACAGTACCTCACATCATGAAGTTGAGACCATTGATTGTATTAAGTATCAAATATAGACTTGTGTTTTGTATTCTGACTGAGTGCACCACAGTGTCTGCTCACAGAGTAATGTATGATATTAATTTCTGGACGTAAACAAATAGCCTCATTAACACACAATTAACATCTATGCTATTTTACAACTTGCGTTAAATATGGCCACAGGGACTTTAATATTCACACTTATCATTTAACGTAATTGTGTTCCAGTTGTCAAGGCTGAACTTTTCTGTATGCCTCTAAAAATATGACAAGAAACATAATGCAATATGAATTAGAATCCAAGGACTTCAAATGCCATCCATGTTACGCCGGAATAAATGGTAACAATTTAAAGGTACACTGTGCAGGAAATTGTCAAAAAAGGTACTGCAACTATGCTGCTCATTGAAACTGTTGTCTATTGCCAAATTTGATCTTTTCATGAAAGTTTTCTAAGTAATAGATTAATATATTGTATTATGGCCCAATTACAGTCATTTTTGCAGCTAAAAATGGCTATGTCTAGAAATTCAAAATGGTGGACCATGGAGAAGATCCCCCTTTTCATGTATGAAAAATTCAATTTTTCCAGTCATAATGAATACTTAGAATTTGATGGTGATGGTAAGTATTCATGAAAAAGGTAACATTAGTGAATGGGTAGCATGAATTCTGAAAATAAACAACTAAAAATCTCACACAGTGTCCCTTTAATCATCATTCCCAGAACACAAGGTTTCTGCTTGTGCTACCACAAAAACAAGTGCTATAGTGGACCCAAATTGAATCTCTTTTAGTAACACCCCCCCAAAAAAGAAAAAATGAAAACCAATTAATGAATCACTACATAAATAGTGTACGTAAGTTGCAGTTGAACATGGCACAGACAATCTATTATACTTCTGCTACAAAAGACACTAGTGAGTTTAATTAGAAAATTAATACAAATTAACAATTTACATTTAATAGTATAGTCTCTCTGAGCCATTGTAAAAAATATCATATCTTTCCCCTTTCCTTGCTGCCTTGGTCCTGCAGTTCCACTTTTTTGTCATAGCTGCCACAATAAAGCAAATTTTAGCATGAAGCACAACACCAAACACACAAATCACCCTGTTCATGGAAAGAGTGACACAGCACAGTGTGTCATGGTGGCATCTCTGATATGAGGATTTACTGTATGGAGTCTCCCAGCTCTACTCGAGGGGGCTCATAAATATCTCCAGGTCAGACAGTGGCAGTGCAGACAAATTCCAGACAGAAGAACAACCTCCAGTCTTCACTTAGGGGGGGGGGGGGGAGAGATTTGTGTGTGTGTGTGTGTGTGTGTGTGTGTGTGTGTGTGTGTGTGTGTGTGTGTGTGTGAGAGAGAGAGAGAGAGAGAGAGAGAGAGAGAGAGAGAGAGAGAGAGAGAGAGAGAGAGAGAGAGAGAGAGAGAGAGAGAGAGAGAGAGAGAGAGAGAGAGAGAGAGAGAGAGAGAGAGAGAATGCTTGTTTAGCTACATTTTAAATGGGTATTGTATTATTCACCCTGGCTTTCATTATTTGTAGTGTTGTGTTTACAGTTTTTCTCGATTGCTTACACACAATTTTCGGAATCAGTTCTCAAATGCAAAACTCTTCACTACCTCTGAAAAATGCACGTCTTGTCTCAAAACAATGTACTCTCTTCTAAAAAGGTCATTTTGTTCTCAAATGACACACACAAGCAGTCATTTTAATACACTCTTATGTGAACCATTGAACAGTAATATGCACAAGGTAAAAGTGAAAGCCCATTGGGAAACTCCAACTCCCATTGTCATTGTGACACAGCACTCCACAGCACACAAGTGAACACTGCACACTGCACACAACGAAATTGCATTTATGCCTCACCCGTGCAAGGGGGCAGCCCTCAGTGGCGCCCCATGGGGAGCAGTGCGGTGGGACGGTACCATGCTCAGAGTACCTCAGTCATGGAGGAGGATGGGGGAGAGCACTGGTTGATTACTCCCCCCACCAACCTGGCGGGTCGGGAGTCGAACCGGCAACCTCTGGGATGCAAGTCTGACGCCCTAACCGCTCACCCATGACTGCCCAAAACTCTATACTCAACTTGACACACAGTAGAAACTTATATTCTTCAGTGTTTTACTTACACTGTAAAATCCAACAATAGGGTTTACTTGCATTTGGTTGGTTTACTTTACTCACAGTCATAAATATGAGCATTTTAATGGTTTGGTTACAGTAACAGTTACTTAGAGAGGAGAAAAAACAAATTACTTCTCAACTGAATTAAGCTGAACTTGAATGAGACGAGTAACTCCAAGAGTAATGTTCCCACAAGGGGGCGCTATTAAGTGCAATTTCCTCATGGATTGGTCAAGATCAAGGAAGAAGAGGAACGAGCAGGAGGAATCAGGAGGAGACCAGACCTGGAGAAAAGGGGCAAACTTCGTTAGAATCCCGCTGTGTGACTGTCCTAAACTGGTATTTTTTTTTAGTTGTTTTCTCTCAAGAACCACTATGAATTTAGAATGTTACAGATAAACACCACAATTTTTAGTTTTTGTGGACTTTATAAGGTCTTAAGACAGATAGCAAAAAAGTCAGTGTTTTGAATTGATGGCACTTGCCAGGACATGTCAGCCCGCCTGTTGCAGAGATAACTAACTTTTCCTCAATGTGTTAGTGTGTTTTTGCTAGTTTATGCGCAACTTTATATTTGATTAATTTGTAAGTGTGTGATAACATTACTGGAATCCATGTTGGTAGCCTATAATATTTGAATTGTATTTCCGTGGGGACATGCAATGGAAATGTAAGCGTTGCACGTTTGCAACAGAAAAAAGAGGACAGTTATACATGGCGGGCTTACTAGTCAACAACCAATCCCTTGTCTTCACATGGATTGTTTATGCAAACGAATACAGCGGTTACGTTGTTTCATTGTCAGGTATGTGAATACAGCGATTCTTGCACTGAAACAGACTTCTTCACACTTGTGCGCCGTCATTTAAAGTTGAGGCAAAATGTCCCATGCCCATTTGAAGGCTGTGACTTTGAAACCCCTGTGTATTCAACATTTAAGGCACATAAAAGCAGAGTGCATAGTGAGTGTGCTGCTCCATTCAAACCTGAAGTCAGAACAGTTGCATCACAAGATGGAGATCAACAGTCTGAAAATGGAGAATATGTGCTCAGTAGATAGCATAAATGATCTTGAAAATCAGTTAGCGTATGCAGTAAGCAGTTAGCAGTCAGCGTAACCTTGCTTTGTTTTTTTTGAAAATGCAAACTGTCCCACATATTCCAGAGTATGCTGTCCAATAATTAATTCTGTCTCTTAATCAGATTCATTTACTGTCACACCCAGTCTTACAGACTGCAATCCAAGACATAGTAAAGCAGTATTGTGTTAATTTGGATGTTAATTATGGTGTCACTGAAATATTGAACGCTGTTCTGCAAAACAATGTCCTGTTGAAACATACAGAAAAAGATGGATCTGAGCTAGCAAGAGAGCATCTTACATAGCACAGCAATTTCCAATTATTATGCCAGTCGAATATCCTCTGTATAAAAGTGGTAATTCTGTTGTCTATGTTCCCATACTGCAGATGCTTCAAGCTTTGCTGAGCCATAACGACATCTTGGAGAAGGTACTGCATCCAGAGACCTCACCTGAAGGCTACCACTCATTCAGAGATGACACTTGTTTCAAAGGTAATCCTATCCTGAATGTGGATGAATTTAGGATTGTTCTGGGGCGATATATATGAGTATGATCACAAGCTGTTACTGTTACCTTTCCTAATATGCGGTGTATTCTGTTTTTACTGTATTTCACAGGTTGTCTCAGAGTTCAACAGAGTGGCAACTTAAAGACTTTTTTGACGTCCTGGATCGTCACACTGCCCGTTTTGTCGAACTCTTCAAATCTAAGCATGGAGTTGTTGGCGAGAGGCTCCAAGAACTCGTGGGACAAACGGACCTAAACGGTAAACATGCTCTAAATAGACAACCTATATAAGTCATTGCATCCTTAATATTGGTGTGAGATTTGCAGTTTTTGGGTCTTACCTAGCATTAAAATAAATGCTGGTTGGGCCCCAAAGTATCTGTCAGATGAAATGAGTCCTACTCTTCGTCATAGACAAGACAACATTGAAATCTACTACATTACATGTTGCTGTAATGCTGTAAAAGTGATTCCTATTTTTGGGATTCTTGCACACCTCCTTTTGCCAGGTGCGTACTAGGAGTGGATCCACTATGCCACCAACCTCTGGAGACAAAGAAGCTCCCGCACACTGTTCACATTTGCAGAGTTTTTACTTGCAACGTTTCGGTCTGTGACCTTTCTCAAGCAATTCAACCATTGCTTGAGAAAGGTCACAGACCGACAGGTTGCAAGTAAAAACTCTGCAAATGTGAACAATGTGCGGGAGCTTCTTTGTCTCTGTAAAAGTGATTCCTACCATTACGTCAATAATGCAATGTATGTGGTGTTGTTCACTTCTAGAAACAAGATGTGGTGGCTCTAGCCACACTAATACTCTGCGGTCTCCCAATCCTTCTTGGTGATGCCCCCACAGACTTTTACAACACCTGCTTGGTAAGTTATGGATGTAGAACAATTAGCTGAAGATACAGCTTGAAAAATAAAGGGAACACCAAAAATTGCAATGCAACTCCAAGTCAAACATTCTGTGATATCAGCCTGTCCAGTTAGGAACAAACATTGTTTGGGAATACATTGGGAATACATTTTGATTACTGTTAAGCAAATCTAGCAAGAAATTAGTAGAGTGTAGAGGTAATAACAAAGACATGTACTAAAAATAGTTGCTATGCAAGGTGACCTTGTGCCTAAGTAACACTACTTGATATATGGTTAATGCCGTGTACAGTATTTCATGCTCGTTTATGTATTTTAACTGTCATTTACATATCCAAAAAAGACCATGTAGTACTATACAATGACTAAACCTACTGAAATGTGTAATTCCATTGTGGTTTACAAGTGAAAGAATGGATCAGGAACTGCTGAATGTTTGAAAGTAATGCATGGAATGTATTTTTCATTCCACAATGTAAGCATTTAAGAGGTCTCATTTATTGGTCCACCCTGTATTTACCTGTTCTCATTGTGCTGCTATTTGTTTTACAGGATTCTGATGGTGACGACGTGTTGGCCAACGTCTCCTTTGGGACTTGACTGTCATTGAAGACGATGGCATACCACCCGGACCCAACCTCTTCTACCTGGAGTCAGTGTCAACTGGAATTATCAGTGAGGGAAGTATTGTGATGGATGACCTGAAAACATTGCCTGAGGCCTTTTGCTTGCTATTTGGTTTGTCATACGCCCTTAACCTTGACTATCCAAAGGGGATGACCAACACCTTCAACTTTGTGCAGCGTGTGATGTTTAGATTGGGGCAAAACAGGCTAACTCTCAAGAACTTGCTGTTGAGTTAAACATGTGGAGGGTTGGGTTCAACATTTGAAGCATAACTGTTCAGTTTGAATGTTTGTCATGGCTCCAATCATCCTGTGTGTGTTTATTACGCTTGGAAGAGACATTATTGAAACATTGATCATGATTGATGTTCAGATGTACTTATATAGTTATGATTTATGCAATGTACAGTAAAGAATTGTGTCTTGGAAGACCGTATAGACAGCACTCACTGTCAGCAGTTTGTATATAGACGGCACTCACTGTCAAAAGTTTTTGTTTGTTGTTAAAGGAACAGATGACCCCTTTTTGAGTTTCACATATTTGCAGTATTTCCTAGCATTATTCATGAATGTGCATATCATATTCTTCTCAGTGTTTTCAGTACTTAGAGTTATTGGATCAGAATAGTTAGCATATCTTGGCATAATCACTGGAAATTACTGGTAACTTTAGCATCAAGCCACAAGTGATCAGAGGGCAGAATTAAATTGCAATTTTACACTGTGGTGAATTTTATATTCATTTTAAAGTGGGTAATAAGTACTTAAGTTCGATTTGTTTTATTTGTACCATAGACTTGCATTGCTATGCATTATTTGGCCATACTGTTAAACGAGGCAATGCGAACACAGAGACAAAATTGCACATTCATGAATGATGCTTGGAAATACTGCAAATATGTGAAGATCAAAAAAGGGTGGCCTGATCCTTTAACTTATTCTTTCCTGCTACACTGTAAACCCAAATATATTTTATATTTTAACATTATCTGTTCCAAACCTTTTAATTTGGCTAGTGCTAAATAACTTTACTGCTGAACATGGGGTTGAGGTGGTGTGCGATTTTGTTGTGCCTTTGAGTTTGTATGTCAAATAAATATTGAAATTATCTGTCATGGAAGTTTAAATGTCTTTTTTTGTAGAATAGAACCTGTTTTTACAGTAACTTGTGCATGCAAGTATTATTTACTTGTTCATTTCAAGGCAACCGGTGTCCTTCATTTTACCAAGTAAGATCAACTTACTCTTAAAGTATTATTTACTTGTTCATTTCAAGGCAACCGGTGTCCTTCATTTTACCAAGTAAGATCAACTTACTCTTAAAGTAAAGGTTACAACATATTTCACATTAGAGGGACTGGTTGATTAGTTGTCACAACTTCACAACATGGGTTTAATGAATGAAAATTGAAGTATACTTAACTTGCTATTCATAGTTACATCAAAGGGGGATTTGCAGTACACTGCACTGAGTAATTGCTACTAGATTTAACTTTAGATTCTCAGTCCACTTTAGTCTGTTTTTTCAAGGCAATCGGTGTCCTAGCTTTTTTCAAGTAAGGGTTACTTATTGGATTTTACAGAGGGTATTTTTCGGTAGTAAAATACTGAAATATTATTTTTAGACTTGGAGTACACAGATGTGTGTATATTTGACATATTTTTCAGACATTTGAAAAAATCCACTAATTTATTGTAAAATATTGGGTAACCACATGAAAGTGATCTCCTGTATAACATATTTTGGAGTTCAAAAACTAAACAAATGTGTTTTCTCACTGCATCCACTCATGTTTTTATCAATATCACATGCAATGCAGAGATGCATGGAGAAGGGAAGAGAAGATAAAATAAGAGAAGAAAATAGAGGGGGAGTTTGGCATGTGGGCTTCCAACAGCAGCAGGAGAAGATGGAGGAGAGAGAAAGGGAAAGACTAATGAGCTGGGGGCAGTCTGCAGACCTCACAGTGGTGGACACACACACACACACACACACACACACACACACACACACACACACACACACACACACACACACACACGAGCATGTCCACACACATATAAAGCAAGCAGCAGGAACACATACGGTCACATGGACAGACACTAAGTTCACTGTACTATCAGATGTAAACAAACCCCTCTCCTTTCTGCAGATGTGTTAGTAGGCCTACAGTATATCACGAAAGTGAGTATATCACGAATGTGTGCACCGGTTAAATATGTTGTTAAAAGGTCACTAATCATTGTGTCAAAGTGAAATTTCTGTAATACTTTCCTATGAAAAGATATACTCAAAAATCTGCAAAAACTGTGAGGGGTGTACTCACTTTCATGATATACTGTATACAGTTGAGGACGATATTATTAGCCCCCCTCCTGAAATTAGACATTTCTCTCGATTTCTCAGTGAGAATGGCCATTATGAACCGTTTCTGTTATTCTGGAAACAAATGCACTGATGGAGATAATGTCCAATGAGTTGAATTTGCATTTTTCTATCGTTACAATGAGTTTAAACAAAAAAGGGCAAAAAGGACAAGGACAAAATTATTAGCCCCCTGATCATTAATAGTCAATATGGCGCCATTTATGAACCAAAACTGACAACAGGCTCTGATAAGTTGCTACCTAGGTTGGCACATGGCCCACTAGGGATTTTGGCCCATTTCTTCACTGCAAAGTGTTCCAGCTGGTTCAAATCGCATGGATGCTGAGCATAGACATTAACCACAGACTCTCAGTGGGATTGAGGACTGGACTATGAGCGGGTGATTCCAATATGATGGTTTTAGTGTCCTTGAACAACCTCTGAACTAATCTAAATGTATGCTTTGGGTTACAATGTTGTTGGAAGACCCAGCAATCCAGATTCAGACCCAGACTCCCTGTGTCTGAGGCTGAATAACACACTAAACTTGATGCCCCACCACTATGTGTAACTGTGGAAACTGCTTAGCCTCATTAGACCAAAGAAGCATTGGACACCTGCCTAGATGATTGTTATTGACCTGGCCTCACCTGGAGTTTTCCCCCCACCAAGAAAGACAGTTGTTAGGGCTTGTCATCATATTGGGCTTTGGGGCCATCATCACAGAAGAACCCCTTTACTAAAGGCAGTGCATATCAGAGTGTTATTGAGCTTTGCCTGTGAACATTTGAAAGTCAAAAATGAGTTTTGAACGTCTCTGCTTTCATCTGATGATATTCAATTGCACCTGCTTTGATGCATGGATTATGCTTCTGTCAGGTGAAGAAAGGGATAGGCCTTGAATCGTTATAAGATGGTTTCCACAATTAAACATGGTGGTGGATGCATCATTCTGTGGCAGCCTCAGCCACAGGAAACCTTGTTTCGGTGTACGGCACCATAAAAACTGAAAATTATGATGCAATGTGGAAAGTGACCTTGCAAAAATATGCTCATAGAGGGAGCTAAGATCTGGATCTTTCAATAAGATAATAACCCAAAACTTGCATTCAATATAGTTCAAATGTTCTTCAAGGATACTAAAACCATGGTCATGGAGTGGTTCAGACCTCAATCCTTTAGATAGTATTTGAAGAGTGCTGAAAATGAATGTCCATCCTCAACATCCATGCAATTTGGACCAGCTTAAGTATTTGCAATGAAAAAAATGGGCCAAAATCACTGGTAGGACATGTGCCAACATAGTTAACAACTAATCAAAGTGCCTGGTGTCAATTTTTGTTCATAAATGGCACTGTATTGACTATTAATGACAAGGGGGCTAATAATTTTGTCCTTGCCATTTTTACACTTTTTTGTTTAAACTCATTGTGAAAATGGAAAAGTCCAAATTTAACTTATTGGATACTATCTCCATAGTGTATTCGTTTCCAGAATAACACACATTCATTAATAATGATCATTCTCAATGATCAATGAAGAGATATGTCTAATTTCAGGAGGGGGGCTAATAATATCGTCCTCAACTGTATATACTATTTTCACGAGACAACATTAAAGAAATGTCACATTTGTGCAATGAAAAGTAGCAGGGTACCAGATACAAAACCTTCATATGTGTTCTCTTTCTCCAGTGTTTTTCTCAGTGTGTTTCTCCTTTCATTTTGAACCCAACACCTGCTGTGTTGTGCACAAACAGAATTTTTTGAGCACACAGTGTGGCATTTGAAGGCTTTGGTTTCAGATTCCTGTATTTTACGAGGGATAAGAAAGATGCCGTTGCTATGGCAATCTTACATATACAGTATGGCAACATTTTGGAAAGTATTTCAGAGACACATTTTAAAACCATCCTAAAGGTTTTGTTTGTCAGTCAGAGTACCTTGTTGCATCCAATAAACACTATTTGACTTGCAAGTAGGCCTACAGGTCTAGCACATGTGCTTGTCATCTAAATCAAAATGTTATATTTCAATTTTGGAAAATATAATTGCTTTAATTCATTTAAGAGAGAAATTAAGAGAGAAATGACACAAATGTTGAATCATGGACTTAATTATCCTAATTCATGTAAATCATGTTGTGTGGTACCAATGATGCAACTAATGTTAAAACCACCCACACGTATTGCATGATACTGTCATACATTTAATTACATCAACAAACAAGGATGGAAAATAGGCCTACTAGACTGCAAATCATGGTGTTTCTTATCAAAAACAGCAATGCAACTGAAAGAGACAAATGACCACAGAAGACTACCCTCCTCTGTTGAATGCAAAATCTATCTCTTATTGGACCAGATGTGTTGTCTGATAGCGATGGTATGTAAAACCAGCAAAGACAACAAAAACCCTCTAACAGCCAGTGGCATCCTGTCAAGGCTTTACAACTGCAGTGTGGCTCTTACTCATGTCAGAGATCCAAACTCTGACAATGTTGGACAGAGAAGAAGCCAGCTTGTGGTCTTTTAGAAACAGAAGCCTCAGCCTGCGTTCTGTTATCTTCCCTCAACAACACTCTTCGCTCTGCCCCACCATGCATGACCCTATCAGTGAAGACCAGGCTGTGTTGCTTCTTTCCAGCAGGTGCACTTTGATCTCGCCCTGGCCGATCCGCCTTGCTGCTGACATCCAGAGACAGATGGACAAGGGTGGAGGGATGGAAGAAGAAGGGGGTGATGAGTGGAGAAGATGGGGGATGACATGGAGCATGGAGGGGTGAAGAGAGGTGTGGAGAAGAGAGGAGAGGAACAGGAGGTTGAGGAGAGGAGAGAGGTTGAAAGGCTGTGCTTTTCTGGCTTTGATGGCACGGTGAGCCAACATCACCCACGGCGCACGGCTCTCCCTTCTGCCAGTCCACTTTTGCAGCTCTACGATAGACCACTGGAGCATTCCCATAGCTCTGCATGATACAGTAACAGCTGTTGTGTGTGCGTGTGTGTGTGTGTGTGTTTATGTCCACTTGTGAGTCCATGGCAGCTTTTGTATGTTAGAAAAACGAAGGGAAATAAGCAGCTACGTCAGCGTATCTGTGTCGTGTGTGTTAAAGAGAGCGAGAAAGAGAGTGAAACTGAGAGTGGGGCTGAGAGACAGCGAGTGAGTTAGTGAGGGCGTAACTGCCTGACGGTGTGTGTGTGTGTGTGTGTGTGTGTGTGTGTGTGTGTGTGTGTGTGTGTGTGTGTGTGTGTGTGTGTGTGTGTGTGTGTTTGGAGGCTTATCTGACAGCCAGATGGCCACACCAGCACCCGATGCATACAGCATACGGCAGACGTCCTCCCATCCGCACCACTTCCTCCTGCTTCCCCTGACACAGGTCAAAGGTCATACAAGCACCAGGCATGCTCCATTAATCCACAAACCATGAAATGTGGGTGAGTGTGTCTGGGGTCCGTCTGTCTGTCTGTCTGTTTGTTTGTGTGTGTGAGGAATAGTATGTGTATGTGTTGGAGAGAAGTAGGACTGTGCATGTGTGCGTGTTTCGAGCATGCATGCGTATGTGTGTGTGTGTGTGTTTTTGTGTTTGTGTGCATGTGTATTTTAGGATACATTAATCCAGTATATGCAGTTTATTTTTGTTTGGAATATTTTTTATTTAAAAAGATGCTAATTCATAAGTAAGAAAAATATTGTTTGTAATTTCATGATTCTAAAGGATTTAAAAAGATTTAAAAATGTTATTTACATATGTACAGTTCATTGATATTTACTGAGTAAGATATGACTTTTATTGTGACATCTAAAACCAGCCTTTGGGGAGAGATTCATCTTCATGCCAGGGCATGCCAAAGGAGCGTGGTCATTAGGAAGCAGAAGGAGATTGGAGCGCAATAGTTTTTTGACCTCGCCCTCAGGCTCTCCTTTGGACTTTGAAAGACTTTATTTTGTGGATATATTTTATGTTTTTGTAATGTTGCGTTAAGTTTTCATATAAACAGTTAAAATCAAGAAGTGGAGTCGTGGATTTATTTTTGAAGTGTTTTTTGATACAAGGGAGTCTGACGAGCGTCAAGCTTAAGTTCCAATTACGACAGTAAGAACCTACATTTTTAGTCAAAAAACTTGCTCTACACGGACAACTGGATGCCAAAACTGGACTGGATGATAAGGACAACGAACATAGGAAACCCCTGCACGGATTTGGAGACTTGTCATTCGAAGAAAAAGACAACTGTAAGTAAAATACTGCTACGGATTGGCCGTGTGTCAGTTGAGATTCAAAAAAGACGTCTATCTTTTGAATGACTAAGTGGAATGCATTGGAAAGCTACAAGCTTAAAAGTTCGCTAATTCATGTGGATGTGAAAGATTTAAACTAACATGGAACAACCAGAAGAGAAAAGAGTTGTAAGGATGACAGAAAAAGGCATGGAAGATCATAAAACCAGAATACTGAATGCACGTAAGGGCAAGCTAGCCCAGCTTACTAGCATGACTAAGCAACTTGAGGAATTAATGGCGGATGACTCGAACGCCGACCTCGTTAAGAACAAGCTGCGTGTCGATTTCGGTGGTCTACTGACCGAATTCACTGACACAAACTTTAGTTTGCAGCTATACATGAGTGAGGAAGAATTTTTGGAAAACCAAACGAACTATTTTGAGCCCAAACAAGCCTCAATGAATGAGTTCTTCTGGAAAGGTGAAAATTGGATGAAAGAAGTTTTGAAACGAACTGAGCAGGCAAAAGAAAAAGAGAATGATGCTGAGCAAAAGGTCTAGCTCACGACATTCAACTGTAAAGTCAACTTCCTCCAAAATGAAAATGCAAGCTGAGCTTGAGCATGTATCACTAAAAGCTAAGGCAGATGCTGTTATGGAAAAATTGGCAATTGAAGAGGAAGAAGCAGCGCTCGAGGCAGAGCTAAAGAGAAAGGAATCAGAGCTCCAGGCGGAGCTTGAGGCTCAACAAAGGAAAATTAAAGCTAAGAAAGAACTGCATGAAATTCGAACACAATTAGCTGAGTCTGATGCTAAATTGCAAGTTTTACAAAAATATGGAAGTGACCAGGATGATGTGAGCATTGGTGGATCTGAAGCGCCAGATGAAAAAATGTCAGTGAAAAGTGCCCCACACCTGCCACAACGCTCCGCGCCAGTACTGAATTATTCCAGACATGATTCATTTCATCAGAGCTCGCCTGTTCGACCCAAAGAAAATATAATGGATACAAAAAAGAAAGGAAATGACACAGTTGTGCTGGATAGTTTGTGCCAAGCCATAACCCAACAGGCTAATGTGACCGAATACTTAGTGAAGAACCACAAAGCGTCTTTACTTCCTGATCTCACAATTAAAACATTCAAAGGAGACCCATTGGAGTATAAATCATTTATTAGATCCATTGAACATGGCATTGAAAGCCGCACTGAGGATGAACGTGATCGCTTGCAGTTTTTGCTGCAGTACACCAGTGGACAGCCACACGAGTTGGTGAAGAGCTGCATTCACATGCCAGCTTCCACAGGATATGCCAAAGCAAAGAAAATGTTGCAAGACTACTTCGGTGATGACTACAAGATTGCAGAGGCATACTTAAAGGAAGCCATGGAGTGGCAGACAATCAAACCAGAAGATGGCGCTGCACTACAGTCATTCGCATTGTTCCTGACTGGTTGCTCCAACACAATGACAGACATTTGCTACATGGAAGACTTGGACAATGCAGCATGCATTAAGTCATTAGCTGGCAAGCTACCGTACAAACTGAAGGAATCCTGGAGAAAATATGCCTGTGACCTGCAAGAGAAAACAAAGAAAAGAGTTAAATTCAAGGACTTTGTTGAATTCGTAAACAAACAAGTCAAGTACTTACTACACCCTCTCTATGGGAACATAAAGGACAACACCACCACCAACACAAAGGATTCAATTCGACAGAAACCAAAAGCACAAGACAAAGACATGGCTAAATCCAAGAAAGTCTTCACAACATCAGTTGCTTCATCAGCAGAGAACAAAGACAAGAAAGAAAATGAAAGCACAACATCGAACAAAACAAAATCAGTGGATGCCAACGGGAAACCATGTCTTTACTGCAGTGGTGAAAATCACAGTTTCGCAGTCTGCAAAGGATTCAAGAAGAAGCCACACAAAGACAAGATTGAGTTTTTGAGAAGCAAAGGGCTGTGCTTCGCGTGCTTGAAACATGGCCATATGAGTAGCAGCTGCACAGAGAAGGCTCAATGTCAAGAATGTGCTCGTCCACATCCCACTCTGCTGCACATCACGTTCAAAGAGTCAAAGGAAGAAACCAAGAAAGATGAAAGTAAAGATGAGCAAGCTGTCACAAACGCTCTTGTTCAAGCATCTGAAATATGTAGTGTCACCGGGGCCGGTAAAGAAGATTGCTTCCTGTCCATAGTCCCTGTTCAAGTCAAGGCACAGAAAGGAACCAAGATAGTGACCACATACGCGTTTCTGGACCCAGGCAGCTCCACTACCTTTGCTACAGAGTCACTAATTAACGAGCTGAACTTGAATGGACGCCGCACAAGCATCTCCTTGAGAACCATGGGGAATGAGTCTGTGGTGAACACACGCATAGTGACAGGACTGGAAATCAGTAACTTGGAAGGTGACCAGTTTATTGAACTTCCAGAGGTGTTTTCCCAGAAGGCCATTCCTGTGACGAAGGATAATATCCCACGCCAAGAGGATGTCAGTAGGTGGCCTCACCTAAAGGAGGTGAAGCTTCCAGCCATTGAAGCAGAAGTAGGGCTGCTAATCGGAGCTAACATCCCCAAGGCCATGGAACCGCTTCAGGTGGTGAATAGTGTGGATGAAGGTCCTTTTGCTGTGAGATCGGCTCTAGGCTGGACCGTTAACGGACCTCTCAAAGGAGGGAACGATGGACTGAGAACCAGGTCGCCAGCAGTTACAGCTAACCGAATCTCAGTAGCCAGGCTAGAAGAGCTTTGGCACCAGCAATTCAAGCTGGATTTTCCCGATGCAGGTCTGAGTGAAGACACTGAAATGTCAAAAGAAGATCACCAATTTCTGAACATGGTGTCTCAGTCTGCACAATTGAAAGATGGGCATTACAGTATTTGCCTTCCGCTGAGAAACAACTCACTGTGCATGCCAAACAATAGATCAGTAGCAGAACAACGTGCACTGAACTTGAGAAAAAGATTCACCAAAGACACAGACTACCGTGCAGAGTATGTTGCATTCATGGAAGACATTCTCAAGAAAGGCTACGCAGTTCAAATCGACAGCGCTGAGTGTGCACCGACTGAAGGAAGAACATGGTATCTGCCCCATCACGGAGTCAGACATCCAGTCAAGCGCAAGCTGCGCGTTGTGTTCGATTGCGCAGCAAGCTTTGGAAGAACGTCGTTGAATCAACAGCTTCTTCAGGGACCAGACCTGACAAGTTCGCTAGTTGGAGTCCTCACACGGTTCAGGCAAGAAAGCGTCGCTGTCATGGCAGACGTGGAAGCCATGTTTTACCAAGTGGCAGTCCAAGAAGAAGATACAAACCTACTCAGATTTCTCTGGTGGCCGGAAGGAAATCATCAGAAAGAGCTTGCCGAATTCAAGATGAAGGTGCATATCTTCGGTGCGACCTGGTCGCCAAGTGTTGCAACCTACGCCATGCAGAAGTGTGCAGCTGATTTTGAGGATGAATTTGGGCAAGAGGCCGCCACCACAGTGAAGAAAAATTTCTATGTGGACGACTGCCTCAAGTCAGTAGCTGACGAGGACACAGCAGTCACTCTGTGCGCCAACTTACGCGGCATGCTGGCAAGAGGTGGTTTTCGGCTAACCAAATGGGCAAGCAATAGCAGGAAGTTGCTCAACTCAATCCCTGAAGATGAGCGAGCGCAAGGATTTCAAGATCTCGACTTGAACAAGGACAGTCTGCCAATGGAGCGAGCGCTGGGAATCCAATGGTGTGCTGAGACGGATCAGTTCAAGATCAAGATCAACCTCAAAGAGCGTCCGCACACCAGGAGAGGCCTGCTCTCCTTCCTGAGCTCCATCTTTGACCCTCTTGGGTTCATTGCTCCAGTGGTACTGCCCGCCAAAAGAATTCTGCAAGATCTATGCCGCCAAAGGTACAGCTGGGATGACAGCCTACCAGCTGATGTGATCAAGGAATGGACAAAGTGGACGTCAGACTTGCAACAGCTAGAGGTGTTTGGCGTTGACAGATGCATCAAGTCGGAGGCCTTTGGTGCACCAGTCTTCGCTCAGCTACACCACTTTGCTGACGCAAGTGAAGACGCTTATGGAACAACAAGCTACCTTGTCCTACGCTCCTCAGCTGGAGAGACCCAATCCTCCCTGATGATGGCGAAGGCACGGGTAGCGCCCTTGAAATCCCCAACCATACCGAGGATGGAGTTAACTGCGGCCTCAGTTGCAGTGAAGATGGACAAGCTTCTGAAGAGAGAGCTTGGATTGGAACTCCACGACTCAGTATATTGGACAGATAGCACAGTTGTGCTCAAGTACTTGAACAGTGAAAGCTCCAGATTCAAGACTTTCGTGGCCAATAGGGTGTCAGCCATCCTACAGCACTCTCAAGCTTCCCAGTGGAGATACGTCAATACCAGCCTGAATCCGGCAGATCATGTGTCCCGAGGCCTGACGGTGGAAGCGTTCTTACAATGTGAAAGCTGGCTTTCCGGACCTGAATTCCTGCGCTGCAATGAAGACCAGTGGCCAAAGAATCCAGATCCCGGAATGATCAATGTGGATGACCCAGAGGTCAAAAAGATTAAATCTCATGCCATACAAGTGCAAGATCCCAAGGACCCGCTGGACCAGCTGATGTTGTACTACTCATCCTGGACGAAGCTGAAGCGCGCTGTAGCCTGGTACCTGAAATTGAAAAATCTGCTGAAAGAATTGAAAGCAAACAAAGAGAAAGAACCAAGTTTGTCGACCAAGGAAAGAAGGGACAGATTCAAGAAAGATTACAAAGCACCAAAACTTACCTGTGGAGACTTGACGAAAGCAGAGACAGAAATTGTGAAATATGCACAAAAGAAAGGATTCCAAGAAGATCTGGAAATGCTGAAAAAGCAACAAAGAGTGAAGAAAAGTAGCTCGCTTCGCAAGCTGAACCCAGTTCTACAAGACGGACTCATGAGAGTAGGAGGTAGGCTGAGCCGTTCTGCACTGCCCGACGACTGCAAGCAGCAATCCATCTTGCCAAAGAACTCCCATGTCACAATGCTCGTTCTTAGACACATTCATGATGTAACAGCACATGCAGGAAGGAATCACATGCTGGCTCAGTTGCGGAAGAGATTCTGGATCCCTGGAGCAAACGGAGCCATCAGGAGAATGTTGTCCAAGTGTGTTGACTGCAAGAAGCTGCATGGCGTTGCTGGCAAACAGCTCATGGCAGACTTACCCTCATGCAGAGTCCTGCCTGATGATCCTCCATTCACGCGAGTTGGCGTCGATTATTTCGGCCCATTCCTGGTGAAAAGAGGAAGAGGAAATGTTAAAAGATACGGTGTCATCTTTACTTGTCTCGCAGTTCGTGCAGTGCACTTGGAAGTTGCGTCCTCGCTTGACACTGATGCATGCCTGAACGCAATCAGAAGATTCATAGCAAGAAGAGGACAAGTCAGAGAGATGTATTCAGACAACGGGACGAACTTCAGAGCAGCTGAAAGCGAGATGAGGAAAATGATACGTGAGTGGAACACAAGCAAGATCGAAAAGCACCTGCAACAGAAAGGTGTGCAGTGGCACTTCAACCCTCCGACAGGTTCCCACCACGGAGGAACCTGGGAGCGGCTCATCCGCTCTGTGAGAAAGATTCTGAACACCACGGTGAAAGAGCAGATGATGGATGAGGAAAGCCTCCACACCCTGTTGTGCGAAGCGGAGGCCATCATAAACAGCAGGCCCATAACCAAGGCGTCCTCTGACATCAATGATTTAGAGGCCCTAACCCCTAATCACCTCCTGTTACTGAAAGTCAAGCCTGAGCTGCCTCCAGGAGTGTTTAGCAAGGACGATCAGTACACGAACCGCAGATGGAGACAGGTCCAGTACCTCACGGACATATTCTGGAAGCGCTGGTGCAGGGAGTACCTCATGCAACTCCAAGAGCGCCAGCGATGGACAACGCTAGAGAGGAACTTCAGCGTCGGCGACGTGGTGCTGATCATCGACGACACATCTCCCAGAAACTCCTGGCCGCTTGGAAGGATCACAGAGGCTCTTCCAGACCGGCGGGGTTTCGTGCGGCAGGTGAAGGTCAAGACCCGGACCAACGAGCTCCTGCGACCAGTAACCAAGCTGGTCCTGCTGCAGGAGTCAGAGACTGATTAATGGACTTTCCCATATCCTTTTCAATGTGGAATGAGTGATATAGTTATGCTATTATTTAGTTTTGACTTAAGGATTTAAGGTAAGATAATTGTAGTATTAGGCTCCTTGTGATTTAAGTTTTGAGTAATTGTTTCAGGGCATTGATAACAATTAGGGGCCGGAAATGTAGGAGCCTAAATGCAGTTTATTTTAGTTGGAATATTTTTTATTTAAAAAGATGCTAATTCATAAGTAAGAAAAATATTGTTTGTAATTTCATGATTCTAAAGGATTTAAAAAGATTTAAAAATGTTATTTACATATGTACAGTTCATTGATATTTACTGAGTAAGATATGACTTTTATTGTGACATCTAAAACCAGCCTTTGGGGAGAGATTCATCTTCATGCCAGGGCATGCCAAAGGAGCGTGGTCATTAGGAAGCAGAAGGAGATTGGAGCGCAATAGTTTTTTGACCTCGCCCTCAGGCTCTCCTTTGGACTTTAAAAGATTTCATTTTGTGGATATATTTTATGTTTTTGTAATGTTGCGTTAAGTTTTCATATAAACAGTTAAAATCAAGAAGTGGACTCGTGGATTTATTTTTGAAGTGTTTTTCGATACAAGGGAGTCTGACGAGCGTCAAGCTTAAGTTCCAATTACGACAGTAAGAACCTACACAGCCTGTCTTTTGGCCCATTTGTTGTAGTGTAAGCTTTAATGGCACAAAACTAAAAAAAAAATATCTCAAAAATGAAGAATAGGAATAAATTGATATAAAAATAAGTAACAGGCTACTAATTTAATCCATACAGAGGGTCTAGAACGGTAGCGAGTTTGTCTTGTCCACAGACAACTGACTAATCAGCAAATGGGCGAGGGGCGAGGGAAGGGGGGGCTCATTTCAGACATCATTGGGGTTTACCCATCCAACAGAGCCCTATCTCACGCCTTTCGTAAAGTCTTCACGAAAAGAATAGATTAATTTTCATGGTGCATTCACGTTATTGCCCGCCTTTTGTAAAGTCTTCACGAAAATAATAGATAAATTTTCACGCTGCCTATTCACTTGAATTGCCCCACTGCTGCTATGGTTATCCACGTCTGCAGGGGCGGTGAGGGGGTGCTGACAGAACACTGCTGATACACTCGGGACTCACTAATTCGACGCCCTTTCGGTACTTACGCCTTATGTCCCCTAAACCTAAACCTAACCCTAACCCTAACCTTAACCCTACTTAACCCTAAACCTAACCCTAACCCTAACCTTAACCCTAACCTTGACCCTAAACCTAACCCTAAATTGCTTGTTTGAAATGTTTGATTACCATGTGACGGTAGGCTACCGAAAGGGCATCAAACTAGTGGGTCGCTAGGCAACAGTCGGGCAATTCAAGTGAATAGGCAGCGTTAAAATTAATCTATTATTTTTGTGAAGACTTTAGGAAAGGCGGGCAATAACGTGAATGCACTACGAAAATTAATCGAATTTTTTCGTGAAAACTTCACGAAATGAGTGAGATACGGTTGTCCAACAACACAGGCTCATCCAAACTCATCAATTTCTGTCTACCGTTGACCAGGCGGCAAATTTTTTGACATCGAGGGCATACCTACCATGTAGCATGTTGATGAGGTCGCCTAAACCTACACCTTTCCCTTACCCTAACCGTCAGTGAAGTTCTGTTTCCACAAGAGGGTGCCTTTGAGTTGAACATCACTTTTAGACGTCAAAGGTATACCTAAGACAGCATACTAAGCCCTAATCCTTTTCGATGTCATGAACAAATGTTAGCGATTGGATAAAATTAGGACACATGTGTAAGACAGAGTTTACCCCTCCAACCAATGTTTCTCGATTCGGCAGTTCCAGATCCTTTGTATGAATGAAACTAGTATGAGGGTATTGTAAAAACAGGATGATATTCAAATACACTGTCTGTTTTATCAATTACAGAATATAGGCCTATAGGCTAGTGTAATAAACAATGTAAAACATTACATATTTTGTCTGGAGTAAGGTCAGGTCGAGGGGTAGTGTAAGGAATGTGCAATGGAAGAACAAAGGCTAGGAAAGTGAAGAACGAGAAGAAAACGAAGAAAAAGAAGAAGAAGAAGAAGAAGAAGAGATTACAGTCTTTTGACAGCCTGGCCTGATAAGGAATCAAACAACTTGGACTGGAGAGATTTCAAACAGAATACCCAAAATGCCTCATGTCAGCAAGAAACATATGATGAAGAAACTCTTGTCACACACCACGACCCACTTTCTAGCCTTTTTGAAGCTATTCTGGAGAGATTCAAAGCATTTCATTCATGTCACTTTCCTCATTTTTGTCTTTTTTTATTCACACATCAATGTTAGGACCACCACTGCTGTATGACTCAATGGCATGCCATATTAGTGCTTTTATCTGTATAGCCTTTCTGATCTCAGAAGCTTACTCTGTAAACCCAAAGCATTTTAGGCCACATGGATCCGCTGAGGCTCTCACTCTGCCAGCACGAGTAAACTGAACAGATTGTGAGATGGTGTGAAAGACCTGTTTTATGTGGACATTACAGACAGAAAAAAATAGTTGGTCACTAGACAAGTGAGTGAGCGAACAGTCAGTTAAAAAGTTTCAATGTCAAGATGAGGTAAGTGCAATTGCAGCCCTGCAGGCTATTCCTCCGCTCTCCTTTTCTTGCACCATCTCTTGTTTTGTTGCCAAAGTACCATTAACCCTGTACAGCTACATCCAGCCACTGCGTTGCACTCCAGGAGTAAATGGATTGGTCACCAGGCCTCCCTGCGCCCCCCCCCGGTCCCTTACCACTCATGTCTTGTACCTGCAGAGCTGAGCTACCTAGCCATCAGGGCTGAACTGGGGGAGAAATAGGGCCCGGGCACCCCCTCACAATTAGCGACGCAGAACTGACTTTTTACATTTCTGAAAATAGGGGCCCACGAGGGTGCAGGGCCCACCGGGAAATGCCCGGTATGCCAGATGGCCAGTCCAGCCCTGCTAGCCATTGCTACACATATCAGTAGCACCCCTGAGGAGTCAGGGTTTGAGTTTGGGGATGTTAACACATTGTTAACACAATGTTGAAACATCTTCACCAAGTTGCCTGTTTTTGTTAGCTTGTTGTTCTCTCATTAAGGAACACAAAATGAACACAGATAGACAGAGTTATATAATGAGAGAGAGAGAGAGAGAGAGAGAGAGAGAGAGAGAGAGAGAGAGAGAGAGATACAGTGCCCTCCATAAATATTGGCACCCCTGGTTGAGATGTGTTAAAAGCCTTAAAATAAATTCAGTGTTTATCGCAGAAGAATACTGTCACACTGAAAATTGTAGGAAAATGTAGCCTTCAACTCAAATGAATTGTAAGAAAATAAAAAAAATCCCTGACTAAAAAAAAAATTATTTTTCATTAAATCACCTGTTCCACAATTATTGGCACCCTTAACAATTCCCAGGAAATAAATATAATTGAAGCATTTCTGTCATTTCTACAGTAGTTTACAAAGTTTACCAGAGTATGTAGGAACATTTAATTAGTAATTCATCACTTCCTGTTTCCCTGGGGTATAAATATGACGTGACACCGAGGCCATTTCTCTTATCCACTCTTAAACATGGGAAAGACAAAGGAACACAGCATACAAGTGAGGCAGATGTGCGTCGACCTTCACAGGTCAGGCAGAAGCTACAAGAAGATTGCCACTCAACTGCAGCTGCCCATATCCACTGTGAGAGGAATAATTAAGAAGTTCAAAACAACTGGAACAGTGGTAAACAAGCCTGGACGAGGACCCAAGTTTATTTTGCCACCACGCACAGTGAGGAGGATGGTAAGAGAAATCAAAAGATCTCCAAAGCTCACTGTTACAGAATTACAACAAATGGTAGCATCCTGGGGTCACAAAGTCTCCAAATCAACAATCAGGCGCTGTCTACACGCCAACAAGCTGTTTGGGAGGCATGCACGGAGAAAACCTTTCCTCACTCACAATCATAAACGCAAGCGTCTGGAGTTCGCCAAGCGGTATTGGGGCTTCAACTGGGACCGTGTGCTTTGGTCAGATGAGACCAAGATTGAGCTTTTTGGCAACAAACACTCTAAGTGGGTCTGGCGTACCACGAAAGATGCGCATGCTGAAAAGCACCTCATACCCACTGTGAAGTATGGGGGTGGGTCAGTGATGCTGTGGGGCTGTTTCGCTTACAAAGGCCCTGGGAACCTTGTTAGGGTGCATGGCATCATGAATGCTTTGAAATACCAGGACATTTTAAATCAAAATCTGTTGCCCTCTGCCCGAAAGCTGAAGCTGGGTCGTCACTGGGTCTTTCAGCAAGACAATGACCCTAAACATATGGCCAAATCTACACAGAAATGGTTCACCAGACACAAAATCAAGCTCCTCCCATGGCCATCTCAGTCCCCTGACCTCAACCCATTGAGAACCTGTGGGGTGAGCTGAAGAGGAGAGTACAGAGGAGAGGACCCAGGTCTCTGGATGATTTAGAGAGATTCTGCAAAGAGGAATGGCTGAAGATCCCTCTTTCTGTCTTTTCCCATCTTGTGAAACATTATAGAAGAAGATTAGGTGCTGTTTTGTTGGCAAAAGGGGGTTGTACAAAATATTAACACCAGGGGTGCTAATAATTGTGACACACATTATTTGATGTCAAATAATTATTTCTTTATGTGGGATTTTTTCCCCACTGAATAAATGCACTTGTATTGAAGGTTGGATTTTTCTCTTTTTTTCCCTTAAGGTCCCATATTATTTAGAAAAAAATAAAATAATTGGAAGCTAAAAAACACATCTCAACCAGGGGTGCCAATAATTATGGAGGGCACTGTACATGCAGACAGAGACAAAGAGCAGAGTGAAAGGGCAAATATTAATACATGGATTGAATGGACAGAGACATGACAAAAGGGGAGTCAGATGAGTCCAGTGATAGTGAGATCAGCATGTCCTCTATTTGAGTGTAATTAATGTTTTCATTCAGAGGCTTTTTCTCCCTTGGCCGATACTCACGCAGAGACCTTAAGCAAAGTTTCACTGCAGGGGATGCCTTGCGCTGATAAGGAAGCTATTGAGTTATCTCGGGGAGAGATTAGCTTTGCTAGGGCTACAGTGTTAATTAGCACATTGATTGAGCTAATCAAGCTAATCATGCTAATCAAGTACACAGGTAGGCAGGTGTGTGTGTGTGTGTGTGTGTGCGTGTGCGTGTGTGTGTTTGTGCGAGCGTATGAGTGTGCACGCCAATGTGTATGTGCATGTACGGGGGATTTTGAGGTCTGGGTGTGGTGTACATGATATTTGTGTTACAGTAGGTGAAGGATGCATGAGCTTTTGATTGCATTTGTATCAATGTGTGTTTGATCGTTTGTACTACTTACTATCCTAATTAGGCTGTAAATTGTGAGCTAAATGGATATGCATACACACACTCTGCATGCATGCCTGTATTATTCACACACACATAATGAATAATGAAGACTACTACAGCTGCTGTTGCTGCTGCTGCTACTACTACTACTACTATAAATATTAAATACACTCAATGTCCACATACCTATAAATTGGGAACATAAACAACATGTGAAATAATCAGTGAGTCTTGAGGTCAACAGGTAATCAACTCTATGTAAACAAACAGCAAATTACCGTAAAGCAGCAGTGGGTTGATTTGCATTAAAAGGGTCCGGTAGCTGAATTAGAGGTCATTAGCCGCTAATATATGCATTAATGCCCATGTGTGTACGGTGGAGCCTCTTGTGGTTGTGTGGGTAGGAAGGGGGAAGGTCTTTGTGGTGGAAATATTAACTCAATACTTCAATATTTTGGTCAGGGCCCTTCATGACTAGGCTCATTATATTCATTTCATTGTGTGTGTGTGTGTGTGTGTGTGTGTGTGTGTGTGTGTGTGTGTGTGTGTGTGTGTGTGTGTGTGTGTGTGTGTGTGTGTGTGCGTGTGCGTGTTTGTGTGTGTGTGTGTGTGTGTGTGTGTGTGTGTGTGTGTGTGTGTGTGTCTGTGTCTGTGTGTGTGTGTGTGTGTACGTGTGTACGTGTGTGTGTGCGTGTGCGTGTTTTGTGTGTGTGTGTGTGTGTGTGTGTGTGTGTGTGTCTTTGTGTTTATATACGTACAGTGTGTGTGTGTACACGTGTGTGTACACGTGTGTGTGTGTGTGTGTGTGTGTTGTGTGTGTGTGTGCGCGTTCGTGCATACGTGCGTGCGTGTGTGTGTGATTAGGGGCAAGGTTCAATATGGGGACGGCAAGCAATTCTTTCCCTTTCAGCTCCCTCACACGTCCGGAGGGGGACTCAGACTCACACAGGCACACACGGGCCAGAGCATCATTGACCTGCTGAATAAGCGGAATGATAGTCACATTACGATTTAATTAAAATGGGAGCTGTGTAATTTCATTTGATAAGGGGTCAAGGCCATTAAACCTGCCTGCTGCTGTTGTCCATTACTACACAACACAACAGATGATTTAGGCTAAAAACACACATTGCATCATGGGACAGTAGCACAGGCTTTTGATGTGTTTATCATGTCAGACAGTAGACTGTAACCCATTCAGGGGGAAAAAAACACAGAGAGGCTTACACACACACACACACACACACACACACACACACGCACGCACGCACGCACACACACACACACACACACACACACACACACACACACACACACACACACACAGCATGAACACACAATCCAAAGCTAATTTGTCTCCCAGTCTGTTGTATGGAGATAACAAAGCTGTATTGCTGCTCATAAATGCATTAGTGTGCTGTGTGTGTGTGTGTGTGTGTGTGTGTGTGTGTGTGTGTGTGTGTGTGTGTGTGTGTGTGTGTGTGTGTGTGTGTGTGTGTGTGTGTGTGTGTGTGTGTGTGTGTGTGTGTAATCTATTTTTTCTCTTCGCCACACGGCCACCAGCCCTCTCTCTCCCTCTCTCCTCTCTCTCCAATGCTTGTTCGCCGGCATTCAAACAGACTCCATTAGCACCACTTTCTTCTTGCCTTTATCACAGTAATCACACATTTAAGTCCTGCTTGTTTGATGATTTATTTCCCCCTGGTTGCATGTTCATGTTTCGAGCTCTTTCTCGGCTGCTTTTATTGCTGCATGTGTGGGTGTGATTGCCTGTGCATGTACGTATGTCTTGTGTATATATTTACTAAATTGGAGTATTTTGCCTGTAGCCTTGCTTGGCATAAACAGACCAGTGTGGCTGTTGGTGTCATCAGCATTTGCTGGTTGGCACATTCACATAAACAACTCTCACACTGTTTGTGTCATTACTGCATATTTTTACCTCTCCATATAGAACGGTGTGTGTGTGCGTGTGCGTGCCTAAGTGTGTGCGTACATGTGTGTGGGGGGGTGTGCACGTGTCTGTGTACGTGCACGGGCAAGTGTGTGTGTATGAGTGTATGTGTGTGAAAGAGAGTGTGGGTGCGTGCGCGCATGTGTGTGTGTGTGCTTGTGTAACGGAGGCTAACTAGCAGAGTTGGTGTTGAACGTTAGTAAAACCTCCCTCCCATAGACGTGGTGGCGAGTTCGCCGCCCCGAGGGGAACGCAGTGTGCAGTAATACGTCGGGTTACACTTGTGTGTGCAGGTGTGTGTGTTTGTGTGTGTGGGCGTCTACCAGTGTGGTACAGTACAGCTGTGGTCCTGTATTATCCACCAGATGTATTGTACAGTAGATGGGCTGCTGGTGAACAGGGCTCGGACTGCACATGTGCAGGATGTTGGAGTGGAGGGAGCTGTCCAGGGTGCTGTATGGAGGTGGAGGGAGCTGTCCAGGGTGCTGTATGGAGGTGGAGGGAGCTGTCCATGGTGCTGTATGGAGGTGGAGGGAGAAGTCCAGGGTCCTGACATGTTGCTGCTTTACAGGGTCAGACATGTAGACATAGTACCACATAATACTACCCCCCCCCCCCCACACACACACACACACACATACATTCAAGCTGTTCCTCAATACTACCAACTCCAGCGAGAGAGCGAGAGAGAATGTGTGTGTTTGTGCATGCTGTGTGTGTATGTTTGTTTGTACAGTCAAGTTCTGTGTGCACATATAAATGTGTCAGTATGTACAAAATGTGTGTCTGCGTCTGTGTCTGTGTGTGTGTGTACTGTATGTGTGTGGCTGGGTGCCCAGTGCTGGAGATCCAAAGGCTGGCGTGTGAATCAGTGACCCCTCACGCGACACCTCTTAGCCCACCACGCAGCAGCAGCAGCCCCCTCCACCTGCTCCATCTGTGGGGAGAGCGGAGCAGGTTGGGAGGGGGAGAGTGGGGAGAAATGTGTGTCTGTGTATGTGTGTGTGTGTGTGTGGGGGGGGGACGCTCATATCTTGGTGTGCATGTACCGTTTGCCCACCACACAGCAGCAGCAGCCCCCTCCACCTGCACCATCTGTGGGTAGAGCAGGGTGTTGAGAGGGTAGCGAGAGTGGAGAGGGGAGAGCGGGGCAGAGTGGAGCAGGGAGGGGAGAGCGGAGCCTAGTGGAGCAGGGAGGGAGAGACAGAGCAGGAGACAATGGCTTGTTTGTGACTGAAAAGGAGGGAATGGAAGAACAAAAGTGAGAAAGACAGAGAGAGAGAGCAATAGAAATACTGGAGGAAGAGAGTGAGTAAGATACAGTAGTAGGAACAGTTACGTTGGTGATGGTGACTGGAAAGGTGGAAATGGAGAGACACAGAGCAAGAGAGAGAAAAAGAAAAAGAGAGAAAAAGATGGAGAAAACATGAGTGGGAAAATGTGGGCAGGGTAAATAACTACTCTTTCAGTGGTATGTGACTGTGGTAGTATGAGGAGGAAGGGTGTAGAGATGAAAGAGAGGAATAGGAAGGTAATTGTGTGTGTGCACGCGTGTTTGTGCGTGCATGTGTGTGCGCGCGTGTGTGTGCGTGTGCGTGTGTGTGCGTGTGTGTGTTCATGTGTCTGCCATGTATCTGTCTGTGTTCTCAGTATGAGTGTTGTGCAGTCCCACTGTGAGAGTGTCATGTTACATCGCTTCAGCAGTATTAATGTCTCTGGCTCTGGGATTTTCCCTGTGTGTGAGTCTCTGCCGCTGTCTCTCTGGCTCTCTGGCTCTCTCAGTCACACCCCCACCTCCCCTCTCTTTCTGTGTGTGTTTGTGTGTGCGTTGGGAATTTGTGTGTGTGTGTGTGTGTGTGTGTGTGTGTGTGTGTGTGTGTGTGTGTGTGTGTGTGTGTGAGAGAGAGAGAGAGAGAGAGAGAGAGAGAGAGAGAGAGAGAGGAGAGAGAGAGAGAGGAGAGAGAGAGAGAGAGGAGAGAGAGGAGAGAGAGAGAGGGAGAGAGAGAGAGAGAGAGAGAGAGAGAGAGAGAGAGAGAGTGAGAGGGGGAGGTGGAGAGAGAGGGGGAGGTAGAGAGGGAGAGAGAGGGGGAGGTAGAGAGGGAGAGAGAGAGAGAGACAGACAGAGACAGAGACAGAGAGATAAAGAGAGAGGAATGTGGTGGGAATCAGGGAATAACTTCTTGAGGTCTTGTCTGTCTTAGAGCAAATCTTCCTCTTCAGTATCCCTGAGGGCTGTACCACACTGCCTTTACAGTGAAGCATTAGGCACTCCCACACCCTACTAAGTTCATTCATTGCCTACAACGTCATCCAACAGACAAGGGCTGAAAAACTAAAAGAGCGACACATTGACTCATTTTGACATGAAAACGCCTGCACATTGTTTTTCTGAAAAAATGAAGAGACATGTTCATGCTTACTTAAGACTTCATTTCTTAGTCTGGGTAGCACAGAGATGACATGAAAAAAGATAAATATGCGTTCTTTTGTAGCCTACTGAAACAATTTGTTAGTCACACACACCCTTTTACATCCACACAACATAACATTTGCAATATGCTTGTAAAATGCCTGCATCGTTTAAAACTGCACGCCACTCCCGGCGTCAATGGTAAATAATCATAGATGCTGCAGTGAGCATGAAAGGTATCTGCGTCTCATTATTTATTTATATTATCACCATGTCCAAAAGCAAACGTGTTTCAGCTATCAAGCCTTCATCAGTGCGTGGTACCAGTGTGTTTGCTTTTGGACATGGTGGTAATATAGGCCTAAATAAACTAGAAAAGTGCTCCGAGATCACATACCTCCGCCAGGGCATGGCATAATTAGATAATGAACAAAAATAATCACTTTGCCAATATGAACGACTATATTCCTGTCAGAACTTTCAAAATGACACACTCATGTCAGTTCAGTCATTTGCAAAATCTACCTGCTTTGAAAGCTTGTGATCACGCGCTGATAGAACTGTAGCCTAATTAATGAAGGGAATGTAATGATTTTGACCAACAAAACTGAAACAACTACAGAAGGGTAAGGCCTTTTTTTTGCCTACGATGGTATAGGCTATGCATCATTCTCATGGGCCACTGGTTAGTCTTGGCGCTGTCGGTTGAAGCGGCATTTGCTTCCCCGCATTCCTCAAATCACTATTCACCGTTTCTATCTCGCAACTGGGCTTGGTTTTAAATTTAGTGAAGGGGGTGTTTGACCAGCATTGTGAACTTACACAGCCACAAATTCCATATTTTTGGCGATGGTACCCAATTAATTCGACATTGTCAACCAAAATGATCTGCGGTGGTCACTGTCCATCTCGCAACAATTCACTTCCATTTCACACATATTAGGCAGCGGTAATTCATTTTACATGATTGTTTGTTAACTTCAATGAGGGTGTAGCCTAGGGCTAGGCTGCCTGCTGATGAGCAACTTTTTAGGTTGATAGCACTGGTGTGGGAGCTGGCGTCAAAGGAGACAGGTCCCACCCTGTTCCTTACTGTTTAGAATGGCGCAGGCTCACCCGTGTGGAATATATGCCGGTGCTCGACCATTATGCATGCTGTCAGGCTTTCTGATCCCTGTCCATCTCGCAAACAACTTGGGCTTATCTTTAAATGTTTAAATTTTACCAGCACTGTGAACGTAGGTCTAGAGTCATAAATTATTTTTGGCAACGGTAGCTTAATTAATTCGACAGCAGGGCCGGTTTTTAGCATAGGCCGGCTAGGCGGTCGCCTAGAGCGCCATGTGAAGAAGGGGCGCCGAAATGGCGCTCTCCTATGCGTAATTTTGCGATATGAAGTTTTTTTTATGAAGTCGCAATCAACAAAGAGTGGCGAAAGCGCTCCTCACGGCAAAGCGCCCCTCAGCCAATAGTAGGCCAAATATCTCTTCCAACTGTCTCTGGGAAGTCTGTGAACCAATAAACAGACAGTTCTGAGAAAGGGGGCGGGACGAGTGACAGCGTGCGGTCTATTTTGAATTTGGAGACTCACTCGAGAGACAGAGGGGGCAAGCGCAAACAGTAGTGCTGCTCTGCTGGATGGAGATTATTATGTTCTCATTAAACCACTCATTGCATGATGCAGGAGTTTCAGAGGGTGTTTTGGAACTATGTGATTTAATCAGCAACCGTTTGTGATTATGGAAAGCCTAATAGTTATGAGGTTACTATTTGGAATTAGAGAGAAAAAGAGCTTTGTTTTTGATCAGAGAAATCGCTAGTTAGCATGCTAACATTAGCCAAGTATGCCAAGCAATGAAATAGTAACAGTAGCTGTTAGTAGCCTACTCACTACTCACTAACACCCACCTGATATCATAATACTTGCTTAGGTTGACAAGCAATGTAAAGTAAGACTGGTGCAATGTTTAAAACAATTTTAGCTGCCATATCTCCTTCCATCCACATGAATTACCTGCTTGTTGTAAGCTTAAAAAAACATTAATTTCCTGACCAGAATGACATAGCCTACATTAATCATGTAACAGAACCATGCACAGCAGACAAGTGAGGCTATTTACTATATTTTGTATATTACGAAATTCAATAGCGTGACAGCTCTTTTCCCTTTCTCTCACCCTGTCCCTCCAAACACATAGATAGCCCCCTTCTCATTCTCCTACTCACAAATGCACCACTATTTCCAGTCCAGAAATGAAATTGGTTTGGAAGACAGCACAAATGTGTAGCTTATTAAAATTGTTATGCTGCCATGCTTTGTGATGCTGTAGATAGTGTAGATCAATGCAGACCTCCTTGGTAGGCTTATTGTCTACACATGCATTTTACATGCAAATGTACTGCATCACTCTCCTGGCATTTCAATTTCACGTTACAATTCAAACACATTGATAACCTCCCTCTCATCTGGGGTTGGGGGCCCCACCACCATCACATCCAACACACCACACAGTGAAGCTACTTTCATGCTACTCAATCTGATGTGTTGGTCGCCTGTCAAAAAGAACCACAAATCCATTTGATGAAAAACGGTTATTGTTCTTGATGCTATTTAGTTAAGCTTACTAAGGATATTAGTCTTGTGTTCTGTGAGGTATAAGAAAGATTTTTTTTTCTTTCAAAGGTAGGGGGGGTGGGGGGGGGCGCCAGAAATCAAACTCGCCTAGGGCACTAAATAAGCCAGAACCGGCTCTGTTCGACAGGATTGTGAACCTAAGTCACAGTCCACAACAACATTGTGAACTTACACGATCACATATTCCATATTTTTTGACAACGTAATTAATTCGACAGCATTAATGTGCTGCATAATTATTGTGAACCTAAACGATCTGCGGGGATGGTCACTGTCCTTCTCGCACCAGCAATGGTAACATAGCCTAGGTCACACATAACAAATTGAATATTTTTGGTAGCGGTGGTAATTCATTTGACAGGACTGGTTACTGCCTGCGGATGAAGGCTGCCTGCAGATGAACAACTTTTTAGTTGAAATGCACTTGGTGTTGGAGCTGGCGGCGAAGGAGAGAGTCTCTCCCTGTTCCTTGCTGAGACAGGCGCAGGCACGCCTCTGCTCAGTGCTCACCGTGCGCACCTTGTGGCAGGCAGTGGAATAGCAGCGAACTAACAAACACAGACAACAAACACAGAACACACACAAACCCAGGCGATCACATAACCTCCTGGCGGAGGTAATAATAATAATGAGACGCAGTTTGTGAGTGCGGATTTTTCTTCCTTAAGTTGATACCTTTTATCCCGCACCCAAACACTTTGTTTTTTTCCAAGAAGTTGAGCGTGTCCTTTGCCAAAACATGAAAGGTATCTCCCAGTCAAAATGGGTTAAACAACTATGACACTCTTTACAGTAACAGAAATAGAAAAAAGTAAAAAAAATAGAAAAAAAGTTTGCTTTTGTGCCACTGTCTCTATATATGAGGTACTGTAGTCAGAAGTATGTTACCTATTAGAAATTGCATTCATTTTTTGCATTTTGATGCATGAGAAAAAATATAGCAGTGTTATTTGGTTCTTCGTTTTGTTGAATTAAACTCTTAATTCAGTCTTGTATTGCCTACATTGTAAGTAGTGTAAGTGTTTGTCTTTATTCTGTATTAGGTGAGTGTGACCAGGGCCTCTGACAGCTTTGGCCGGGCCCGGGACAAAGTCATCTAAAGGGCCCCCTAATCCAATACATGCAATGTATTGATCTCCCATTTCCCTTACGTATATACATAAGGGTGTGTGTGTGTGTGGAATATCAAAGCAAATTCCTCTGAACGCCAACACACTCCTGATCTGTCTCCTCTGTCTCTCTGTCTCTCTGTCTCTCTCTCTCTCTCTCTCTCCTTCTCTCTGTCTTACATGCATCTCGGTGGACTTACATCATGTAGCGCCACAAGGACATGCAAAGCTAATTCCTGCTTTCCCTCTGATCGACAGCCTTGTTCGGATGTGCCCTTCCCTTAATCACCACCCATTCACCTCCCCCCCCACACACACACACTCACACACTCACATTCTCTCTCTTTTGCTCTTTAATCTCTTCCTGCAGCTCTGTGATGTGTTCGCGGTCATTAAAAACCTCCCCCCATTGCTTGAAACCTGCCACTGCCACTGCCCCCCCCCACCCCCTCCTCATTCCCTCTACCACGTTCTCTTCCCTACCCCTCCCATTTCCTTTTGTTTTTCCTTTCCTTATCGATGTCACTTCCTTCCATGTGTGGCTAATTTGTCCAGCCTTTAATCCTGAGCAGACAGATTTCGGCCCTTTCCTCCTTTAAAGGAGAATTCCGATGAAATGGTGCCAGCTGCCTCCCGCTTTCATTGAAAACAGCTGAAAACAGCGCAATTGAAGAACTTTGTGCATGAACATTTTTCGCGGGGTCACCTTTGGCCATTATCTCTTGGGCAAAATCAGATAAGATATCTTGCCAAAACGGCCGGAATTCTCCTTTAACCCTCACTATCCCTCTCCTTATGTCAATCCACCCCTCTCTTCCGCATGTCCCAGCAACCCACTATACCCCCAATTTCACCGTTTCCTCGTCACCCTGAGCTAGCAGGAATGATTCTCTCCCTTTATTAATCCCCCACCCCACCACGGCACACCACTCCTCGTCTCCCGCTGTAATGTGACAGCCAGGCCTCCTTAGATGCTCGGATGCATCCTAACTTGAAAGGTCATTCCCCATAACCTCTCCATGCAACACCGTGCAACATCGTAATATCTTTGCACAGCCTGACTGTGAACTGCTGAATGTTTGTGTGTGAAGAAAGAGAAAGAGAGTCTGTGTCTCACTCAGTGAGTCTTTTTGTCTCACTCTCCCTGAGAGGGAGAATGTGTGTGTGTGTGTGTGTGTGTGTGTGTGTGTGTGTGTGTGTGTGTGTGTGTGTGTGTGTGTGTGTGTGTGTGTGTGTGTGTGTGTGTGTGTGTGTGTGTGTGTGTGCAGGGCTGGACTGGCCATCTGGCGTACCGGGCAAATCCCGGTGGGCCCTCGCGCGTCTCGGGCCCTCTGAGGGCCAGAAATAATAATAATAAAATATATATTTTCTTTTTTTTTTGTCTGTGACGGTAAAAAAAAAGACACATCGGAGCCCATTGGATGCTTCTCTTGATGCTCATTGTGCTAGTCCAATGAAATGCTTTGGTTCTCGAAGGCCCGCCCCTCCCTTCAGACCCTCTTTTGATAAAACTCATCTTCACCTCAAATGTAGGCTGACTGGCTATGCTGTTAAAACTAGACGACAGAGAGGACGCAAAATGGAGAAAGAAAAGAGTGGCTATGACAAGCGCAAGAAAAAGAGAAAGCAGAAACTTAGAGGAAGCAACAAAATGTGCTAAAATCACTGACTTATTTAAAACTAACAGCATAGCCTAAGCTCGCGCTCATGTTTCGGCCCGGAGATGGGGAACCACTGCCAGACAGCTCGATCTCAGGTTGGGACAGACAGTGGGGCTGTGGCCGCGAGTGCACAGGTGCAGAATGAAGAGGAGGTGTAGGAGATGGTTCGAGCAGGGGAAGAAAAGAGGAGGAGGAGACGGTATATAAGACGTGACCCAGGGAGAATTTGAGGTTAGGTTTCACCCCCAACACACCCGATAGGCTAGCAGCCAATACATAGCCAAATTACCCCATTAGGCCTATACCGTCACTGGTGTTAGCTACGCGCTCGGCGTCTCGTATTGTCTGAGACCAAGTTGTCATCCTGACTTTATCAAATCAGTCACAAACATGTACCCATTTTGATACATTTCCATGCACTTCTCTTGTAATGTTGCGCCAGCATAAAGAACTCTTTCATTTGTCTTGAGCTGTTGTCGTGATGATGTGCTGTTTAAGTTGTGCTAGTGCCCTGTCCTCTCCAGAACTGCGAGTAGCCTACCTGCTGGCTACCAGATTAGTGTAGGTAGCTACTTCGGCGTTTCCCCCATTTATTGCCTGATACTCCCTCCCCACTCGCTCAAATCAGTCAGAAATATGTACCCATTTGGTTTGTTTTCATAAACTTTTCTTGTATTGTTGCGCGTATAAGCTTACATTTCTCAGTGTCAGCTGTCACAAGGATAAGTGCTGTCTTGTAATTTCGTGTTACGGCATCCCCCTTTCCCTTTCGCCTATCCAACAAATATCTCATGTTGTATTTTTTCACTCTACTGCTTGGGCAACGATGATGTTTTTTAAACGAAATGAGTTTTTGTAATATTTTGCTTCTGCAATGGCATGCCACGTCATTAATAAGACATCTGAATGAATAGTTGCGTCTTTGCATGGTAGTCAGATGGATAAGTAAGACGCCGCCGCGTGCTACTGTTTGGGAATCGCTGGCTACGCAGCCGCTCACTTTATTACATAACCTGCTGTGAAACATGGTAGCGTAACTTTGTTCTAGCAATGTGTATGTGGGAAGCCTAAGCAATACAAAGCGGTCACTTGGTTTTGCTGTGGTGAGAAAATGGCAAGTGTCCGAAAACAATACCCCACTCTACTGTCAGACATAATGACAATCCTAGGTTCTTTCTTTTCTCAGATTATGCCTAGACTAGACAAAACGGTTTGGTGCGCGTTTGGAAAGGGAGGTCGTGTTAACATGCCATTTAGCAAGCTGGCTTTTACTGTAGGCCTACTGACTGTATCTGTGGACTGGAGCAATTTGGTGTGTGTGTGTGTGTGTGTGTGTGTGTGTGTGTGTGTGTGTGTGTGTGTGTGTGTGTGTGTGTGTGTGTGTGTGTGTGTGCGTGCGTGCGTGCGTGCGTGCGTGCGTGCGTGCGTGCGTGCGTGTGTGTGTGTAAAATGAACATACTTTTTTTGCTTTGAGAATTTGAGATCCACTGGCCATGGCTTTTAATCAAGAGTAAAGTTAATTCTGCTCTTCTCTCTATCTCCTACTCCCAAACATACTCAGATCTTTAGAAGTAGGATGAAGGGAACATGAGGGTTCACAGCAGCTTTTTTCCAGTGGGCAAGAATAGGCTATCTTCTGTGTAACAATGACATGAACACTTTATCTATCTATCAATCTATAAAATAATAATAATAATAATAATAAATATATATATATAAATATACAAATATAAATATATATAAACACTGATAGAGGCTTAGGCGCTGGACCCTCAGGTGTCAAAAAGTGCCCGGGCCCTTTTCAGATACCAGTCCAGCCCTGTGTGTGTGTGTGTGTGTGTGTGTGTGTGTGTGTGTGTGTGTGTGTGTGTGTGTGTGTGTGTGTGTGTGTGTGTGTGTGTGTGTGTGTGTGTGTGTGTGTGTGAAGTAGAGTGGCAGATGGATCGATAATGCTGGCCCTGTCCTTACAGTGCTAACAAGGCTGCCGGTGCGGTGTAGTGTGGTGTGGTGTGGTGTGGTGTGGTGTGGTGTGGTGCGGTGTAGTGTGGTGTGGTGCATTGTGGTGTGGTGTGGTGTGGTGTGGTGTGGTGTGGTGCTGTGCATTGTGGTGTGGTGCGGTGTGGTGTGGTGCGGTGCGGTGCTGTGTGGTGTGTGGTGTGGTGCTGTGCATTGTGGTGTGGTGTGGTGCGGTGCTGTGTGGTGTGTGGTGTGGTGCGGTGTGGTGCTGTGCATTGTGGTGCGGTGCGGTGCTGTGCGTTGTGGTGCGGTGCTGTGTGTGGTGTGTGGTGTGGTGTGGTGCGGTGCTGTGTGCTGTGTGGTGTGTGTTGCAGGGGCAAGCAGAGGCTGCTGGGGACACTCCTGTGGGGAGATAAGGACTCAGGGTCACCCCAGCACTCAACACACAACACCAAGGAGACAAGCAGCAGAGAACTATACGGACGTGTGTGTGTGTGTGTTCTTGTGTGTGTGTGTACGTGTGCACGCGTGCCTGTGTGTGTGTCTGTGTGTCTGTGTGTGTGAGTGTGTGTGTGTGTGTGTGCGTGTGTGTGTCTTTGTGTATGTGCGTGCGTGCATCTGTGTCTGCACTGGCGATTCTAGGGGGGGGCAGGGGGTGGCCAGGGCCACCCCTGGGACGCTATTGTCCACCCTACTGGCCACCCTTGATTCGACAAGTAATTAATAAAAAAATATATTTTTAAAAATAAATAAATAAATATACAATAATAACAACAGTATAAGACCAATAATATGTAATTATCAGGTAATCATTCAAGTTCGTCAACCCAACAACAAACAAGAGAAAACTGTCAATCCATGGTGATCGCTGGCTGACAGATCTAGGGTCAGTTTTACACTTTAACTAACACGACAGTCGTTGGACTGATGCTGCACAAGGCTGATTTCTGATCAGTAGGCTTACACGAGATGACCACTGCGTGTCGCCTGCTGCCCCTATAGTCGCTTATTTATCGTGAAAGATCTGGCAACCCCGCACCAGGAATGCTGAGGGTCACCTGCAGTTCCTTCACGAGAGACCGCATCCACTAACTGCCTGGACAGTCTAATTTGGACAATAAGGTATGGCAATTTAATGATTTGTTGGTTGTCTGAATGTGTTGGAAAACCTAATTTTGAAAACTTTATGCAAGTATTAGCAGCCAGGAAGAGCCAAAATACGAGATAGCTACACGAAACAACAACATGACTAAATGAGAGCAAGTTAGTGTTGTGGCAGCTGCAAACCAAGTTAGTAGCACAGCACAATCCTAACGTGCACGTCAGTTTATTTTTTGTTGATAACAGGATAGTTAATATGAAACCGTTTGGATAGGGACATGGCATGGATAGCATTGGCCCATTGGCCACACATTGGAAAGGGTAGTCGGTTGTTATCTACAGTCAGGATCGGTAGGCAGACGTCAGTACCTAGCTCGAAACCTAGCATGTGAAATGAACTAATGCTAAGCTGGACTATGATTGTTGTGATGCCTTCTCTCAGTGAGAAGCTTCTCCTTTGCTTCTTCAATTGTCTTGACTTTTCTTGGAGTTTAAATCAAACTTAAATAAAGTCGGAGTAAGTCATAGTAAAGAGCACCTCTGCCTCTTTAGAGTAAGCAAGTTCACATCAGTCACAGATGTGTTGCCTAAACCCACAGCGCTAGTCCACTTCAGAGTATGACTCCCCCCCAATAGCTAAATTTGCGGTACATATTTGACCTCAAATGTGTCAATATATCGTAATCCTTTTGTTCAAACGTAGCGAAAATAAATCGTCACGCACACAAAATCATGGTACAGATATGAGTTTGTTGACCAACGAAATTCACGTCATGTAATTTCCTTGCTAAAACCCTGCAGCCACGGCTTTAGAATCAGCACTGCTCACAGCTGTAATTGCCTTGCAGGCAGACGGCGCCTCAGACTTGAAATTCACGTCATGTAATTTCTTTGTTAAAACCATATGCCACTGCTTTGACATCTGACACTGTCAACATCAATAATATAGGTTTTTTTGTATTCTGACATTGTTGAATGAAGTCAAAGTTGTTACTCTAAGGGGAACCACAACCACGAACACAAAACTCATGAACACAACATGTGTACTCTGCCAATTCGACAATAATCCCTCTGATATTGTAGCCAGTTACTATGCTTAGAAGTGAGTTGATTGAATGATTAATTGGTTGCATTGATTTGATTACATTTCCTCCAGTGAGTGACATTAAGATGAAGAGAAGAAACGATATTGAGAGCTTCTTTATCAAGAAAAAAAAAGAGTCAGAGTCAGCTACAGCCAGTACCAGCACCAGTGCAGATGCCCACACAAGCCAGTAGCCTAGGGATAGTGTTGATGAGCAGTCCACTACCCCAATACAAGATGGTAGGTTGTGCATGGAAAGTTTGAATTAGTTACATGTAGCCCTTTCATGCACACCGTTCAACCAGTGGAACACTGTTATTGTCATCAAAAAGGTTCTGTAATAGTGCCACACTACATAACACAGGGTCTTTAGTAATACACTATGGTAACTCTGGTAACGACAAAGGTATAACGCCATGCATTAAAGGGTTTAACAGCTGACAAATGTTGAGACAGAAGATGATGAACTAAAGATTTGTATTATGTGCATGGACCTGTCTGTCTGTCTGTCTGTCTGTCTGTCTGTCTGTCTGTCATTTTAAACTATCCTTGTATTACCACAGTTGACCAGCCACATTTGGAGGAGGAGGAGACGGACTGTGAATCTGTGTTGTCTGGATCTCCACCTACTGAGCATGGTATGTCAGGTTCAGATGTCATTCATGAAGTTGGTGTCTACTCTCTCATACTTCAGTTATTTAAAAATGGCCAATTATGCATATTTATATGTGAATGCATAGCATTTAACCAGATTACACTGCACTTTCAATTAAAAGCCTGGCACATTAAAATAACTTAATGAGGATATGTGTGTGCATTTATCTTTAATTTCTGTGAATACGTACATAGAAAACAAAGACCTAAACATAGAACATTTCAATACTATATATATATATATATATATTTTATACTACTACAAAATATTGTATTTGAAGTTCACTGGTGCTTTTCTTTAAAATGCAGGAAATAGCATAGAATAAATGCAACATTTTCTGTGTGGGAGGACCCCCGTATGTGTATATAATTCCATGATTCCATGGCCACCTCAGACTATATTTGTGTGTCATCTTGGCCACCCTAGTAAAAATGTCCTGGATACGCCCCTGTATGTCTGTGTGTGTGTGTTGGTGTGTGCGTGCATGCGGAGGTGCTAAAGTCTCTGCCTGCATGACAGGCAGGGGCAGTGTCTTAATATATAAAGCCTACATTTCTCTGCCATTCAGCACGTCAGGCAGTTGATGACTTGTGAGCTTTTAGATTTGTTTTCTTTTCTTTGTTTTTCCTCTGCTCTCCCTTTTCCTGATTTTGTTTTTTTCCGAATTTCTTCCTTTCACTTGTTTCACACTTTTACAAACACCCACTTGAAATGCATTCAATATCACCCAATGTCACTGATATGCATTTGACCTTCAGGGCTTCCAACTAAAAAAACAGATGAATACCAATGCAAAACACACAATTAAAAAACACAAACACACAGTTTGTTTGTGACAGTTCTTTTCCTGCTTTGTTTTTTGTGCCTTGTTTCTTTTTCCAGCCAGACATTTTTGTTCCAAGATGGGGTGGGTAGGGGGGAGATGGTTGGACACTACCACCTGTCCCTATCCAGTTAGGGAAAAGGGGAGGGGGCGAGGGTACAGACACATGGACCGAATCCCTTGGTAGTCCCACGAAGGCTAGTGAGTCTTTCAGCCTGGATGAATATGCATGTGTTTATGCAAAACACCAGCCACGTAAAATAAAAATACACTGTTGCCTGCCACAATGGCTTCATTTAAAGTTCAGACAGATTCTGAAGCAGATTAAAAGATTAAACTGATTAAAATAATCAAGCTAAAAGAGAATGAGGAATAGTGGGGCCTATTTATGCAAGTATGTGTTACTTTGTGCTTTCTGGTCCTTGTGTTTTGTTTGAGTGTGTTTTGTGTGTGTCCTGTATGTGCATATAATAAAGGAACGGTAACATCAAGAAAATACAGTATATGGATTTCACAACATATTGACATGGACAAGTACAACTGCATGTTTCACACAACCAAGCAAAAGAAAACTGCTCTGGAGTCATCTGTGAGGGGTGTCCAAATGGGTTAAAAGACTCCTTCAAGACAAGATATCTCCCACTCTGCAAAAAGTAGATAGAGAAACCAATGGTCCCAGTCCAAGCCAAAGCAGTTTGCACATTGCTGGAGTATACTTTGGTTGAAATGTCAGGCCAATACCATGCCATTCGTCTGTCTTATACTATGTTATCGCCCTTACAGGTGGCTATCCAGAGCGGAAACTAGTTCCATGGTTTGTCAAGATCTCCCTTGGCACACCCATCTTGGTAAAAGAAAAAAAAAAAACAGAAACTGAAATTAACAATCTGCCTAGCCGTGCTGGAGATAGCAGGTACCAAAAAGATTTCTAAATTTTAGGTCTTACATGCACTCTGCTAATGTAATGTACCATTTACGCTGTGGGACCTCACTGTGTGTTTGAGTTAAGTCTGAGACAGCATGAATGAGCAGTAATGAAATAGGGCTTCAAAAAGAAGAGGGCTAGGGGTGATGTGGTCTGTAGAAAGATCATGGGGAACTGAGACTTACTGCTGGGCAGCTAGAAGGTGCCATATTGATATTGATATTACTTTAGATTATAAAGTGGGCTTGCCCCAACAAGTCCTACTTACTGTTTATTCGTTTATTTATTATTGCTTGCTTGCTTATCTGCCGTAAGTTTGGAAGTTTGGACATTTTAAAACATTACTCCCCTAGGGCTTTTGATATACAGTAGAGACACTGTTCAAACAGTAAAACAATCGGCCCGGTTTGGAGACGTTTAGTGATGGGTTTGTGGCTGTGGGGTGCATGTGCGACTCTGCGACTCTGCGACTCTGCGTGCGTGTGTGTGCCTGAGTTAGAGATAGAGAGTGTGTAGCCTCAAAAAAGTGGCCAAAACAGAGAGCTATGTTTAATGATGAGTTGTCACTTTGTATTCCCTGAACAATTTAGAGAGCCCCCATCTCACTAGAGATGAAATTTCTGAGCGAATGCCAGTATGAAGAACATATAGTTATTGATACATCAGCATTCTGAAACCCATCTGAGAAATGCAGGTATGGTATGACACCACCATGGAGTCTACTTGAATATTTCCCACTGTCTGTTATCTTACAGTTCGGGTCATAAACGAATGCAGCCATTGGTTCTAATATACATGTATGTAGCAGATTCAGAGAGGAAAGAAGAAGAGAGGGGAAAGTTCTATTGGCCTGTATTGTTACCTCACCGACGCCGTCCGCCATTTTGATTTTGGTAGTCAAGGACGCGTCGCCAACGGTTCATTCATTCAGCATCAGTCAAAAACATGGCTAACACCGATCACAATTACGCAAAGGACCCAAATGCCCCAAATACACCAAAATATATAGGCACACAATGTGCTGCTGTAGGGTGTTACAAGTCCACAGGAAGGAACAAGGAGGTGGCATTTCATTCATTTCCCAAAGAAAAAAAAAGGTATAGTTTCGTTTTGATAGCCTAAGCCTGATGTGCAGATGTCAGATGGGCACAATGATATTTGAGCAACATGATGAGAACATTGTGTGTCAAAAGACATAACTTTGTGTGCTTAACTTCTAATGCGAGCACAACATTTAATTTTCTAGGCCTACCGAGTACCTTTTTTCACTTCTGATTTAGAAATGCATACTGTCGATGATCTGCAAGGAAGGCTGTTTTCAATGTCCAGCACCTCCCACCACAGTTTTAGCATAGCATACGTCACCCAGAAAAAATTTTTT
>NC_085879.1:6897542-6917542 GCF_034702125.1 Engraulis encrasicolus
ACTCCAATAAATTACAGGTTGCATGGGTGAGACTGGTGTAATCCATTATACAATCATGTGCAATAACTTAACTTTGTGTTCCTCTGACTGTGATGACCACACATGAACGTGATCATGATAAATCGATCATTTATCATCATTATTTTACCCCAAGATTATGTTTTTTGTGCTTGTGAGTGACCGATAGTATGAATTCATGATAATGTAAGTGTTATCCATAATGTCTCTTTCTTAATTGCACAGTCTATAGGAGACTATATGGAGCCGTGCAGCTCTAATGTATAAATGTGTAGGCCCTATGTGTGGGGGATGGGATGGGGGTGTTGCATTCATTAATCCCCTCTTTGATGTCATGATTCATTTCATCTGAATTAGTAATATTCCTGTGTGTGTGTGTGTGTGTGTGTGTGTGTGTGTGTGTGTGTGTGTGTGTGTGTGTGTGTGTGTGTGTGTGTGTGTGTGTGTGTGTGTGTGTGTGTGTGTGTGTGTGTGTGTGTGTGTGTGTGTGTGTGTGTGTGTGCATCCTTTTTATTCCCTTTCTTCCCTGCCTGCATGTCATTCTATCTTGATGCTAATGATGGAAGTTGGCCAGAGATACAGAAGGACGTAGGAAGAGAAGGGCTTTCTTTCTTTTCTTTTTGTCTTCTTCTCCCCCCTCAGGCCACTGTGATGATGGCCGCAGTTGAAATGTTCCGTCATGCCAATCTGTGGCGCAGCACGGCCATTGCAGAGCACTTCTAAGCCATACACCAGTCCCAGAGATGCCTCATTTATTAGTGCCTCTCGCCATTACACACATTCAATTTACACTAACACACACACACACACACACACACACACACACACACACACACACACACACACACACACACACACACACACACACACACACACACACACACACACACACACATGCATTTACTGTACGGTATGTACATGCGTGCGTGCGTGCACATACACAGAAACTCTCTGTCTCCCTCTTTCTCTCTCTCTCTCTTGCTTTCTCTCGATACACATTTGTGCCTTTGAGGAATAGTCGCAAAGATTTCCGGCTGTCCATTAGCAAGCAGGCAGGCACATAGGCCTACACACATACACACACACACACACAGTTTAGTACTTTTATTTGGATCGCAGCACATTAAAAGTTATACAGACCCAAATACTGATGGAAATCAGAAATCACAGAGTTGCATAGATATGATCATGTTGTTATTCAGTCCAATATTTATGGATAAATATGGCATCTCCGTCTCCAAACGGACAAACTGCCTATGATGGCAGAGATGGAACAGTATTTTGCCAGTCTCTTTGCTGTTGTTTTGCGCAGTCCAGACAGTTGCAGTCCTGTTAAGACAAGTTTGTGTACATGCCCAAGGCTCCCAAATACTAAAACAACTAATCTGCATTGATACCCAAGGCCCACAATGGTATCAAGTAATGGCTGATATTTCAACATTTTAGAGTTAAAACATATGTCCATATACAGGTCAAAAGAGCATCCTATTTCTATAAGCGTTACAGTTCTATTTTCTTCATTAATGATGGTTATGTCAGGGCTATTACACACACACACACACACACACACACACACACACACACACACACACACACACACACACACACACACACACACACACTGTTCATAAACGCACAAAATCATTCCTTCTCCTTATTAGGAATGGATCTGATTAGGCTTGTGTGTGCTAGACAGCTTTTTCACTAGTAGAGTTGTGGCAACAAAGAACAAATACATAAGAACAGTCTCTCTGTGTGTTATTAAATAAACCACCAATTTGATGTTTCGCCCATATATCGTACATAACAAGCCGACAACCTGTCAAAGACGAGATAATTCAACAAAATATGAGCGGAGGGGGCAGGACACACAGCAGAGTGGGGTGTGTGTGTTCGCGAGCGCGCTCGCGTGTGTGTGTGTCTGTGTGTGTCTCTGTGTGTGTGTGTGTGTGTGTGAGAGAGAGAGAGAGAGAGAGAGAGAGAGAGAGAGAGAGAGAGAGAGAGAGAGAGAGAGAGAATGCATACACAATGTTGTGTAGTCTGTGTGTGAGTGTGTGAACTCACTGTCAATAACACATTAGTCAATACTACATCCGTCATCCTCATGGTCATACTGATGCATTGTGAGGGTAGGTTGGAAGACGAGAGGGAGACGACTGGTGAAAACAGGGAGAGAGAAATATGAAAGAGATGAGGCAAGTGAAGAGAAGGAGATGGGTGAAGAGTTGGGGGGAAATGAAGAAATGATACCGGAACGATAGACAGACAGAGAGCCGCAGAGAATTCATTAGAAAGCAAAGAATGACAGGGAAAAAAATGTGAATGAAAGGGGTCAAGAGCATGATGAAAGACTTGGGTTCATACCTAGGGAGAGAACGGAGAGAGCATTGTAGGAGACAGATGAAACAGGATGGATAGATGAGGAGAAGGCAGGATAAAGGGTGGAAGAAATAGGATTCAGAGGAAAAAGAGAGTGAGGCTAGAGCAAGAGAAAGAACGACAACTGAGAGAAAGAGGGTTACACACAGAGGAAAAGAGTGAAGAGAGAGGAGAGCCAAAGGAAGGGAGAGTACAAAAGGAAAAGACAAGAAAGGGGGTAGTAAGGAGAGAAAAAGCAAATGATAGAGGATAGAGAAAGGAAGAAATGGAGAGTGTCAAGAAGAGGCTCGTAAGCAGGGATGCTGGAAGCTGGAATGGTGTCTGGGATGTGTGACACTTTCCTCTTTTCTTCTTCTGTTCTCTTCTGTCTCTCTCTGTCTCCTCTTTTTTTCTGAATCTCCTTTTCTCATTTTCTTATTTTTTCTGTTTTGTCTTTTTCTCATCTCATGGAATTTATTTGTCTTTTCTTCAGTGAACTCATCTTACCACCCCTCCCCCCTATGTCTTTCTCTGCCTGTCACAATCTTGTTCTCACTCTATCTTACTCTGTAATACACTCCCAACAGGCACATATTTGCACACATATAAACATACACACACACGCGCATGCACACACGCACACACGCACACACACGCAAGCACACACACTTCAACAGTGTCTGACCCTGCGTCTCCACTGGTTGTGGTCGGTAATTGATGTCTAATAGATGCAGGTTCTGCTCTGTCAGTTCTGCTTGAGAGCTTAAACACGACAGGCAGGTCTGTCATAGAGAACATGAACGGCACACACGCACGCACACACACAGACACACGCACGCACGCACGCACACACACACACACACACACACACACACACACACACACACACACACACACACACACACACACACACACACACACACACACTTAACTAGCAGTGACCCATGATTGACCCTGTTGTGGTGTATTGCTCTGTCCTTACCCATCCCTCTGCCACCCCAATCACTCAATAACCAATCAACCTGCAGGGAACAGAGAAAAAGAGCAAGGGAGATAGGAAAAGGAAGGAAAACAGAGAGAGACAGACAGAGACAACGACAGAGACAGGGGAGGGTATGGGGACACAAAATAAATGACTGCCAAGACTGACACCAACACTAAAACCTGATAGGGTGCTGATATTGGAGAGGTGGGGTTATTCAGGGGCACATCAGTAACCAGGAAAAGCAGAGAGAGAGAGGGATGTTCCCAAAGTGTTCTAAACAACTACTTCGCCGTGTCCAATCAATCTTCATTGTCATCATCATCATCACCATCACCATCACCATCGCGTCATCGTCATCGTCATCATCATCATCATCATCATGTTATAGCACATGATGTTATAGCACCACATGATGTTATAGCACCCACCCTCCCCCTTACTCTTTCCACTCCGCTGGGTATTGTCAGCCGTAGGTTGGTAGCATTTGAGAGGCCAGTCCTCAGCCAGTAGGAGCATACCAGTAATGACAGAAGAGCCCTGAGGCAATAGGTGCCAGCTTCTGTCTGTTGTCATAGTAGCAAGCTTTGGCAGTGATGGTGGCGTGGGGGTCACGGTGTACCAGCGATCCCGGAAGAGCCTGTGTGTGTGTGTGCTTCCCTGCCTGCGTGCATGCAAGCCTGCATATATGCGCACGCAAAATAGCTATTATTTAGGACATTCAAATATAGGCCTACCTGATTGCAATACAAAGGAAACAAACAGGATTGTGTGCAAAATCACTGTGGACACTATGGGCAATAGTTAAATTCATGCAAACAGTGCAGTACTTAAAAAGAACTTCCAGGTCTTTTGAAGGGGTTTGGTGGGAGGGTCAGGAGGACACCAGCCAAGGGGATTGAAGGAAGCTTATAATGAAAGTGTAATCGTATTTTGGTTACTGCCAGTTCCACAAACTCATCAAGATAAAGAAAAAAGGAAGAAAAAAACAGGAACCTCTTACAGGGGATTATGCACCTGTTCCAGAAAGGAGCTCTCTCTTTGTCATTCAGTCCCTTACTATACAAGCTAACTCCGTGGCTACTGGGCAAGCATGGCTCTTCAAATAGTAAGCAAGCATGGCACCTCCAATACATGTTTTTTTATATATATATAAACACGGTGTTGTGAGGAGGGGCAAGACACTGGCAGCCAACCACGTGAGCTAATTGTTTGACCGACAGCGGTTTCCAACAATCAGAGGTTGAGTTGTGCACAGCCAGGGGAAAACAAAAATTGAGAACCCATGTGTAGTTTTCTAGTTAGTCTTAGGCTGTGATTGGCATGTTGCTAATTGGCCACTAACATATCATCTCTTGAACTCTTAAAAGATGGCTCCATTATCACACCCGGTTTTCCACAGAGAAAAGTCCAAGGAAACTGAAACGTTGACACTGCTCTTTTTCTTTCTTTTCTTTTATGCTCAGTTGTAAGTAAAGCATCTTGTCAATCGCCCAATTTTATGGGAATTGGACCGAATTTTAGTTCAATTGGAGGTCAATCGTATGTCTTGCATCGTAGAGTGTACATAGGGTAACGACAAGCGATTTTGCTTCACGACCAGCTTGCGATAAGCAACGGGCCGCAAGAAAATTGAAAGTGCTTGAAATGAGTGAATCGTACTGTTGAAGCATTGCTACAACCTGATTTGACTCTACATTTCACACTATCCATACACAAAAAGGCACAAATTGCCACGGCAGTGTGATGCACTTTTGAGAGAATCCTCACCTCCACCTGAGTTGTGTGTTTCCCTTCCGCGTTTTTGTCATCTGCATTCACGGAAAACAAGTGTGTCATACAGTGCGGGCACTCTTGTCTCATCCAACCCTCGGCTCGTATAGTGTGAGGACATGAGTCGTGAGATGTTAACTTTCAAACCGAGCGATTCATTCCTACAGTATGAGCAGGAGCTGAATACCTGTTACTGAAAAGATTGCATAGTATGACCGGCTGTAGGCTACTTTAACCCCTTAAGACACGGCATTATAAATTGTCTGTTACCAGAATGGCAATGACCAAGTCGTAATGTATTACTAAAGGCCCCATGCACTGTCATAGTAGAGTAGTGCTATAGTTGCTAACCTTCAATGTCTATTACAGCGGGCCTCAGAAGGTACGGCGTGCATTAAGGGGCTACGTAAAAGAACAGGCTCTGAAAAACAGAGTGTAAGTCCCTCCTGACATCAGTCTATGCTTCACTTGACTACCGCACTAGAACCAAAAGGACTCTAGAAATTTGGAAGCCAGGGCACCTGACATGTGGTGTCCCACCTGACACTCTCCCGGAGAGGATTCTTGTTCAGCATAATGGGGGTGTGAACATGTGTGTGCGTGTGTGGGCATCATGGGGACTCTATTGGGATGGCTTATTAACTGGCCATAATAGAGGCTTTGTCTCCAGTAACTCAGTTATTTCCCAGTCACCTCATCTCAACACAATACATCCACCCTCTCTCCTCTCCCACCCTCACCTGCCTTCCTCTCCTCACTCACCTTCACCCACTCTGCCATTCCCCTGTCACCTCCCCTCAGCACTACACACCCACCCTCCTCCCTCATTCCCCATCCTCGCCCACCCTCATCATCCTCCTGCTTCCTCACAAGCCCCTTCACCTATTAACCGCTTGTACTCCCAAAAGCAAAGTCAATTAAGCCGCCATGCCATCCCAAAAGAACCTTGTGTGTCTGTACAAAAGGGTGAGAAGAAACACACAGAGGGGCAGAGCAGAAGTGATAGCATGAGAGAGAAAATACAGAGAGGGGGTAAGGAAAGAAATGTAGAAGAGAGAGGTAGAAAAAGAGTAAGGAATTTGTGACAGAGGGAGGGAGAAAATAAAAAGAGGAAGAAGACGGGTATAGGGAAGGAAGAGGAGTGGGATGGAGGGAGAGAAAAAGGAGAGAGAGGTTCTTGACAGAGGACCTTCGAGGAAAATCGGTATCTACATACATGGATGAACAGTCTTGGTGACATGAAGAGAGGTTGAAAAAATTCTCTCCTCGGGTTACTGACAGTAATGGATTTCCAAGGGACTCATTGAAGAGAAACTCCATTAAGGCCTCTTATTTTTCCTCTTTGCTATTCCAACCACGGGGCACACATCATCCTGTCCCACCATGCTGATGCCCTGGCGTCATAGCAGCTCCACATTTACTTACACAGTGCCGTTTATGATCGCCGTGAACGGTAAAGAAGTCAGTTGCGTCTCGGGATACTGTCATCTCTTGGTGAATTATTCCATCCCTCCAGACCAGGGTGTGAGCACAGGGGTGGGAGGTGAGGGGTGGAAAGAGGACAGAGTTGGAAACAATACATTTTAAAAAGCCTCTTTGATTTGCCTGTCTCTATCTAGTGTCAGGTTACTGATTAGCACGTTTGTGTTTGTGGTTCACAGTTCAGGTTACCACCAAGCAAACCTGAAGGGCATGCACCAGGCACCAAAGCCTGAAAACGGTTGTTATGCATGGAAAATGTCTCCACACCTGTTAGTGTTTTTGTTATTAATTTTGGGCTCGCAGACTTCAGAAAGAAATGGGTTCACAGATGAAATACTCACTTAAAGGATTTATCCGGAGTTGGAACAAGTTTGCCTGATTTTTGCATGTTTGGGATGAAATACAGTCACTCTAGAGCAAAATCAAGGCAAAAGGATGCGTTTTGGGAAAGTTTGATAATATCACGTTAGCCTCGTTAGCCATATCAGCTATGCAATATGAAAGATGCGGGCATCGTTTTTCGGCGGTTACACACATTTCAAAAACACAACATTTTAAAGTCTTGCACAACTCAAAACAACGTCACACGTACCTCATAATATGTTGAGGGTATCCACACATAAACCGAAGTGTCCAAAGCCCTTCATGTATTCTTGAAAGGTCTGCAGAATGTGTTTTGTGAAGCTACTACCTTGAGAATATCTAAATTACGGTCAAGACAACTATTTGATACTAAAGTCCACCAAGTAGATTGCCGAGTGCGTCGCATCATCAGCTATGATTAAAAAAAGGAAGGAAAAAGCAGAGGCACTCTGAGATTTGAGAAAAATATAAAAAAGCCTTTAATTTAACATGGCAAAATTAGTTTAAAAGCACATGGGCCTACGCGTTGCGGCCATATTGGCCTTCATCATGCCCTGATGAAGGCCAATATGGCCGCAACGCGTAGGCCCATGTGCTTTTAAACTAATTTTGCCATGTTAAATTAAAGGCTTTTTTATATTTTTCTCAAATCTCAGAGTGCCTCTGCTTTTTCCTTCCTTTTTGGACCTACACTTCACCCGGTACAGATGAGCACCTGAGTAATATTACCCTGAAAAGTCTCCTGAGCGCTTTAAGCCCTTTAGTGTCTTCTCATCAGCTATGATTATTTCCATAGCGAGTAACCACAGCTGATGGTGCGACGCACCATGGAATGGTCTTTTTCATATAGGGACATTTGGCAGACTGAAAGGTTAATGGAATACTACTGTACTACTGTTTTCACTATGAGCAGAACTACACCCATCTGGTGGAGTTGCATAAAGACAGAAAGACAGACAGTCAGACCGACAGGGAAATAGACAGTACGTTTTCACCACCAGCAGCACCACCAGTCCTATGCAGACGTAGACACACTCAAGCACAAGCGCACATGTATACACACGCTCACGCACACACAAACCACAAGCATATTCCCACGTGTAACACAATCCATTTTTCTGGGCTGAATCAATCTTGTCTGGCTCAGTCACATTTAATGGACCTGGGCACTTCTGGCCAATTCACTATATCTGGTCTCCACTGACATGCCTAAGGCCACAGGGGAGCCCCAGGTAACCCAGAGAGCAGGGATGGATTACCGGTATTTGGCTGGAGAAAGAAGTAGCGTATATGGGGCCTTTATAGTGACTCACCGCCCAAGACGCTTCAAGGCACATCCAGGTGCTGGAACGGAGAGCTAGAGGGCAACTTTGTGGCAAGGACGGCTGAAGGAAGTGAGAGAGGAGATTGGAGCAAGTGGAAGGAGGAGGATGTACGGTTGAAAAGAAGGACTATGAGGGTATTTGGAGACCCAGAGGGCTGTAGAACTTCTGAGACATTTTCACAAGAGGAAAAGGGGGGAAGAACTGAGGCGAAATGAGCATGTGTGCTTGTTCATGAGATTGTGTGTGCATGTGCGTGTATTTCTAGATTAGTAGAAGTATTTGAAGAGGTCAGCAGTTAGGTTTCGTGTGCGAGTGCATGTGTATGTGTGTGTGTGTGTGTGTGTGAGAGTGAGTGTGTGTGAGGGGGGGGGCTGAGAGAGAGATATAGTATACTGTATATAGAGTAGAGAAACATACAGACAAACGGACAGAGAAACAAAGAAAAAAATAGATTGAACATGCATTTTAATCATGCCCATAAAGCACTTCTGCATTGCTGTTGGCCTACTGCTGAAGTGAGAAAGACAGTGGTGGGAGCATACAGACAGTCAGTCAGATGTAAAAATTGGAGAGAGAGAGAGAGAGAGAGAGAGAGAGAGAGAGAGAGAGAGAGAGAGAGAGAGAGAGAGAGAGAGATGTGCGGGAGAATGACATTCACACATTAAAGAGAAGACAAAAAAGAAATCCATGGAGGATAGAGGGAAAGGTTATGCGAGTATTGAGGCCAGGTATCAAGAAAAATATGAATAACAAGAGCAGACGTGGTGATAATAATGTCAGCATTTAGCTATACTGTGAATTGTTGATATATCCCACAGTAAGTATAAGCAGTGTGTTGCTAAGCAGTTACTAAGCAGTGTGTTGCTGCACTACGATGGTCTTTGTGTGGCTGTGAAAAAAATCTTTGAGTTTGATAATCTTGTTTGATCAGCTCAGTGACTGTCTCTGTCACCTTATAGGCAGACACACTGCATGCACAAAGGAGCACACAGACACGCACCAACAAAGACAGACAGACAGACAGACAGACAGACAGACAGACAGACAGACAGACACACAGACACACACACACACACACACACACACACACACACACACACACACACACACACACACACACACACACACACACACACACACACACACACACACACACCTTCTCCCTGCTCGTCAACATCTTCATTAGAGGAGAGGGGGGAGAGACAAGTGTCAGAGTGCAATGATGGTACACCAACCTCCACAGATGACGTTAGCTTTCATTGTCATTCATTTTTCTCATTTCTTCTGTATCACTTTTTTTAATTTACCCTCTCCTTTTTAAGCATATCTCATGCTCTATCCCCCTCTCCCTCACTCTTTCTTTCTCTCTTTGTACACAGAAGATTTCTTGTGTGTCCTATTAATGTCTTTCTGCGCGACTGAAGACAGTTCATTACCAAGGTCGCCCCCAACCAAATGATAAGACCTTTTTAATTACACCTCCTGAAACTATATTAACAAACCATACACACACACACACACACACACACACACACACACACACACACACACACACACACACACACACACACACACACACACACACACACACACACACACACACACACACACACACACACACAGTTTTTTATATTCTCTATGTGATGATGCACTGATGCTGGAAATGTCTAAGCCTCAATGTTAAATGTAGAAAAGGTAACACTTATATACATGGTGTGTGTGTTTGTGTGTGTGTGTGTGTGTGTGTGTGTGCGTGCGTGCGTGCGTGCGTGCGTGCGTGCGTGCGTGCGTGCGTGCGTGCGTGCGTGCGTGCGTGCGTGCGTGCGCGTGTGTGTGTGTGTGTAGCTCTACCTCTAGCTCTAGCTACCCTGTAGATATGAATGCGACGCATGCAAGGGAAAAGTGCTCTGGGAGGGACTTTTGTGTAAATCTTTCCACAGAAGATGAATTAAGGTCAAATTAGGCTTTTTAAATCGGTGTGGGCCCAACTGTACAACCTATAGGCCCTACAGTCTACCACATTAACTACTTAACGTGCTGGCTTATTCTGTCTATTGGTCTATTTTACGCTCATATCCTTTAGATCCACAACTCCCCCTTTCTGTTAAGGGCAATTCATATAAAGCTTTTTTTTGGCATAGCAACTGAACATTTGCCCTCCTCTTGTTTCTGTGGATGGAACAAACCTCCAAAATTCTCTAGAAGGAAAAAACAACCTTAATGATCTCATTAAGTCATTGTTAATTAAGAAATTGACTTTAGCTAAAGTATTGATTAATGTGTTCATGAATATTGGATCTCGGTGGGATTCAGTGCTTAAATATTAAGGAAGGCCTGTACTGAATAAATAATTTATTTGATTATTAGGTTAATTCTGACACACATGCTCTAATTAGGGGCAGTGGCGTGTAATTACAGCTTTGCACAATGCAAATGTGAAAGCACATGATTCGTTAAAAAAATGTTGTGTGTTGTGCGATGTTGGTGATATTTCATGATGGATGGTGTTGTGGCATGCTAGCTGTACCGTAATTGATTCATCTTTTATTATCTAGGTGTGGAAGAAGAACAGGGAAGTGACCCTTTTAGGGAAACAAACTGCAACCTCTAATTCATTCTGAATAAGGGATTGGCTATTGTGGCCTGCAGGCGAAAGGAATCATGTGTAAAACATTGGGTTAATGTTCACTGCAATTGAACATCTTTCCGTTTGACCTCATAGGACACCGTAGTTGGATACTGTGCCTACTCCAGTGCCATACATGTAACCATGAGATTGCATATTACAGCAGTCATTGATGTCTACAACTGCAAATGCTCTCCACCCTGTAGGAGTCAACACATACTCAACAACTACACACCAGTGAACAGAGTTGCATTAAGCAGAAGGAGAAGAAGTACCTACAGATGTAATTACAACACTAGTAGTATGGTATTACATAGTTGAAACCATGCAATATCACTCTACTTGTGTTGTAATCACTCCTGAGAGAGTACTTCTTATACAACTCTGACAGTGAAAACTGCACTCATTATAAGGACAAATGTGGGTTGTGAGTATATTTCTACAGTGTGATTTGAAATACACTCTATAGTTGTGAAATTGTCTAACATAATTTCTCATCATTCCAAGCTGTTCTCACATTGGTGTGTTACTTTGCAGAGAGGCTTTGGAGGTGGCTGGTGGTGGGTTCATCCAAGAGCCATTGAAATAGATGCCTCAGTTGGGGGACCACATGCACATACGTCAGAGCAATAGCACCAACCAGGTCCCAAAGCTAAAGAAGGCCTCACCAACATAGATCAGCACGGCTGTGATAGCATTGAGCCATCCAAACAGTAGCTTGTCTGCACACAGCTCATATCACCATCAAAACATAATGGGGTTCCTTGCTACAAACAAACTTTTCCTTTTTCCTGATTCATCCACACACGTACACACAGGAACGGGTTCAGTGGCAGCCGCCTATTATGCATTTAATCAAAGGTCCACTTTACAGCAGAGCAAAGCAATCATTTCTGCACAATGCTGCCTTCAAAGGGCGTCCACAATGTCACTGGCACTCTCTGCTGTCGCTGTGCACGTGGCTCACTGGAGTTTTTGGGTTGGTTGACTAATGCATTATTTATTTCCATGATAGATACAGGGATATTTGTGCTGCCCTCCATGCAGAGTCACATTTCTTTAATTATTCCATGCTACTGGAAGAGAGAGAGAGGGTGGGGGGGTGACCCCACGACCTCTTAAACGACCTCTTAAACTCAATTGAACCAAATCACAACATGAATCTTTCCACGGTGCATTTTCTCCTAAATATTATGGATGAAGAAAAGAGGAACCTCTTTCATTATAATTTTCATTATTTTTGTTATACTAGCCTGCATGGCATTTCCATTCACAACATTGCCACTATCTTTATTATTCTTTGTTGATGCATTTCCTGATCCAAATGTCATCAAGATCCTTATTTTCTTTGCAGGTCAGTAACTTTATAGTGATAAGTGTGTGATAAGTCTTGTTGTGTGAGGCTGTGAAGTGATGTGGATAATATGTAAATAAATATGCTATCTATTTTCACAATCATGATTAAATATGAACACCAATCAAAGATGAGAAAGGCCTCCAAATTAATGTCTACCACCCTCCAATGCACAACGAACTTGGTATCTTTTCAGAAGAAAACTTAAAACAAACTGTGTCTGAAGACACATCCCAAAAAAGAAAGAAAAAAGTGAACTCATCCTCACGTTCATCACACATTCACACACACACAGCTTTTCTGAAGTGAGTGAACCTGTGAGCAAGGATATCAGTGATGTGGCTCATCACTAGGATCTTTTCCCATAGCAAGTTGTCACCGGTAAAACATGGGTCTAATTTGGCCGTGAAGCCGGTGGTGACTGGCTGTCATGGGCTCCTACTTATGGTTGTCAGTCTCAGTTTTGGATGGTTTCAGGAGAAAGACACAATGAGGTCAGATCAATATCCCCATGCCACAGTCATCAGCAAGAATGAGCTCTCACGATGAGGCATGGGCAAATGGGCAACCCACCAAACTTGCCACATTTCTCTCTCTCTCTCTATCTCTCTCTCTCTCTCTCTCTCTCTCTCTCTCTCTCTCTCTCTCTCTCTCTCTCTCTCTCTCTCTCTCACACACAGTCACCTGTAGGGGCCACATTGTTTGTGCATGGGCTGAGTGCTTTTGGTCCCAATGAAGTGATTCATGCTGTACACTTCTTTTAGTGGTATATCACATATTTTTAAGATGGAACATACATAGCAGAAAATACAAATGATGTGTATGTGACAATATTTAAATACCTCTTTAAAAAGACATTGTTCAAAATATAAGGTCTGGGTTTAGCATTATTTACAAATCTCTCCACATGAGTAAGAAGACAAAATAAGAACTCCTTATAGATGCTGTCTTTGCAACTGACGGATAAATCAAGTTGAATGATTATTCAATAATTGAATTGATGCCGGTGTCAAGTGTATGGCATGGCAGGGTCATAAATGTGTCACAACAGTGTCATAACACACTCATGGACGAGTCATAAACATTATGTTAACGTCATAAACGTTTTATGGTCATGAGTGTTGACGTTGCTTGAGCTGTCTTTACCATAACCGAATGTCACTTAATGACATAACATGTTTATGACTTTGACATAATGTTTATGACACGTCTGACTGCATCACAACACTCTTATGACACTGTCATGTCATGTATGACATCGGCGTCATAAAAAATGTAACCGATTCTTTTTCTATGCAGCGTGTGATGCAAGACTTCATGGTTTTGTAAAAGGATGAAATAGTTTACATTTCTGCCACATACACACTGCATCATGCCCATATGAAGCATTATGAGTATAGTCAGTTTTTCACCAAATGACATTGTTGTAGTGTCCTAGTATGTTTACCTGTATTTACAATGGGTATGATGTCAAACTCATGCAATGATTTTACAGAACTTAGAATTTCAGAAATACTTCTTGTACATGTAGGCCTACAGTGTTGGTGATTTGACATACAATAAATGAGTAATTAGCAAAGTTGGCATCCCCGAGAACAGATAATGTTCTTTTCCTGAACTGCTCTGGGTGGCACTGCAACGAGAAATTGCCTAACGGTGATCATGAGCAATAGCTGAATGAAAAGCATCCAATAGATCTGGCCAAGAAGCCATGGCTAACCTATTTTCTTTTTTTTTTTGTTCCAAATTTCTAATACGAAAATTTAAGGTGATTATACAACAATTTTCTCGAGTCATGTATGGACTTTTTGTGCCTCTCTAGGTTATTTTACAATGAATGCTCAAACTCTAATGATGATGCTATGTATATCCTATGTAGACCTACACTATTTATTGTTTACCTCTGATGGTGCTGTGAAGGCCTACTTGAAGAATAAGATCAGAAAAAGTCTATGATGATAATAGTCATTTGCATTAGTGATCATTCTACTGGAAAGTCTTGGCATTTAAAATGATTGTTGAAGCTCTCATGGTCTGTTAAGCATTGTTTTCATTTCCATCACATTGTATGTAATGGAAATCTTATTTCAAACATTTAATTTTTGCTATCTGTAATTAAAGGAAATGAAATATTTAAACTGGCATGTAATAGCAGTAGGCATAGCCTAACAATGCAGGCCCTACTGCTTTACACTAGCCCTGCTCCTTACTGTAGACCTACTGTACTGTCTGTGGTGGTACAGAAATTACAATAATCCTTTGAAACTTTACGGTGAAGTAGTCAATGTTTATTATACTGTAGGGGCCTATATATAGTCAGGTAGCCTAATTACAATGCCTGTCTCTTCTCCAAAATCATTTTTGTCATATTTTAAGTAGCCTAAATGCAAGAGGGAACCCTATTTTTCGTATTGTCAATGACAATGTCAGTTAATTATTATGTAAATGTAAACTGTCTTTTGTGATCATCTAATTGTCAACGATTGACAACCTATCCACAAGCACAACATTGAACTGACAACATCACCAATTAATTTGACTGCCCTGAAGACTACACAGTGATACAAAACATTCTGTTGGCACTGACATAGGCCTATCCATTGATTGACCAATGAAAAAAACGTAGGCTACATTTGAGATTATCTGTGTTTTTTGAGCAAGACTGGCTTTTGCAGATGCTTTTGTGATCCATGGTGTTTTCCTTTTTGTTCGTTTGGTCTTTTTTTACAAATTCCCGAACGTCTAACAAAGTGATTGAGAAAAACTATAATCTAGGCATCCTACACAGATTCATTAATAAATCATAGCCTAGCCTACATAAATTCCGTTTACAACTCTTTTTGAAAACGTTGTGTTAGTTGCTCGCAGGTTTATAGGGCAAGCTTTGCGGCACACGCAGCACTGTGACTCGCGCGTCCAAACATGTCCTTCGCGATATTCCCAATCCTAATTGTCCCACGCTGCGAGAAAGGAATGTAAGAGAGCGCACAACATTAGTCCAAACCCACAAATTGACTGCGCTTCTTGATGATTGTGGGACATAGGCGAAAAGCCCTTGTGCAGGGCTGCCTGCAAAAATCCTGTCGCCGTGCTGTCCATTGCAGAATAATCAGACCGTTATCTTCGCGCAGTCCAGTTCAGCAGCGCTTCATTCTCGAGAACTGTCATATTCAGGTAGCGCACGCACATTCCTATGACAACTATTGCGTCGCAATAACTAGTCAGTAGCCTAGTTACATTTATCTTGTGGGGAGAAGATCAATTCGTTGTCTGAGTTGGAGAAAACGCTTTGAAAGCAGCACAATGCAAACTGTTGTACTGTTAAATAGGCTATAGCTGCTGTCTAACTTATTGCAGAAGTTATTTATAGGCATCTGCCCCGCCGTGTAGCCTTGGCGCTCTGGTGGTCTCCTCTCGCAAAAGACTGAAGGTCTGACGGCTGGCAAAAAGGTTTTCCGCAGCACACATTCTGCGCCAGCCAATGCCTTTCACATACGCCGGTACTTCTTTCGTTTCATTGGTGATCTTGCACGCCAGTCACCACTCACGCTCTGGTGGCGGTGGGATTTCAACTCACTGGATAGCCTAACTGATGAGCAGCTGGGAAAGACCGTTTGGGAACAAACACTAAGGAGACGAAGTTAGATAAGTAGGCCAGGTATAACACGTTTTGGTAACTTAGATAATGGGATACACTATCATAGATTACTCATCAGTTGCAGAAAGTGTTACTTTCATAGAAAATGAAATGGCCATGGTATTTTTTTCTTCTTTTCTTTTGTATAGCCTATTTACAGTAGCAACATGGATAGGCCTACCTAATTCCGATATATGGCTTATATGGTCATGTGTTTATAGTTTGGCTATGAGTATAATTTAATTATCTGTCTTCATTTGTTTAGGCTATTTTGTTTTTACTTGCGTCACTGTATTTTTTAAAGCATTTTAAAGCCATGCGAACTTCAAGTCTGCATGTAAATAATTCCATTAGCCTAGAATAACTTTCAAGTGATAGTGTTTCCCACTTGTTGCATCAGGCTTTATCTATCCCTGTGTGTGTGTGTGTGTGTGTGTGTGTGTGTGTGTGTGTGTGTGTGTGTGTGTGTGTGTGTGTGTGTGTGCGCGCGCGTGTGTATGTGTGTGAGTGAGTGAGTGAGAGAGAGAGAGAGAGAGAGAGAGAGAGAGAGAGAGAGAGAGAGAGAGAGAGAGAGAGAGAGAGAGCGAGACTGCTGACCCTAAACTTTGTACCTTGCTAGTTATCAAAAATAGGGCATCACAGACCAATTACAACTCACGTGCAAATATTTTATGACTGTGTTTGTGTTGCGAATTTTAAGGGCATCATACAGACCCAGGGCCGCTGACAGCTTTGGCTGGGCTCAGGACAAAATCATCTGAAAGGGCCCCACCCACACAATACTAGGCTGCAATGTAATGAGAACCCAATTCTGGGCCCCCTCTGTCCTTGGGCCCAGAACAACCGTCACCCCACTTTTACATCAGGCTTTATGTATCCCTGTTGTGTTGAGTTCGTCATCAGAATTTATTCTCTTCAGGAATTTTAGTACCACAACAGACACATGAGGATAACAAAGTCAAAATGTATACCTTATGTATAATTGGAATATTTAACTAATTGCCTAATTTTTTTGTCATATTAATGTTTTTCTATCACAGGAATCTTCAGTTCCAATCAGAGGAGTCTACTTCTTTGCTGTGTTTGTATATGGTGGTGGTCATGAATCCATACCTATAGGAGTCTATATTTATAAGAATGGAGAGCATGTTGTCCTGGCGTATGCCCATCAGCGAAGCTCAAGCGTGAAACCCTCTAATGGAGCTTCTCTGCTTCTGGAGGAGGGAGATGAGGTCTACGTCAAGCTGTTTACTGGTGCAAGAGTCTATGACAATGGAAACAGGCACTCCACCTTCTCTGGACACTTGCTCTTCCCCATGTGAGGAAATCAGACAGAACACCACTGCCATCATCACTCTCAGAGACTTATTGAGATACAGTTTATTTTAAGCATCTTGGTATAAAATGTTGCTGAAGCAGCCAGAATAAAAATTAAATTGCTTCATAATCAATAGTGTTTCTCTTTCTGTCTGATCATCAGGTTATACTTTAGAGAGTAGAGAGTAGACTTTTATTGTCACTATACAAATATAGCGAGATTGTGTTTAGTAGCAACCCACAAATGCCCACAAAATAAAAGATTAAACAGTAAATAAATAATATATAAAAATCCATAAAAATCCATGTGCATGTCACAGTATCGATAGTCCTGAAGTATTGAGGGGGGGCAGGTGACGTATTGCGTTCAAGAGTCTAATGGCAGTTGGATAAAAGCTGTCCTTCATTCTCGTAGTGCGGGCACGCAGAGTCCTAAAGCGCCTGCCAGATGGTAGCATGGTGAAGAGCCTGTGACCAGGGTGTGTGTGATCTTTAAGGATGTTTAATGCTCTGTTTGTGCAGCGTGTATGGTGGATCTCCTCAAGTGTGGGTAGTTGGCACCCAATGATTCTCTCTGCTGTTTTAATGATGCGCTGTAACATCTTCTTGTTGTCGTGTGTGCAGCTGGTGTACCAAGATGTGATGCTGTATGTAATTACTGATTCAATTGTACACCTGTAGAAGTTAGTGAGCAGATCTCGTGGTAGCTGGGCCTTTAGAGTGCGAAGGAAATATAGCCTTTGGGATCCCTTTTTAGCCATTGCAGAGGTGTTGGCGCTCCATGACAAGTCCTCGCTGATGTGCACACCCAGGAATCTGAAGCTCTGTACAACCTCCACTGGCTCCCCTCCGATGTTGATGGGTTGGTGGTAGTGGTTGCCCTGGCCACACCGCCTGAAGTCCAGGATCACCTCCTTCGTTTTCTTTACTCTGTATATGTACAGCTATCAGGATGTAGAATGTATATGGGCCTCAGTTATGTTTCAAACATTATATTATCCCTTTAAGACGCGGCTTTATACATTTGTTGTCACCAGTATGGTAATGATCAAGTCGTGGTGCATTACTAAAGGGCCTGTGTTGTGTCATAGTATTGTAGTGCAATGGTAGTAGTATTGTAGTGCAATTTCAATGACTATTACAGTGTTCCACTGGAGGTACGGCGCGCATGAAGGGGCTACACCATAATCAATTAAGAGTTATGTATCCGCACAAAGGTGTTGGTGTTTCTGGGCACGATGTGAGTTCCTGAAGTTGACTTAGTGAGGTTAAGTTGGGTTTCATAAATGGCACATGCACAAGCACATTAAAAAGGACAGAGAGTGGGAGAAGGATCGACTTCTGCTGCCCCACCACACGGAGATGTGAGTGAACACACTAAAGACAGTGAGCAGCATAACAGCACGGCTGTGGCTAAGATACCTTTTCCCTTCTCATTCCTCTTAAAGTTTATCAGGTTGTTTAATGGCCGCTCTCACTCCAACTCACCTCTTCACATCTACCTTTCTGATGTCAGATATCTCAAAGCTACTGTACCTGTATGCTATCAGTGTGTCTGTATCTGTATCTGTGTTTGTTGGTGTGTGTGTGTGTGTGTGTGTGTGTGTGTGTGTGTGTGTGTGTGTGTGTGTGTGTGTGTGTGTGTGTGTGTGTGTGTGTGTGTGTGTGTGTGTGTGTGTGTGTGTGCGTGCGTGCGTGTGTGCGTGCACGTGTATACGAATGCATGTGGCACTGGCAGCCATTGACCCTTAAGTACTTTGACTGACATGCCATGAAGGAGAGTGATATGGCAGCAGAGAATACGTTTACACAGCAGGGGACAAGCTGCTCATTCTCACTCATCATCACATTAACACTGGATATACTTTACACTGTAGTCTCTATGAGATTATTCAGTGATGGAGTCACTGAGTGATGGATGGGGCACTGGGTTCATCTGTGTGTGTGTGTGTGTGTGTGTGTGTGTGTGTGTGTGTGTGTGTGTGTGTGTGTGTGTGTGTGTGTGTGTGTGTGTGTGTGTGTGTGTGTGTGCGCGTGCGTGCATGTGTGTGCGCGCGTGCGTGCATGTGTGTGTGAAAGGAATCTCAATGGAGACCTCCTATGTGTGGATAGAAAGTTTCACACATCTGTCCTCCTCCTCCTCTCCTCCTCCTCTCCCCCTCCTTTTCACCCCCCAGGGGGGTTTGACTGGTGTGTGTAGCCAGCCCCAGGAGAGGGGCACTGCTTTTAAAGGTGCGATATCACCGGCATGCCAAGGACACCTATCCGTCAGCTAATGATGGTGCGATGGGGACGCGAGGTTGGGGGTGGGGTCGTGACTCTGGTGCGATCAGTGCCACTTATGCAGTCAGGGGGCGGCGACCGCTGGGCTCCCGTTAGCACTGGCATCCTGCAGTGTAACCTCAAAATGGCCTCCCTCGCCTCAAGGGGGACCACACCAGACAGCAAAGCAAGAAGTGCAGACAGCACACGCGTGCACACACACACACATTCATGAACGTGTGCACACACACACAGCATACCTATTTTGGAAAGTAACATTTTGAACAATATTTTAGTAAGTTTAAGTTATTTCCAAAATGTGCATATTAAGTTTACAACTTAAATTGCATTTTTAAATTTTTGTGAAATTATGGTGGTGCAAATGTGAGTAAACCCCAGACTGATGCCCAGTATGTCTCTTCAAAACTCCCCACTTTGGCCACTTACACAGTAGGGCGGTAAAGCGCCGTGGGACGGCAGCGATTTTTACGGCGTTGGTGAAA
>NC_085879.1:6922542-7007542 GCF_034702125.1 Engraulis encrasicolus
CTTACAATGACCCCTCCTCCTCCATCGTCTTTAAGTATAGGGCTGGATCTGCATCTCACTAAGACACTCCGGTGAGGGTTTGGCATCTTTCCTTGCTGGCAGATGCTATGACTTTGAGACTGTCATCGAGCCTTGTGGAAGTGTTTCATTTATGGCTGTAGTTTCGCTTTCCTCAGCATATATTTTGTTGTCATAGTATGATTCACAATAAGCTTTATTTAATGACGCAAATACAAAATAAAATGATACTGATGTAAGAATGTTGATTTAAAAAGGACTGATGTCACTTTATCAAAAAGGTGTGCAATCTGACAGACTACAAAGTTTTATGTATAGAGTGCATTTCATGTATTTCATGGAGTGAACACAATTGTTTAGCCATGTGTAGGCCACGCACATGTTCTACAGGCATATATTATTCTACGAAAGTGGGTGGGGTGGTGGCAACAGAAGGGGGGGAGGGACATGCAGAGAGAGACAATCTTACAGCACAGACAGAAAGTAGTTACATTATTACCTTGATGAAGGGGAGTGGGCTACATCCACTGTGTGCTTGTGAGAAGAGGCTACAGTATCATCACTCCCATGCTCCAGCGTTCTGCAGAGATGGGCTGCTTCATCGAGATGGAGCTCAGCCAATTGGCAGTTAACATTAGCCAGGCCACGCCCTCCTAGTGACGCAACACTTTCGGCATTGCTTCTAGTCAGGCAAAGAGCAATGTACATATCGTTTCTGATCTCCAGAAAAATCGTGAACTCCACCCACTTTGTCGGAAACCAGTCAACTAGGAGCAAACCTAGGGAAGCGGGTCAACCATGCCACGTTAATTGTTATGCTCTTGGTCAGACCAAGTCTCGATGAGATTTGAAAGTCGATGATAATCAGGCTATTAACATAGCCTAAATCGAAACACATACAACCAAACCCTTGGGGTGCTAGCATGCTGACATGGCTTTGTAGCGCAGTTTGACGAGAAGCTCATGTTGACATGTTCTGGTCTGCTGTGCGGTTTCCATTTGCAGCTCCTTGCCCCAGGTTACTTGCCTGGTTAACACCAGACCTAATCACAAGTGGATGTCTTTCAGATTGAAACGATTGTGTAGAACTAAAGGCAGTATGGGAGTTCCCAGGCTACCAGGTTACTGCAGTTTGTTGGAGACGCAATGAACATGCAAGCTGAGGCCCAGCGACTGCCCATGCTGAGGCAGAGGCATCATCTAGACCAACACTTCAATCCCACAGCTCAGAAAAGGAGGAAAGACAGAGTGTGCACTCAGTGTGGACTAAAATACTGTAGAAATAAACAAAACACCATTAAAAGGTAATCATGCCAATAGGTGACAGAATAAAGAAATCATGGTGGTAATTGTATGGGAACTGCAAACGCATGTCTCAACACTGTCAGTGAATAAGTGCTAGAAAAGTATACCACACTATCACATACAAAAACTAGTAGTACACAAAGATGCCCTAGAGAAGCTTAATACATGACAGTACATTTAAACACTACAATATATTAACCACAATGGATAACAAAATTATTTTATGCATGCATATTAATACTTTTACACATGTTGTATAACCTCTGTTGTATTTCAAAGTGCTTTATATGTAATATGGTGAAGGTGGTCTGCTTCACCAAATGTTCCCGTGCAGGGTTAACCAAGAAATAATCCGAGAGACAAGTGATTGAGGTACTACTAGAAAAATAATGTTTGTTTATTTACTACAAGAAATATTAAAAACTGAAAAGAAAAGACAGACAAGACAAAACGTCCGAGGCTATGGGTGGCTAATGACTCTTTACGTACAGTGGGTACCACTACTACACTACCCTAGGTGACCCCCCAAACCCAGTCTGGTATATAGTGAAGACACTGCACTCGTATGAAAACCACACCACTCAGTAATCCACAGCAAACTACGTTGTACACGCATTACTACTTTGTGCTGACACACAGGACCCCCTACTACGGGTGCGTATGAGTTAGGTATGCCAGCCCAGAGCCTCGGTTTAACAGAAAACAAAAATCGGAAAAGTAAAGGGACAATACACTTGGCCATGAATACACAAATCAAATCTAAAACGCACATGACTTGGAGGTGTACACAGAGAGAGAGAGGAGAAAGCGGCACAAACACTCATGCATGCCGCTGTAACAAACAAAAGACAAATGTCAGTCAAATTACTCTTTACGCATGGTCACTAAAACATTTCTACTCTTAATATTCCATGGCTAATGCACAGCTTCTTAATACCATGTGCACTTTTAAAAGACTAACATTACAGTGTCAGTGTGTCACCTTAACAATTAAGCAGGAGACATTTAGGTGAGACAAGAGGATGGAAATGGATAAACATAATACCTGCGCGGGGATGCTAGGTGCGCAGCGCTCTGGAGGTGTAAGGCACATCACATAGTCCAACCAGGAAAACCCTTGTCCTGTTTTCACATACAGCGTTCGGGCATATGAGCACAACATGAGTATCATACACAAATCACACTTATTCACAAAGCGTAAGGAGTATTACAATACATCACAGGGGATAGGAGACAGTTAATACCTGATGGTGACTCGCTTGCCGACAGTGGCGTGCAGTTCAAACACGGCAGGGCTGAACACTAGTTAAGTGTTGTGAATGTGTACTCTTTTGCTGAGCGTTCACCTCGTTGTCGAGGCTCGTCATGCAACCAACTGATTCAGAAGGTAGCCTACAGTTGCCAGAAGACTTAGCTTCTGTCGGGGGTAGCCTTAAGCTACACCCCAAGCAACGTACAATAACTGTGTGGCTCTAAGCCACCAACAGAGCCCACCCGGCTCCGTGCAAGAAGGCTTTGCAGCCTCAAGCTACATCAGAAGCACCATCTCTCTGCTCCGTGCCAAAAGGACTGAGAAACTATTTCCAGCATCATTTTATCTTCCTCTGGTTATTTCTCCTGCGACTACAGGTTCCGGTTTCAGGAGCCTGGAAATCACTTTGTCAGTGCTCCCTCCGCTGGGAGGGAGTGTATGTGTGTGCGTTAGTGCGTGCATGTGTGTGCATCAACGCATGTATTTCTGTGCATAAAAACAAATAAAACTAGAATGGGCACTCGGTAGAGCGCAAACCTTCGCCTACGCCACTTATTTTTTTCTGGCCATCTTCTGAGTGTGGGGCATAACATTCTCCAAATGTTGGTGTTAGTTTCATTGAAATTGGACAGGAATATCGTAATATTACATTTCTGGCCCAGTCTTGACCTCTTATTCAATTCAGCATGCACACGTTGTTCTGGCATATAGTGCTTGGCAAAGAAAAACGTTTTTGACCTTTTCGTGACCTTGACCTTGAGCTTTGACCCAATCACTCCCAAAAAGTAATCGATTGTTCCTTGGGTCAGGACCAATCATCCCAGTAAATGTCATAAAAATTGGCGCAATTTACGTTTTTGACCTTTTCGTGACCTTGACCTTTGACCCAATCACTCCCAAAAAGTAATCGATTGTTCCTTGGGTCATGACCAATCATCCCACTAAATGTAATAAAAATCGGCTGAATTTACGTTTTTGACCTTTTCGTGACCTTGACCTTTGACCCAATCACTTCCAAAAAGTAATCGATTGTTCCTTGGGTCATGACCAATCATCCCAGTAAATTTCATAAAAATCGGCTCAATTTACGTTTTTGACCTTTTCGTGACCTTGACCTTTGACCTTTGACCCAATCACTCCCAAAAAGTAATCGATTGTTCCTTGGGTCATGACCAATCATCCCAGTAAATTTCATAAAAATCGGCTCAATTTACGTTTTTGACCTTTTCGTGACCTCGACCTCTGACCTTTGACCCAATCACTCCCAAAAACTAATCGATTGTTCCTTGGGTCATGACCAATCATCTCACTAAATTTCATAAAAATCGGCTCAGTTCTGTCTGAGTTATACAAAGTACAAACAAACATTTTGACCTTGACCTTTGACCTTTGACTCAATCACTACCAAAAACTAATTGATTGTTCCTTGGGTCATGACCAACCATCCCACTAAATTTCATAAAAATCGGCTCAGTTCTGTCTGAGTTATACGAAGTACAAATAAACATTTTGACCTTGACCTTTGACCTTTGACCCAATCACTCCCAAAAACTAATCGATTGTTCCTTGGGTCATGACCAATCATCCCACCAAATTTCATAAAAATCGGCTCAGTTCTGACTGAGTTATACGAAGTACATACAAACAAACATATTCACAAATAAATAAATAAATAAATAAATAAATAAATAAATACACAGCGGTCAAAACATAACCTTCGCCGACTTTGTCTTGGCGAAGGTAACAACAGGCGCTCCACCTGGTCACATATAAATAAATTTGACTTGACTTGACTTGACATGTATGTCAGACAAGTAAAAGTCAGACATGAGACTCATTGTATGGAAGGTTTTCACATGATTATTTTGGATCTTTAGAAGAAGTTGCAGCAGATTGGACAAGACCTTAGCGCTTTGTTTAATAAGGTAGCAACGGCAGATGATTTAAAAAGAAAATAGAGATAAACCTTAGTGACACTCTCCTCTTCCTCCACTCTATCTGGGCATGACGATGGAGCGTAACAAAAACGAAGCTGAATTTAGTGACACGGATGACAATTACTGGGCCGTCCAGGGAGATAGAAATGTAATAAGTTTCCTACCACCCCCTTTGTTCATTCCTTTGCATATATGACATCGAGAGGGTGTGTGTGTGCGTGTGTGTGTGTGTGTGGTAGACTCATGAGTGGGTGGGTCTCATGGGTGACCATGGTAATCTTCATTTTTTACACCCATGCCTGTAATGAGGAACATCCGCTTAATTAATTTAATAGGGTCAGAAATTATTACCCCCATTTGCAAGGGCCTCTTGTAATTCAGGTCTTGCTTCTTCTCCCTTCATATACTTTACGCTAAAAGTATTTTTAATTTCGAAACTTCACTCCATCTTTCCATCTGTTGGGCCATTTCTCCTCTCCTTTTCCATCTATCTATCTATCTGTTTTTCTTCTCCCTGCTGGGTGGGCGACTTGGAATGGAGGTTCGGTCCACACGGGCCTAAGCCCAACCGACCAGAAACGTTGGCCGACTCGACTGTTCTGCTCTACTTTGCGATGGACGTCTGTAAGCACACCTGGCACGCCGGTGCCCAGGGATGCCGCGCGATCAGGTAGGTGTCTCATTAACGCGTCACACCATGGCTTAACTGGCACATGTTCACATACCGTGCCACGGCCCACCAGAAATGACATCAAAACCAAACGGGGGTAATTGATTACTCATGACAATTAACCCCTTAGCGCAGCACTATGGCTCTCTGTAATGTCATAGCAATGTTGTTATGATGTAGTTAGGCATTTTCAGCAAGTGAATAGGGTCGCCGGCGACCCCTGCTGCAGTAAGAGGCTACTGGGTAAGTGGTTAGGGTGGCAGACTTGTAGCCCAAAGGTTGCTGGGGGGAGTAATTAACCAGGGCTCTCCCCCATCCTCCTCAATGACTGAGGTACCCTGAGCATGGTACCATCCCGCCACACTGCTCCCTTTTGGGCGCCATTGGGGGCTGCCCCCTTTCACAGGTGAGGCATGAATGCAATTTTGTTGTGTGCAGTGAGCAGTGTTCACTTGTGTGCTGTGGAGTGCTGTGTCACAATGACAATGGGATTTGCAGTTTCCCAGTTGGGCTTTCACTTCACTTCACAGAAACAATGAGAGAAGAGGGATGAAGCGGGAGGGAAAGGGAAACAGACAGAAAGATAGAGACAGAGATATATAGGCCCTAGATAGAAATAAAAATGGAGAGCAAGAGAGAGAAAGTAATGAAAAGAGTGGATCTGTTTTGACAGCTCTCCTCTCATGGACTCTCTCTCTCTGTCTCTGTCTCTCTCTCTCTCTTACTGACACCCCCCCCCACACACACACACACACACACACACACAAATACAGAGAGTTCAACCCTATACCTCACAGCCCAAGATAACAAAGAATTAGGTGTCTGTCTATAGTCCAAAATGTGCAAATACTGTACCTGTACACATACACATACACTTGAGCACTCCGAGACTTTCCTTACAAGTGTTCTTCATTCTCTCCAAAACTTTTATTTGCACATGTGTCTTGTCCTCCATCCTTTGTTACATGCTCAGCCTTCACAGTCCATGTCCCCATGCTCCACTTGTTCATGTTTTGTGAAGCACAGGCACAATGACATTATGTACAGTACACTGTACATTGTACATGGACAAACCAGAGCACGACCTCTGACTAGCTCTCAAATCGACATACTACACGAACAGACACAGAAATAGAAACACACACACGCACACACACACGCACACCACTCAGACATAGCCAGATGCACAAACAGACGGTCTCTCACAGATCTCTCTCTCTCTCACTCTCTCTCTCTCACACACACACACACACACACACACGCTGCAACATGATCTCCAAAATTCCGTGCTCCTGGACACGGATGTTAAGGGCACAAAATCCGTGTCCAGGAGCACGGATTTTGCCAAACTTCCGTGCTCCAGGACACGGAATTGTTTTCCGTGCTCCTGGACACAGAATTGTTTTCCGTGATGGACACAGAGAAGTGCTCTCTCTATAGGCTACTCCCATAGCTCTATGTTTCCACAGTCTTGTGTTTTCTCAAGATTTTTCTAATTTCAAATATTTTTTCTAAAAAAAAAAACATTTCCTACTGACAGGTTAGGGTTAGGGATTGTTTTGGTCTGGGCACAGCTAGTTTTCTTTCATTCATTATATGAATTTTATAGCCTAGCAACCAACTGGAAAAGGTATTTCTCAAAAATATGTCTTTAATGACAGGTTAAGGTTAGGGAATGTTTTGGTCAGGGCACAATTTAAATTGCTATAGCATTATTTTGTTTAGGATTAGCATTTGGTATGTATTTTCTAATGATAGAGTTACACAGTGCTGTGGTAATAGCCTATAGAAAGCACTTCCGTGTGCCCATCACGGAAAACAATTCCGTGTCCAGGAGCATGGAAAACAATTCCGTGTCCAGGAGCACGGAATTTTGGCAAAATCCGTGCTCCTGGACACGGATTTCGTGTCCTTAACATCCGTGTCCAGGAGCACGGAATTTTTGGAGATCAGGCTGCAAACTCTCTCACACACACACACACACACACACACACACACACACACACACACACACACACACACACACACACACACACACTCAGACAAAAGTGTCCCAGCAGGAGGAGGCCAGCAGCAGAAGCAGCAGGTGGGCTGGGAAGCAGATAAGATGTTGAAATGGAAAAGTGGCTGCTGTTGTGTTGTTCTGGCGGCACCTCACTTTGGGTCCACGGGGTGTCCATGGATCCAACGTCACACAGTGAAAGCATTTAAGGATTGATCTTCTTTGACTACCTTCTTCCAAACGTTTCTTAATGGCTGGCTGGCTGTGTTTGTGTGTTTATGTGTACATACTGTATGTGTCTGTGCGTGTGTGCCATCTTTACCCCCAAGAAGCCTAAAACTGACTGTCCATTCTGACCAAGGAATATTATTTTACTTAGCCGTCTTATCATTTTTATGACCAGTGTTGCATAGGAGTTTATGAATCTGATCAGTCCTTACCGACTGCTTTGAAATTTGCTTCCAGCACTGTTTGGATCTGTAATGCTGTTTTTATGATGAGATACTAGGTTATCTTCCACACACCGCGCTCTTCCGTCTTGTTGGTGCGTCTCTGAAGTAATCTAGTAGTAGGGAATGGATCGCACTCAATTTTTCTTCTTTCTTGTGGTTTTATTGTTTTTTATCTTTGCAGGGACTGACATGATATGATGAGATACTCCAAATAAAAGTTTTAAAATGTGTGTGTGTGTGTGTGTGTGTGTGCGTGCGTGCGTGCGTGCGTGCGTGCGTGCGAGCGAGTGCGCGCGTGTGTGTGAGAGAGAGTACTGAGTGAGAAAGGCATTGAGAAAAAGACTGCTTGAAAAAGGATATAGAGGCAGAGAGGAATGTAAAAAGGAAGATGAACATGTGTAATAGTAGAAAGAGACTTTGATAGCCGGTGAAAAACAATAAGAACAAGATGGGATGAAAGACTGTGTGTGAAAGAGAGGACAACAAAAAGCAGATACGTGAACCAATGACAGAGAGAAAGAGAGAGTTTGCGGGGGAAGGAAAGAGTGCAGTGAGTAAGCGGTGTTTCAGAAGCGAGTTGATGGGCTAGTCTTTACCATATTAATTATTTAAACGAGTTGCTTTGGTTCTCTGAAGAATGCAAGTCGAGCCCGATGTAGAGGACAAATGTATTCTCTTTGTTATGGGCCAGCTGAGTACAAAAACAAACAAAGTGTACGCTGTAGCATTGCAAGGCATACGTTCACAGGCACACAACTAAGTGCACACGGAAATGGAAATACACACTGAAAACGCACACATTCACACATTCGCATATACACATGGAAACACAGGCACCCACACATGCACACACGCACGCACACACACACACACACACACACACACACACACACACACACACACACACACACACACACACACACACACACACACACACACACACACAGCCCAATAAAACTTCATGTCAAAGGCCTGACCTTTCCTGTTTACTAAATCCTCCTGTGGTCGTAGGTTTGATGGAGAGACAAAAACATGTCACCTGAGGAGGTCAAGAGTGCCCATGCGGTGGGTCATTCCATCCAGCGTAGGCGGGTGATGGACAGCTCTTGACAAACACACATGAGGGTACATGGATCTAGACTTATCTTACCACCGACTCGTGCTACCCGAGACGTTTCTCCCTGGAAAATTCCGAGATTGGAGCAGCAAGGTGTGGCTGGAGGGGGTGTTTTGGAATATTCCATAAAAAGACCAATCTTGCATTTGTGCATGTGCATGTGTGTGTGTGTGTGTGTGTGTGTGTGTGTGTGTGTGTGTGTGTGTGTTTCTGTTTGGGGGTATGAGAGTGAGAGTGGTTGTATATTGACTGGGATGGGCATGGATGCGGGCTCCTCCTCCTTGTGTTTCCCTTGAAAATGAAAATGCAAAACCTTCGCCTCCATGCACCAAAACCTTCTCTGCCATTTAAGCGCTGTAGAGCAGAAGTGAGGCGAGACCGATTTAAATACCATTTGAGTCTGACCTTGAGCCAGGACTGAGTGTGATGATGGAAAACACTTGAACACAAACATGCAGCAATGGAACGCTCTCACCGCACAAGGGAGCGCGCGCGCACGCACGCACGCACGCACGCACAGACACACACACACGCACAACCATACACACAGAGTGCCACAGACATTACCCCAAAACACCTGCATCTCAGAGGACCCAGAGTGCAGTTACATACAGTACATACCAGGGCTCTAAATTAACTTTTTCCACCACCAGCCAATTTGGCTAGTAGACATTTTTTCTTACCAGCCAAACAGAAGGTCAACTAGCCATTTTTTTTTAATCTCGCCAAAATAAACTAGGCTATGCGTTAGGCTAGTTATGTTTTTTATTTTTTTAAATCATGGTTATTTTATTCAACTATTTCCAAAACACATAAACACTATAGGCCTACTTAACATAATAAGCATATTATATACACTTTTTAATTATTTTTTTATGGAGGAGAGAGGAGGAAAGGAGAGATCAACACACACACACACACACACACACACACACACACACACACACACACACACACACACACACACACACACACACACACACACACACACACACGCAATAATGTCTGTGTGTTTATGTAGCCTATATGCTGCTATAGACACCTTCATTTCCTCCAGGAGCTCTTCTCTACCATGCGCAACAAAATGACAAGAAGCACGCTATGTTTAACTATCACGGAAATGTTCGCGTCCTTTCCATACCGTCGCCGTTGGCAGTTTTTTGGTTATTGATTTTTTTTTTCACGTAGCCTACTTGCACGGTTATGCAAGGTCTGCTCTTCTTTCCGATGGAGTGGGCTTTCCAACTTACGTTGCGCCAGGACTTAAAGCATTTCAGAAGACGACTGACAGCTACGCGCACACTACTCTGACAGATAGTTATCATCCTCTTCCCTTGTCGCAATTTCTTTCCACAACCACTCCTTTTTAAAAACGTCACTACTATTGCTGTTATTATTACTAGTAGGCCTATTCGCCTACACAGAATCTTGCTCTAACCACCACCACAAAACATACAAAACAGAAATAGGCATATTCCGCGTCATGTCATTAAAACTCTTCGGTCAGGTCCTCGCAGCTTAAAAAGGCAGCCTGTTAGAGAAAGGTTCTATGTCGGTGAGTGCTAATAGTAACAGTAGGCCTAATAGTGACGTTAAAAGTGGTGGAGCGAAAGCGACAGAAGCAGAGGAGGAGAGTTGCCTGTCAAAATAATGTGAGCGTAGCCGACAGTAGGCTGGTCGTCTGAAATGTTTTCTGTCGTGGCGCGCGCAACAGCAGCATGGAGTAGCCGCTGCCAGAGCTGCTTCGGAAAGCCCACGGTGGGAGGCTACGTCATGACGGTAGTGTTTATGGGTAATGTAGGAAATCTCGCCGTATCGTTGTCATTCAAGCAGCGGTTTGCCGTTCATAATTTACTGTACTCGGGCGCTACTAGCCAAATTGGCGGGTAGGTAATTTTTTCTACTAGCCAAAATGAATTCTCACCCGTGTTTGGCGTGTTGGCGTGTGTTAATTTAGAGCCCTGGTACATACTATAGATGCCCATCTTCGTAGCCCCTATGGATTTGCACTAGGGTTGAGGATGTGGCCTGACAGTCATTCCACCAACTACATCAACGTAGACTAAATGCTTGTTTGGTAGCCTTGAGACCCATTTTAGAATATGGGTTGGGAGTATTCCCCCATTCACTACAATGGACAATGCACACTTCAGTATGATATTTACTGTTTATAATTACAGTGCTGGCCAAAAGTATTGGCACCCCTTCAATTCTGTCAGATAATACTCAATTTCTTCCAGAATATGATTGCAATCACAAATGCTTTGTTATTAAAACATCAGAGAAACTCTGCCATGTTTGACTTTAGGGACCGTGTTCTTTTCTTTGAAGGCCTCATTTTTTCCTGCTAACTCAAATGAATAGAGGACAAATAAATGAGTCCTTCAATGAAAATAACAAAATATGGCATAGTTTCCCTGATGTTTTGAGGTTGCTTTGCTGCCTCTGGCACTGGACTACTTGACCGTGTGCATGGAATTATGAAGTCTGTAGACTATCAACAAATTTTGCAGCATAATGTAGGAGTCCACCCCTGAATCCTATAGAAAACCTTTGGAGAGATCTGTTGTGTTCTCAGCCCCCTGCTGTTCACATGACTGCACAACGACCCACAGCACTAACCATCTAGTGAAGTTTGCGGATGATACAACACTGGTGGGCCTGATCACTAAGGGCGATGAGACTCACTACAGAGAAGAAGTAGACCTGCTGGCAAGATGGTGCAAAGACAACAACCTCCTGCTGAATGTCAACAAGACCTAGGAGATTGTTGTCAACTTTCAGAGGGTCCAAAAACAACTGCCACCACTGACCATCGACGGTGATGCTGTGGAGAGAGTGAGCAGCACCAAGTTCCTTGGAGTGCACATCAGCGACGACATCTCTTGGACCACCAACACTACATCACTGGCGAAGAAGGCCCATCAGCGTCTCTACTTCTTGCGCAAACTAAAGAAGGCAAGTGCTAAACCGTCCATCATGACAACATTCTACAGAGGAACCATAGAGAGCGTCGTGTCCAGCTGCATCACAGTGTGGGGAGGAAGCTGCACGGAGAAAAACAGGAAGACATTCCAGCGTGTTGTGAACACAGCGAAGAAGATCATTGGAGTACCACTCCCCTCCCTGCAGGACATTTACACCACACGCCTCACCCGGAAAGCACTGATGATCATCAAAGATACAAGCCACCCTGCACACAAACTGTTCAGCCTCCTGCCCTCTGGAAAGAGGTACAGGCGCCTCCGTTCCCGTACCACTAGGCTTGCAAGCAGCACGATGCATCAAGCAATCAAGATACTGAACACTCAACCCACTCTCCCTCCACTGTCAGCCTCTAGCCAGCCAGGCCACTGACAGCCCCCCTCCCCGCATCCCCACCACCATATCTGCGACTAAACATTCCACACACACACACACACACACACACACACACACACACACACACACACACACACACACACACACAGCTGCTGGTGTACTTGATAGAACTATTTTAATATTTATTTTTCTTCAAAATGCTACTATTACTATGTCAGAACGCTATAAAGGACTTTTTAGAAAAAGCACAACAAATACCTCCTCTTAATGTATGTTCTCTACAAGTCTTCTGTTGTCCAGTCTTGCACTTTAAATGTCTGTATGAGCACTGTCCATGTCCATACTGTCTTATGTCTATGTATGAGTACTGTCTATGTCTATACTGTCTATGTACTTACCTAGATTAGTCTATGTCTGCATGGGAAAACAAGAAATGTAATTTCAAATTCTTTGTATGACCAGTGCATGTAAAGAAATTGACAATACAACCAACTTGACTTGACTTGACTTGAAACGTCAGTGTGGAGAACGCACCTGCCAAATCACCTCAAGGATGGTCTAAAATTCCAGCAGAGCATTGTAGGAAACTCATTGATGGTTCTCATAAGTGGTTGTTCACAGTTATTTTGTCTAAAGGTTGCGCTACCAAGAATTAGGCTGAGGGTGTCAATACTTCTGTCCGGCCCATTTTTGGAGTTTTGTGTAAAATGGTCATTCATTTGACTTTTTTCATTCTCTTTTGTGTTTTTTCATTGCAAGACAAATAAATGAGGATATTAATAACAAAGCATTTGTGATTGCAATCATTTTCTGGAAGAAATTGAGTATTATCTGACAGAATTGAAGGCGTGCCAATACTTTTGGCCAGCACTGTATGTCAAGAGGATAAAGCACATTAAAGGCTGATGCACATGCATCTACACAAATGACACAGATATATCATGCATAAACACTTCTGTTACAAATAAACAATTCATATAATTCGCTAAGCACACACAGGCTACACATAAAGCACATCAAAGTTCTAAGACCTCACACAGATTAATTTGTTCGCATGACATCTTTATAGAACAGCTCGCTGCACACCCCAAGGGCCCCGTCGGAAGAATGGGTAGTGGTGTGGTGCACTTGGCTCACTGGTGACTCTTTGGCCTCATTGGCAGTGTGGCGTCCATACATGGAGCCAATCTTGCTGCGACCCCGGCCAGCCCGTAATTCCTCCTGACAGCGCCTCGCCGGGCATATGTGAGCCTAAACCCGCTCTTTCACATTCAATTAGTGCTCCTTCTCTGCAACACAGCCACATGCATGGCGGAATAATCACATAAATATGTTTTAAAAAATGAGCATGATTTTGCACACTCACTCAAACACACATTGACAGAACACAAACATCCCTTAATGACCAAGTCATAACACTGACTTAGGCATGTGTAGGATTGCTCCATCTACACATTTCAGCTTTCATTGTATCAAATTCTTTGATATATCCATTTAGTCTCATTACGTTGTTTCACTGTTTGACCAGCCCTGTTCACTGTTTGACCAGCCCTGGTACCTAGCAATCCCAACACATTACGTTCCACACACAGGCTCGCTAATAGCTCAAGACTGGTGCTCTGGGAGTTACGTGTGAACGTGTTGAGCTTCTGACTTCTTCCCGTGTGAAATCTGTCAGACGTGAGATGTGCGCTCACACACCTGCAGTCGGAGACAAGCTGGACTGTCAGATGAGACAGAGGCTCCCATTAGCGCTGCTGTCACATGGGTGAAACGTGTCAGAGGAATTTCGCTCAGCCTCCAGTACTGTAGGTCAGACTGAAAGAGGTGGTGAGAAGTAGCACTAGCTTGTAGAGCTAGCTATTCTTAGCTGTTATTCCATTTTCCAAGTATGACTAGTATGAACAAGATTTAGCCTGAAGAGCTGGCTATCATTAGCTGTTAAACTGTTTCTACTGTATTCACGGAGTGAATCATAGAATGAATCATTGAGTATTGCACATAAGGCGTGGTTTAGTAACAAGAGTGAAAGAAAAGCCTATTTTAGTTACCTGTGCCAATGATTTTATTGTAATGTCTTGCATTGGATACGTTACAACCTGTCCATCATTTAAAGCTTCAGTGGTGAAAGCATCTCAAGGGCGTGCGTGACTGATGTGCTGAAATGTGTGTGTGTGTGTGTGTGTGTGTGTGTGTGTGTGTGTGTGTGTGTGTGTGCCCGCTTGCGCGTGTCTGTGTGCGTGCATGCAGAAACTGTTTGTGTTTAGAAAGAAACAGTCTTCCCACTGACATCCGCTCCGTGGAAAATATTGGTTTTAATCTGAGCAGTGTTCCCATTACCAACTTCACAAGATTCATAACAGTTTTAGCCAGGCGCTGCAGGGGCTACCTCAGGTCTTGATAGGGCCTAATAGGGCTCTTTTGTTGGACATGGCTAACCTTGGATGTGCCTGCCCTAAATAGCACAGGGTATACAGACAGGGTTTGTTTTCCGAGTAGACCCTGAGGTGGTGTGACAAATGCATGTGAAATGCAAGGGAACACCCCACAAACTAAAAGAAAAAATCAATTTGCGTAGAAATACATATGGACACATAGTACACATAAATCACCAATGTGCACACGCTCACAAACAAAGGGGGAAAAAAGACACACAGAGACACAGAGATAGGGCATGAAAGGGAATGCATGCAGGAGGGAGCCAGACAGGTATAGACACAGACAAACATACAAAAAGCCAAATGCCTATGGTACGTATACATACCCAAACCTGTATCCATGCACCCTCAAACCCACACAAATGCACACATTCCTGCCAACAAAGCATCGTCGATTGATAGTGCATTCACGTAGAGAGCTTTAGCCATCTTGTATTTGCAAGTTCTGCTATCCAAGCGGCAACAGTCATTCCAGGAAACAGAGAGGTAGGCTGGGTTGAAAGAAGGAAAAGAGAAGCAGTTGGAAGTCAAATCGAAGTCAAACACACACACACACACACACACGCACACGCGCGCACACACACACACACACACACACACACTAGAGGACCAATTTTGAGGAGGCAAAAGAGCGATGCTATCAGTAATATGTGTGTGCCCCAAGCCCTCTATTCCCATCCTTTGATTGCGGGGGCTGAGATTGAGGCGGAAAATAAACTCCATCATCCTGCACCAGAAATACAAAACAAAAACACCATCAAGACTTCTTGACTGGATGTCCCCTGAGATCATGCGAGTAAGAATATACCCACGTTATGAAACAAAACTCATATTCTTCATGTCCCAGCCAGTGTAATGGACTGGTAATAAATCAGCATGTAGAAACAATTCAAGGTATTATTAGATACCCCTACACAATTTTTGTTATTATTTAATGTTGAATTATTTCCTTACTAATATGACTAACAGAAAATACCCCTTTTAATGAGATTCAAGCTTTCTATGCTAGTTCTTTTTCACACCACTAGAGGGCGCTACGCCAACAGTGATGATGAGGAGAAGCCTTGGTTCTGACGGGGAAAGAATCAAATCATTAAAGGATTCGTCAGAACAACTCCTGTTAAAATTGTGTCCGGCTTTCTCCTTATTTTCACACTTGTTTCAGGTGGGTAATCTCATTAAATACAATACAGGGTGACTGTTAAAGCATGTAGGAAGATGTAGAGACTGTAGTAAATGAGCATTACGTTTGTATAGGCATTATTTTGAATTCTTATGACTATTACTATGCTAACAAATGTCCACAAACGATTGTATGCTAGTCCGTGGTACAAAACCAGGTTTACTAAGGTTGACCAAGAGAGAAATGTTGGAGTCATTGTGTTTATGATCCGTAAGAATACTAATTAGTTTGTAAACTTAATGAGTCGGAAGGTCAAAAGGTAAAATGCTTATTGCACCGTTCTGGCGCCAAGTAAGAGTGCATCTTAGTTCTAAAATGGCGTTCCCCATGAACTTTCAGAGGTGCCGTGTTACGTGTGCTGGTTGAAATGCTGCCTTTGTACACCATTGTAGTGTTCTTAAACCTAGTGTCACAAGCATTTCTTAATGAAGAGTTATTTCATGTATTTCATGTATTTTGTACTGCTCAGTTATTTGAATGAGTGGAATGTTACTTGTTAATGTTTGATATGATGACACTATTGGTCATATGTAAAAGCTAAGATAGAGAAGAAAGATGTTAAAGGAAAATAAGACAGACAACGAGCCACAGGAACTTGTGATTTCAGGTTAATATCTAATTTGCATATTATAAAAACATTGTTGTGCCCTTATGAGGCTATGTATTTGAACATGGACTGTTGAGGAGAAAGACTGCTTGATAATGAGTTAAAGAGAAAGAATAAAATCATTAAAGGATTCGTCAGAACAACTCCTGTTAAAATTGTGTCCGGCTTTCTCCTTATTTTCACACTTGTTTCAGACGCCATGGCGGAGAGAGGTAATACTAGCATATCATGAATTTAACTTGAACCCTTTGAGGAGTACAATCACAAATATGTGATTAGAATTTTGCCAAAATTTTGAGTTCTCATTATGATGTCATAATGTCTTTGCAAGATTTTTAACACAGATGTCTATGGGAGCAGTAGAATGTTCCAGTACAATTCTAGAAGAACCTCTAGAAATTCCTTACTCTCTAACATGCGTGTCAAGGCAATGCCAAGAGTGGTTGTGGTGAGGGTTTTTACAAAAAACAGTTTGAGTTTCTTATTTTTAAACATTATTTTTTTATTGATTTCAACTAGAACATACAGAACAAGACTTGGCTCACACATACTTAAATACACATACAGACAGAAAGTTGGCTCAGTATTCCTTGGACGACAGAGGAAAAAGAAACAAAAAACATTGATGGAGTAAGACAATAAAACTGGATACAAGTCCTGGGGGGCTAAAAGTGCCCGCACCAACTTTGATGTCGTATAATTCCTTAACGACTTAAGCTATGACTACGAAACTTTGTGACTTTTCCTAACATTTAGTTGGCTACAGTTAGGTACCGAAAGATTAGGTTTATAATTTTTTTCTTTTACCATGGCAACGGTTTTCTGACAGGTATGTCTGACCAAAAATCACTTAACCATATCTATGACGCCATATATTTTCATATTTTTTTGTTATTTCCATTAGCATCAGACAACTTTGTGAGCATTTAAGTGGTTTGAAGCATAAAATCATTAAAATTTAAGTGCATTACCTAAATTTGTTGGAAAATCTATTATGGCGAGATTTTGGACATAATAACATAATGATGTCATAATGACGTCATAATAATAGATAATTACACAAAAATTATGTCATTCATAGATGTCCATATGTAGATCATCTCCCCCAAGTTTCGTAGTCATACTGTATTCCGTTCATGAGTTATGAGGGGGGGTCAAAAGAGCCCCCCCCCAGGCCCAGGAATGCCAAAAAAGCCCAGTCTGAATAGGGTTAAGTGTGCTGCCTTTCTGAGTCACCATTTTTGTTAAATGAACAGTTACCATCAGACACATCTACAAAGGCCCTGAGGATCTAAGGAACATTGGAGGAAGACAAGAAAAACACACATCACAATACCTTTACAGGTACAGTAAGAGATGATAGGCTTTGGCTTCACAGTCTCCATGTCAATATGTTATCTTATTGTAGGGGCTAACCAGAGGCAGTAAAATCATAGAAAGCTGTGATAGTAATTCACTTTGTATGGAAGAGCAAGTGGCAGAAGAGGCAAAAGCTGCAAAAGCGACTCTGGCGTTGAGGGCATCAAAGCCGTCAAAAGACAAGTTGAATTTCAGCAAAAAAATATATAATGGGCTATGACACGATTTGGCGGCAGCAGAGCAGCCAGTGGAATGTCTACATTTTTCCAAACACGAGCTTCAGTTGGCAATCTCCCTGATCGTTAAAGGTCAAATCTTATATCCCCTTCGCTGTCTCTGGCCTGTGCAGTACAGACGGGATTCTGCAGCTTGTGCCTGTGGACTGTTCCTACAGTTAGTCGCAGCAGTTATAGTATTTAGCTACCCTGTAGCTTAGTAAGGCCTGCCAGGCCTTGTCGGCCTTGAAGCATACTGTATGAATATTGAATGATGAATAAACGCTGAAGGTGGTTGTATTCTGCTGAGTTTAGTATAGTTTCCCTGGTTTGATAAAGAGTTTCAAGAATTGTAAGAGTTTCCAACATTAGTATTCAAGGTGCACTATGAAATCCTTCATGAAAGGATGGGATGAATGATCTCTATCATATCTAATAGGCCTACATGAGACTAAGACATTGGATTTAAACATGCATTTCATTTAGCCTAAAGCTGGGCTTACACTGTGCGACTTTTGCCTCGATTTGGCACTCGCACGACTTTTTGGCACTCAGGCCGATTTCTTGCTCAATCTCAGGTCAATCGTGAGTCTCGCATCGTGCAGTGTACATGGGGTAACGACAAGCGATGTCGCCTCACGATCGTGCAATCGCAGGGTCGCCAGAAAATCAAAACGGTTTGAAATTCTGGTCGTGGCTCGTGCGTAAATCGCACAGTTAAAGCAGTGCTACGACCCGATTTGACACTTTACATGCACAAATTAATAGGGCCGTGCGATTCGCTGTTGAGCGCGACCTCATCTCCACCTCAGGTGCGCATGTTCCCTCCTCTGCAGACCGGGGAAACATGCCTGTCGCGTCGTACGGTGGAAGCATTTCGCTCGCATCCGACTGTCGGCTCGTGTAGTGTGAGGACGTGAGTCGTGAGCTGTGAACTTTTAAACAGTGAAATTCCATCCTGCAGTGTGAGCAGAAGCTTAAGACCCACGAGTGAAAATATCGCACAGTGTATGCCCGGCTTAACTCATTTTAATGACTTTCACAGTGTTGAATCTAACTGTAACAATGTATGTAACAACATGAGGGTATTTTTTATTAACCCACAAACCAACGCACACAATGTAAGGGCAAAAGTCAGCCAGGGAATCCCAGAGAGCCAAAAGTGAATTGTACAAATCTTAATAAATGGTTTTGCTTAAACAGAAATGTATGTAAACAAAAAAAATGTCAATACTGGCTTCACAGCGACCTGTGTTCCATCCTCAGTTGAAAGTCTGAAACTGAAGTAGCTATGAAGGTGGTACCATTTGGGAAGTGTGTGGCTACAGTCCAGTGCTGACGGATCATGAACTTGGTGAGTCCCTGCCCCTGTTGAGCAAGCTGACCCCCCCCCCCACACACACACACCAAACCTAATGAAGCTTCATGTCAACTACACTAATACATGGAAAAACACTTTTGCACTGGAAAACATGCACTCACACAGTCCAGCATCGTTGACTATTTGGGGCTAATTAGTTTTATCATTTTATTGAGTTTACTAGTTAGCCCTGTTAGATTGAAGCGTTTTACTTTTACACCAGAAAAGGCCAGGAAGAACAAGAAGTTCAAACGCATCTTTCTTTCTTTCTTTCTTTCTTTCTTTCTTTCTCTCTCTCTTTTTCTCTCTCTCCACCCACACATCTTACATTCACTCCATTTCATACTTATCTTCCCAAGTGGCCAGTAAGACGTACAGGTATGAGCGCTGGTGCAGTCTTTGACGCTCCATGCACAGTGCTATACATCAGCTAACAGGCTGCATTATTATTACCACTTTGGGGTATTGCGCTGTATTTCAGCATGTTTACTACCCAGAGGTCAATAATTAACTATCCTTATCATTTTTCTAATGCTTTTGATCCAACACTCATGACCAATTTATTGAATAGCTACATACCGCTTAGCTGTGTAACTGCTCTTGTGTATCTTGGGTATGTGATTGATGAGGCAATACTGACTCACTTTCATATTATGTGTTTTTCATGTTTGTGTCTACCAAACCGACATGGGCTGTGTGTCTGTGTCACAAGTGCATGATATTGTACAGATGTCTCATAGTAGCATACTAGTAGACGGTGTGTGCAACCTTTTCTCTGTTTGGGTTCAGTGCTAATTCTCAGAGTATTTCATGAATTATGCAGCAGGCTATGTGGATGTGTTGTAATGATGTATAAGGGCAATATTCAGTTACTACCAATAGGTGGCGCTTGATGACCATGGAATGTTTGGAGGTGCAGTATTACCCAGTGCAGTCTGTGTTGTATCTCAGAGTGGAAGACTACGTTCCCATGACAAGCTGTGTTAGTTATCTCCGAGGCCGCTAACGTGTATGTTTTATTGTTGACCTTCTTATATAAAAGTACAAACTCGGCATCAGTGTTTTCGTGGTTTATTTATTACAAGTTACCACATATTTTTGGCGACGAGGTGAAACTGGAGTTTGTTTTCCCGTTTGTTTTGTTGTTAGCGTTATCTAGTCAAGTGTCAGCTAGTTTAGGCGGCAAGACTGGCTATGAGTGAAACCGGTGGAGACCAACGACAAGAACCAGCTATCGCAGAGGAACGAGGGGTTGTCGAGAGGAACAGAGCGCCCGTTGCTGTTGAAAGAGGACAGGGAGAAGGACAACGACCTGTGCAGATCATGGCAACGTTCGGGACAGTCGGTGAATATGTGGAGGGAGACGAGGATTGGACTGAGTATGAGGAAAGGTTGGGACACTTTTTCAATGCTAATGGAATTACTGAAGAGGCTAGGAAGCGCTCGATTCTCCTGAGTGTGTGTGGGGCGAGGACGTACAAGCTGATACGGAACTTGGCTACACCACGGAAACCAGGTGAAATTCCATATGCAGACTTAGTCAAACTTGTTAGCGACCACCACAATCCGAAACCGTCTGTAATTGTCCAGCGTTTCAAGTTCCACAGTCACTTCAGAAAGTCGGGTCAGTCAGTGGCTAACTTCGTAGCAGAGCTTCGACAGCTGTCTCAACACTGTGAATTCGGAGCGGTGCTAGATGATATGTTACGTGACCGGCTTGTATGCGGCATAAATGATGATGCAATTCAGCGCCGTTTGTTGAGTGAGACAACACCAAAATTGGATTTCAAAAAGGCGCTAGAGATTTCTCAGGGAATGGAAACGGCTGCTAGCAATGCCAAAGACATTCAGAAAGGGCAAGCTGGAGCACAACCTGTGGCAGTGCATCATGTAAAGAAAGACAGTTCGCGATCTGGCAAGCCAGTTGAATGCTTTCGGTGTGGAGGGGCACACTATGCAAACGAATGCAAATTCAAGGATGCTGTCTGCCATGGGTGCAAGAAAAAAGGACACTTAGAAAAGAAGTGCAGGGGGGTTAAAAACAAAAACACTGAAAAATGGAAAGGAAAGCAAAATCAGGCCCACACACACCATGTTGAGGAAACAAGCGAGGAGGCTATGTGTTCTTTTGACATGTTTGCAATGGACACTGATGAGGAACCGCCTATGCCATACTATGCCACAGTCACTGTACACGGAAAGGATGTCAAGTTTGAGATCGATTCGGGAGCGACGGCGTCTGTCATCAGTGAGGAGACCTACAGGAGGACATGGAGGTCCAACCCACCGTCCCTGACTCCATCCAAGCTCCAACTGAGGACGTACACCGGTCAGCCCATACCCCACCTGGGAGTGCTACAGGTGAGCATAGCAGTGGGAGATCAGGAGGCTGAGGGAAGACTAGTGGTGGCCAAAGGTAGTGGTCCCAGTCTTTTGGGCCGGGACTGGCTCAGAAAAATAAAATTGAACTGGCATGAGGTGAAGTACACGGGCACAACAGAGGACGTGCTGCAGCGATACAGTGAGGTGTTCAGAGATGAGCTGGGCACACTCAAGGGAATGACAGTCAAACTGCACATTGACCCCAATGCCAAACCACGTTTCTACAAGCCCAGAGTGGTACCCTACGCCATGAAACAGAAAGTGGAGGAGGAGCTAGAGCGCTTACAGGCGCTGGGCGTCATTGACCCAGTGCAGTTCTCCAAGTGGGCAGCTCCCATTGTTCCTGTTATGAAGCCTGATAAAACAGTTAGGATATGCGGGGACTATAAACTTACCGTGAACCAGGTCTCAAAGCTGGAGGAGTATCCGCTGCCAAGGGTGGATGACCTGTTTGCAACTCTGGCTGGGGGCAAGTCATTCACAAAACTGGACATGAGCCACGCCTATCAGCAGCTGCTGCTGGACGATGAGTCCAAGGAGTTCGTCACAATAAACACACACAAGGGATTGTTCAAATTCAACCGCCTGGTGTTTGGAGTGGCGTCCAGCCCCGCCATTTTCCAAAGGACAATGGACAGTCTGTTGCAGGGCATCCCACAAGTAGCATGCTACCTGGATGATTTGCTCATTACGGGTGCTACAGAGGCAGAGCATCTTGGCAACTTGGAGCAGGTGCTACAGAGACTCTCAGATGCAGGGCTGAGACTAAAAAGGGACAAATGTGTGTTCATGTCACCAAGTGTCACTTACCTAGGACACAAGATCACAGCGGAGGGTATCTCCCCAGTGGAGGACAAAGTGCGCGCTGTCAAGGAAGCCCCAAGTCCCAAGAACGTCACCGAACTCAGATCTTTTCTTGGGATGGTAAATTACTATGGGAAATTCCTGCAGGACCTCTCAAAGGTCTTGGCGCCGCTGTACAAACTACTGCACAATGACACAAAGTGGCAGTGGTGTGAGGAGCAAGAAAAAGCGTTCATGGAGGTGAAAGAACGACTCCAGTCAGCGAAATTGCTTGTGCACTTTGATCCAGACAAAGAGGTGACCCTCGCATGTGATGCCTCACCGTATGGGGTAGGGGCAGTGCTGTCCCACGTGATGGAAGATGGATCAGAGAAGCCTATTGGCTTTGCTTCACGCACTTTGACGGCTGCGGAAAAGGGGTACTCGCAGCTAGACAAGGAGGGCCTGGCAGTTGTGTTTGCTGTTAAGCACTTCCATCAGTACCTTTACGGCCGTCCTTTCAAAATCCACACAGACCATAAGCCACTCATGAGTCTGTTTGGTGAGACACACTGCATTCCACCACTGGCCTCCGCCCGAATCCAACGTTGGGCACTAACATTGTCAGCCTACCAATACACCATTGTGTTCAGAGCAGGAAAGGACAATGCAAATGCCGACGCATTCAGTCGCCTGCCATTGCCGGATACACCTGTCACCACTTATGTGCCTCCAGAGACTGTCTTTTCATTAGAGAAGTTGTCGGAAACACCAGTGACAGCATCCCAGGTCAAGCAATGGACTGAGCGAGACCCTGTCATGTCTAAGGTAAAGACTTGGCTGGCCAGCGGTTATTGAGGATGAGGAGTTAAGGCCTTATGTGAAAAGAAAGACTGAGCTGAGTTTACAAGATGGGTGCATCTTCTGGGGGTCGAGGGTCGTCGTGCCTGCCCCAGGCCACTCACAGATCGTGGAAGAATTGCATGAGACACATCCAGGGGTGTCTAGGATGAAAAGTCTAGCAAGATCCTACATCTGGTGGCCAAGCATGGACTTAGACCTGGAAAACAGGGTAAAAGGGTGCAAACAGTGTGGGGTCAATCAGAAAAGTCCGCCACCAGCTCCCTTGCATCCATGGGAGTGGCCAGACCGTCCCTGGTCTAGATTACATCTGGACTTTGCAGGGCCCTTCATGGGTCAGATGTTCATGGTCATGGTCGACGCCCACTCTAAGTGGATAGAGTGCCACATCATGGGCAACATAACAGCTCCCTCAACCATTGAGAAACTCCGACAAGTGTTTGCAGTTCATGGTTTACCTGACTCCCTGGTCAGTGACAATGGTCCAACCTTTACAAGCGAGCTGTTCAGTGACTTCATGCAGCAGAATGGAATCCGTCACATTCGCACGGCTCCTTTTCACCCAGCATCGAATGGACTGGCTGAACGTGCTGTACAGACCGTGAAGGAGGGGTTGAAGCGCATGACAGGTGATTCACTGAGTTCTAGACTCTCACGTTTCCTGTTCAAGTATCGCCTCACTCCACAGACCACCACTGCACGTACACCAGCAGAGATGTTGATGGGCCGTAGGCCTAAGTCAAGGCTAGATCTGCTTCGCCCTGACCTAAAAGCAAAGGTGGAGAGAAAACAAGAAAAGCAGAAGGAGAGACACGATCTTCATGCGAGAGACAGACTGCCTAAACCAGGTGACAATGTCTATGTCAAGAATTTCTGCAGTAACTTCAAGCAGCAATGGCTTCCGGGGGTTATCCTGTCACAGAAAGGTCCCGTCTCCTACGTCATCAAGCTGACAGATGGACGAGAGTTCCGCAGGCATCAGGACCATGTGCGGCTGCGTCACGACACCGACCCAGAGACTGTCAGCACTGCAGAGTTGCCACTGGTGACTCCTGGAGGAGCGTCTCCGGCAGAGGAATCGCCACCGGAGGTGTCTGTGCCACCGGCAGAGACTGGACAGTCAAGCACCGGCACACCGACACCACCGACCCCTGTGGTGACCGCAGCACAGGAGTCTCCCAAAGCTCCAACGCCTGTGGTGACTGCTGTTCCACAGGAGACAGTGCGCAGATCACAGCGTGCTCGAAGGGCTCCTGATAGACTGAACTTTTGATAAGTATCACTGCTTTTCTTAATGCATACTATGTTTTCTTTTCAGGTGTATGCTAAAAATAATTTGTTGGCTGTGTTAAGGTCAGTATGGGTTTATGGAAGTACTCAACTCCAGATTGATTTTCAGTTGTTACATTTAATAGTTAAGGGAGGAATTTCTGAACTTAATTGGGGAGGAATGTTGTAATGATGTATAAGGGCAATATTCAGTTACTACCAATAGGTGGCGCTTGATGACTATGGAATGTTTGGAGGTGCAGTATTACCCAGTGCAGTCTGTGTTGTATCTCAGAGTGGAAGACTACGTTCCCATGACAAGCTGTGTTAGTTATCTCCGAGGCCGCTAACGTGTATGTTTTATTGTTGACCTTCTTATAAAAGTACAAACTCGGCATCAGTGTTTTCGTGGTTTATTTATTACAAGTTACCACAGATGTTACAGTATTTTTCAAGATATGTTTTGGCCTTTTATGCCTTTATCCAGCGAGTGTGTCAGAAAATGAGTGGAAGAGAGAGAGAGAGATGAAGGATCTGCAGAGGACCCCAGGCCATAATCGAACCTGGGTGGCCGGCGCAATGGTGTGGTGTCCCGGCCCACCGAGCCACCACGCCCCCATGATATATTTGTCTTGATTCTTGTTGTCCTCAGTGCTAATCGTCCCTCTGCTTCTCTTCTGTTATCTGATTGATACGGTTAGTCCATATCCGTTGTGTGATTTGTGTTTGTAGTATTGCTGTGATCTCATTTCCCTTCCTGTGGTCATAAGCGTCATACAGTACAGTTAAGGGGTGCATTTCTCGGAAGCGTAGTTGCAAACTACGGTAGCTACTTTGTTGGTTGCCATGCAATTTCCCATTGGCAACTATCCAAGTTGCTAACTGCTAGGCTAACAACTATGCTATGTTTGAGTTGTTGTAACAATGTTAAAAGGTGTGTGTGTGTGTGTGTGTGTGTGTGTGTGTGTGTGTGTGTGTGTGTGTGTGTGTGTGTGTGTGTGTGTGTGTGTGCGTGTGTGTGTCTTAAGGGGGATTCATACTTGTCGTGACTGGCGCTACCCTCCTTCATACTTCACTCGCGACCTCACTCGCGACCTCACTCGCGCCATCACGTGACCCAAAATGACGTCACACGCCGTGGCGCGAGCTGCCGTGGCGCGACGTCGTGCACCCCAGATTTTTTGTAACTTGTCGTGCGCCACCAGCGACCATACAGGTAGGCAGACAAAGCAGGAGTTGCGAAGAGAGGCTACAACTACTGTAGGCTACTACAGAATGGGTCCTGCATCATTTTGAGGATAATAAAATGTCCTAGAGAGTTATTTTATCTTCTCTCTTAAATGTTGTTCAGTGAAACAATTGTTTACTTTGTTCAGAAGCACATTGTGTTCGGCGATCTATTTATAAATTCTGCCGCCAGAACAATGCTCTCACATGGTCTTGGAATGATCTGGCAATGTAGGCTAACAAAAAATATATGTTTCAATGTGGTAAGTCACAAGTCAGACGTTCAGTAGCCCTACAGCAGCCGTGTTTGGCTTTCTATTTTATACATCCGTAGAACTCACGCTGCGAGTTGCGAAAGATGCTGCCGTTTCTCTCATGAACAGCAGAGGGCACTTCCGACAATGCGAGCGAAAGCGCTTTTGAAGTATGAATAGTCTGTCGCAAGTGATGACGTCATTAATGGTTCTCGCGCCACACGCGCCAAAGTGCGCACGTGAAGTATGCAGAGCCCTTTACTGTACTTCATGACAATACCCTAATGACACAAGTCTATGCTGCGTATGTAGTATATGGTTCTTCAAGGCTAGTTTAACGCTAAGTTAAAGGTATTGTCACAAGGTATTGCCTTAGTATTGCCTACACAATATATTTTGAAGGTCTTTCCAGTCTTAACAATTTGAATCCCCGGCAACCAGAGAGAGAAAAGGTGGCCAACACAAAGGCAATATTTTCACATTTGAAAAGAAATAGTAGTCCAAAATCAATATATCTTTACTGTAGCTAGGCTTACATCTAGCCCATAGCTATTATCCTTATAGAGAGGATGACCTTTAGCGAGAAAAAGCCACAAGTAAAATGAATGAATGAATGAATGAAAATGAGTTTTTGTCTCAAGATTAGATGAAGACAGTTCTAAAAGCAGTACAAGCTCCACCTCCGTTGACAGCCCTCCTTCCTTTTCCTTTATTAAAGTTCGTTAGCATCCCGCCGCCCCCCCCATAGCCGGGCAATCATCAGGAATCTGGAGTCAAGCACCACAGCAAATGTTCCTCCTATGTGAAGATAGAATACAAATCTGTGTGGTTTAGAAGACAATCCCTCAAAGTCTTGTGCGCACACTAAATCCATCATTTTCCACGAGGGGGTGGAGAGGGAGAGAGAATGGGAGACAGAGGGGAGAGAGAGAGAGAGCAAGAAAGAGAGAGAGACAAAGACAGAGACAGAAAGACAGATGGAGTGAGGAGAGAATGAAAGAGGGTGGATAGAGGCGGAGAGGGAGGGGTACGGAAGGAGGAGAGAAAGAGAACTGTGTGTGTCACACTTTGCCTAAACCTTGAAGGACATGCATAGAATCCACCTCACTTAAATCAATCTCTGGCTGTGAAAAATAATTTCCTGCCTCAGAAAGTTTGTGAAATATGTGCCCAGAATGCTAGCTGAGTCACCCCACATGCCCTCTATGCAAGCGCAACACACACACACACACACACACACACACACACACACACACACACACACACACACACACACACACACACACACACACACACACACACACACACACACAGATATGCACACTCACTTTCTATCATAGACACACACTACATACATGCACACGTGTGCGCGCAGACACACACACGCACACGCACATACACACACAGGTTCCACTGGCCCATCACACCCCCATAAAATGGCAGACACTGCGAGCATTAGGAGGAGGAGAGTAGGCCGGGGAAACAGTTATCTCTTTCCCATCCATCAAAAACACACACAGTGCATAAACCCCCAGCTCTTTGACACTCCACCATCTTGATATACGCAGCACGTTAGAGCCATGCAGTCTATAAGACTGGGATTTGGCAATGGCTAAGATAAACTGTGAGCAACAGGGTGAACAATTTGGCAAGATAAAATGTGAGCAACAGGGTGAACAATAGCACTTGCCATCACTGTTGTCGCTGCTTCTTTATTTTAGAGCAAGATGCATTTGATTTACTCTCAAGTAAATATATGGTTTCGCCTTCTTCTATGCATGTACCCATGCTTGTACTCTCTCTCTCTCTCTCTCTCTCTCTCTCTCTCTCTCTCTCTCTCTCTCTCTCTCTCTCTCCTTCTTCTCCAGCTCTCTCTTGTAAATAATCTTAAGAAAGAATGTGCAATAAATGAAGTTTGAAAGTAAAAAAGTCTCTCCCTTTCCTCACTTATGGACCACTTTAATCACTCATTCAGAAAGTGGTTTGAACTCTACATCTCTTCATAAAACTTTCAAGTAGTTCAGGTGCAGAGAAAGACAGAGAGAGAGGGAGAGAGAGAGAGAGAGAGAGAGAGAGAGAGACTTAGAGGAAGAAAAAAAGAAATAAACAAAGAAAGAGAGAAGTTAAGAAATAAACTATTTCAAATGCTTCTGAAGTTGTCTATTCTCCTTGGCCTTTTCTGATACAGCCCAAGCCATGTGTTATTAACGTCAAGAGAAAATGTTCCAATCAGCCATTACTCAATTTAGCCCTGTCTGTTCTCACAGCCACAAGACTCTTCACTTTACTCTTGTCTACTTGCAGTATTCTCTCTCTCTTCAACTCCTTTCTCTGGCTCTGTTTCTCTTTATTACCACTTTCGCTGTCTCTGTCTGTCACAGGACTGAGCGGCAGTCACATGAAGAAGCATTGTATTCATGTCAAGCTCTGTGCAGTCTCCATGCCTGACCAAATGACAGGGAATACAGTCCTACGACTTCTTCACCACTTCTTCGACTTCTTCATCGACTCTTCATCCTTCTACGTATTTTTCTAATTCTCTAACTGTTCTTCTATTTTACAAACGTTATACTTTAGTATAGGACGGTAGAAAGACAATTAAAGAAACCAAGTAGAGAAGGGGAGGGCAAGGAATGTGAAGTTTGGTGAAGGTAATGTCTGCAGCACATTAAACATACTATGAGAGCAGTCCAAATAGCTTGAAGAACACAGTCTGACAGGATGACATTGTGACAAGGTGACAGAAACAAACAAGGAAAGGTGAGCAAACAGGTCATCTGTGTAATTTACAAAAATACAAAAATAACTGAGAGTGCAGGTCTAATGTTGAGTTATTGGTGTGTGGTGTTGGGCAATATGAATTACATAGCCTTCTTTGTAAAGTTTCATAACATTTTGTCTTTGTGTGAGTGAGACAGCAAGAGAACGAGAAGTGTGTGTCTGTGTGTGCATGTGGAGGGATAGAGAGAGAGAGAGAGAGAGAGAGAGAGAGAGAGATGAATGATGCAAGAGAGTAGCAAAGACCAGTAAAAGTGTAAATTCATCCCAGAGTATTATGGGTAGACAACTCATTAAGGAATGGTCCTTAGATGGAGCAACATCACTACAACATGAGGAGTGGCCTTTAGTTCCCCTCTGTCACTTAATGGACACAACAGAGACAAGACCGAGTTAATCATCGCACACGTGTGTATGTGTGTGTGCGTGTGTGTGTGTGTGTGGGGGGGGGGGCATGCACTGTGTGAACATGAGAGAGAGAGAGAGAGCGAGAGAGATGTAGGCCTATAGTTCATATTTTGAAGTTCAGAGCCTTTAACGGTAGGGACACAGGAGGCGAAGCAAGCGAAGCGAAGAGAGGCGAAATCCAACCGTCATCAGGTCGTCACGGCAAATCAAATGGAATGGAACAGTTATGTTGTTGATTTGGTTGGGCCGCGGCAGGCGAATTCGCTCCTCATTTGCATAACATTAAACTTTCTTTAATAATTTCGCTTCGCTTCGCTCCTGTTCGCTTGCCTTTGCCTCTCTCATAGGAATGAATGGCAAAGTTCGCAAATTTGCGTGTATGTGTCCCTACCGTAAGTCCTGGCTGCAAGATAGCCATGCATTTATGTTCCCCCTTCTCTATTTCACACACCAGCACACACACACTCAAAGTGATTTCTAGCTAATAGCAGGTGTGTGTGATTCCTCAGAGTATTGACTTTGTAATGGTGGTCTGAATACCTTCAACAAGCGTGCTTGAGCTTGTGTGTGTGTGTGTGTGTGTGTGTGTGTGTGAATTTGTTTTTTGACAACCATACGGAGGACTGCACACTAGACATTGCAAGAGAGGAGACTTCTCTTATGTAGCCTATTTTTTTTCTTTTGTCGATCTTTAATTTACTACCACAGGGTAGGGAACAGAGAGAGAACTAGATGATGATGATGAGGAGGAGGGGGATGATCTAAGAGTTCTCTGATCTGAGGCACGGCATTTTTTACATACAGTATAACATGTATGTAAGCTTGTGTGTGTGTATGTGCATGTGCGTGTGTGCGCGTGTGTGTGCGTATGTGGCTGTACAACACATGCATTTAAAAATAGAACAGAAAAGACATAGGCACAAACAGACTGAATTCACTAGCATCTCTACTCAGACATGAACAATGTCCAGAGAGCAAGACGTGAGAGGGAGAAGGAAGAAAACCGAGGAGAGAGAAAGAGAGGAGGGGCAGAGGAACAGGCAGATGGGGGTCAGGAGGAAAGAGGCCTTTCTGTTTCTTCCCTCACATTTAAAAAGAAGAAGAAAATATGTTGGGTTTATTTGGTCTGGATCTACAAAGAACGGCAAGAAGTTGTTAAAAAAGAGGAAGAGGAGAGTGCTGCATTGGGTGAACTGTTTGAAGAAAAATCAGGTGCACTTCAGAAAGGACATGAGAAACTTAAGTGCATAGCTTGTGTCTATCCCCAAAATGTGAAGGCCCAATCAGTAGGCTCCTTGTTGAAAGTGGTAGTCATAAAGATCCAAGGCACCCTGTTTTTTGTTTGTTTTTTTTAAAGCTTAAAAATCTGTGAGATTACCAAATCTGGGAGATAACATTAAATTTAGCTGACGATGTGTCCCAGTGCGATGCAAAAAGGTCAGTAATCTCCCTGCAGTGTTGTTGGCAGGTCATGCAGTGAAGAATTGGGATCTTTTGTGAAATGTCAGTAGTATTCAACTGTCAGTAGTATTCAACATAATGATTTATGAATCACCACCACACATGCCAATCTGCAGGTTTCAGAAGGCCTATGTGGAACTCTTATGCATTCAGAAATGTTTTTTTGTTACTGTACACAGCTCTTGCTGTGAAAATGCACTGTATGCAGGGCTGAACAGGCCATCTGGCATAGCGGGCGTTTTCCGGTATTTTCAGGGTTTTTTTTTAAATAAATTATATATATTTCTGAAAAATAGGGGTCCACGAGGGTGCTGGGCCCACCGGTGAGTCAGTTCTGCGCCACTAATTATGAGGGGCCCCTTTAATCCAAAAAGTCCCGGGCCCTATTTCTCCCCCAGTCCAGCCCTGACTGTAAGTGCACAACCGGTCTAAATGAGAGGATACAGTACAATATCTGTTCACTTCTTTCAGAACAATATCCGTTCTGATTTAATATTTCATATTTTGCACACCCATCTTTGGATGAGATCAAGGAAAGTGACATACACTCATGGAATTAAGCATCTGGTTGTCATTTTCTGGTAGGCCTACCAAAAATTAGGACTGGATCTGATTTAAGGCTATTGATGTGATGAATAGGGCAAAAAGATATGGGCCAAAAGGTGTTATTTCAGAGGTTGTTTTTCATAGCCCAAGACCTCATCATGGATGGGTAGCCAATTTGAATGTGAACGGCACTATGTTAACTCTAATAAAATAACAGTCGGCAGAAGAGTGGCCATTTTGTTTGCAAGTCTCCTCTAAACATTCTTGATATGCTTTCCTCCAAGTGGAATGTAACCCGGATCTTGCCAGAACCAGGTGTTTCTGTTCAGCTTCTCGAGCTCCTGGATATGGGTGGATCAGACAGCTAAGCAAATGGCCATAGTTACAGATTAAAGTGTGCGCAGCAAGGCGGAGCCACATCAATCTAGAACTAGGCCTATGGCCGACGCGTAGCTCTCAGACATTGTGGTTTCATTAAAAAAAATCCCATCTATGAAAATCTCTGATCCTGGTCGGTTCGGCTGCCTGGGAGTTTGAGAGCTGGGTGAATCTGACACTCCACTCAGATCCTCGGGGAGCTTGCAAAAATTAGCAAAAAACATGTGGATCTGGCTAGAGCCAGGTTAAGCTGTAATGAGCAATGACCAAAAAAATCCAGGTATACTTCTGTGTAGGGTCTTTGAAAGAAAGCATTACCTTTTGAAGCTTGAAATTCCCCCAGCTCTGGCTATCGTCAAGATGATGTTAAAGCATGTATTTTACCCTTCTGCACCTACAAGGTATGTCTCCCAGTGTTGTTTTGGGCTTTAGCCTCAGGACAGTTTAATGAGGGATGGCTTCTCCATATGCAGTGTGTTACTACGCTCAAAGAGCATTGGCCAAGTGTAAACATGTTCAATCATTCAGCATGATGTCTCAGCCATGACCTGGAAGAATGCTGAATGAGCTACATATATTCCACTCTGGTCCTCTTTGTGCCAGCCTCCCATTGTTTACTCTTGTTGTGGTTCAATAATAAGCCCAAGTACTGTTGACGTCTCTCTTTTCTTCTCCACTCGTTCTCTCTTCTCTCTATCTTCTGCTCTCATGTGCCCACACACCCCGCTGAGTCCAACTCACTTTGTCTCACTCCTTTCACCCATTTTCTGTGTTGCGAATGGCTGGAGTTGTGGCTTGCTGTGGGTCAATGATGTACACTAAGTAGGGTCAAGAATTACGGTCAAGACAGTATCATTAGCGTGGCAGTGGCCTCCCTGTGTGAGTGTTTGTGTGCATGTCTCTAAAATAGTCCTCTTACGATGTGTCTGTGTGGCAAGTCTCTCTCTCCCTCTCTCATTTGTGTGCGAGTAAGAGAGGTCCAGGTTAACATTAATTACATTTGAGGTGTCACAACAGAAGTGTCGTCCCGCTGAGCTCGTCTCATGCCAAGAATAGTTATAAGGGTGTGATTATAAGATGCCCGTTAGAGGTTGGCACGCATTGCCTTTTACAGGGGGCACTGCCATATGTTTGCTTTTATGCCATAAGCAACTCTCTCTTTCTCTCTCTCTCTCTCATGCATGTGTGCGTAATTAGCTGAAAAAAGTGCTTGTGTTTTGTGTTCAATTCACAGTGTAACAGTGTGAAAGTTAGAGTGTGTGTGCATTTTAGTGCTACAAATTGGTATTTATCGTCATTGAAATAGCATCCAACTGTTTGCCAGAGAAAATGGCGGGAGGTGTGAGCAAGTGAGAGAAACATGGTCGCTTCATGGCACTCCCCAGCCTCTACAGCTTATGAACACACTTCAGTCATTTGCATGTCCCAATCTGTGCCATATGCCACTCATATTTACCTAATAGGGTAGAGCTACGTGTACATACAACATTTGGCAGTAGCTGTTAAAACGCTGTGCTCTTCCATTGATCTAGTCTTGATGCAGAGCCCTTTCACTTACACACTGGTTGCGTTTCACTGTAAAGGCTTTCATAACATTGTGACTGGCGTGTGTGTGTGTGTGTGTGTGTGTGTGTGTGTGTGTGTGTGTGTGTGTGTGTGTGTGTGTGTGAGAGAGAGAGAGAGAGAAAGAGAGAGAGAAAGAGAGAGAGAGAGAGAGAAACAATTAGATGCGGGAGCAGAAAAGGGGGGCCTTGATGTCACTGTCTTCGCCAGGCTATTCTGTGTCACACACACCCACACCCACACCCACACACACACACACACCTACCATATATGCTTTGCTATGTCAGCGTAATTCCTGAAAAAGAATCAAAAAGAGTCAAAATCTGTTGTTTGAAAGAACAAGGACCGTTTTAAAATAGAGCCTGAGAAACGGAACATGGGTAATTCCCAGATCCAAGTGGTTGGAATAGAGAAAGGGAAAAGTTAACGACGTGTTCAGTACTCAGTGTGGACTTGTAATGTAATGGAAACTGAACAGAGGCTGAATCTGACCATGGGACAGAGGAGATACAGGCCTGCTTGTTCTGTACACATTTGGTAAAACATAAAGAAATCGGATGGACGAATGCAGAACCATGTGTAGCGGGTGGAATTGCATTCTATCACCCATTTCCCGAAATTTGCATTTATTGGAGGAGCGGGGTTTGCTTGATTACGGCGCGGACTCCAACTCCCCATAATTAGACTGCAGTGAGACACGGAAGCCCTTTCGCTTCCTTCCGTTCCACCACTGACCGGGGGTTGTGTTGTTGATGTCGGGAAGGACACTCTAGCTGGTGCTTCTCGCTGTAAGCGAGTGCGTTGACTCGTACAGGTAAGGAGCATTCTTTTCGCTATAGGGCCTTGCATTCGGGGAGGGTTCTTCGATTTGCCTCTAATGTGCGCTCTCCTGTCGTGCAGTCTCTCCTGCTGTAATTGCTCGTGGCTCGGCTTGTGGCTGGAGCACTGAAGTCCTCCGAGTAGTGCGCGAAGCGTGTGCAAGGTAGGATAAGTGATCTTTTTATTACGCTGACAGTAGGCCGCTTTGTTACCTGTAAATATGGGTCAAACTCTGTCTTAATTATTTTTAGCTTCTGCTACGGAGATCCTTGCGCCATCACGATTCAGATTGAGGCTACGTGCGCAACATAACCACTCGCTATGTAGCCTATACATGATGCTGGTAATTCCTATTGTTAAAATTGCTGTATCCATCGGCCTAATTGTTATACCCCATGTTTACAGGGCGGGGAGTGACCAGCAACTAGGGTGACTCCGCGGCATCACAGGCTGCTGCTCTGTTTGGGAACATAGTCCCATTTTGGGTTACTGTTTCCACTGACGCGACAGGTCGTGGGCTACTGTGGTCGGGTTCTATCGACGCAGGCAGACCCCCAGCAACGCGCAATCTCACCTCTTGACTACCTGCACTCGCGGCAACACCGCTGACCGCATAGGCTATTTTGTGTTTAAGTTTTGATTTGATTTATTTTGTGATTGCACAGGTGGCAATGTGCAACACCCCTATTTTGTGATTATTTTGTGGACGTGGGGGATTCGTGAGCGGCATACCCCTCGACTGTTTCTGCTATATTATTTTTGTTGTCTTATCAAATTTAACTGAAGGCATTCTGTTTTCTTTTGTTTTTGTTTCTTATTGTTTTTCGTTGGTTTGGGTTGATTAATTTTGTTGGACCTGACCTGACTGGGTCTTCTGAGGTCTGCTCCTTAGATTGCAGCAGCCTAACTGCATTGGGGGGACTGGCTTCTCCAGTCCCAGTGGGTCTCTGTGTGTGTGTGTGTGTGTGTGTGTGTGTGTGTGTGTGTGTGTGTGTGTGTGTGTGTGTGTGTGTTCAGTGGTGGTTACTTAACATTGGTCTACTTTATCCCTTCAACCAGGGTGGCTGCACTCCTTCGGCGCAGTGTCTCCTCGAGCAGCATTGCCATAGCAAAGTTAAGTAGAGTGGAATGCATTAGTCTGTACTGAATTGACATAGCCTATATACTGTACTCGATCCTGTGTCTCAAGCCCCTTTTCCCATCTTCTATATTTTGGACAGGTGTGGTTGGAGCGAGGCAACCGGCAGGCAGACCTTGGTGGTGGACCCCTCTTCACTTTCTTTGCTGTGCCGCACGACGGGTGTTTTTTTTGTGTGTTTTGTGTTTTTTTTATTATTCCTTCACGAGTGGTGTATATTCTGGGACTTCCTCTTCTCTCGCTCTACTGCCCGGTAAGCCTATGCCCCACCCCCAGTTAGTTTCATAACATTTGCACAGGCTTCTCTCCAGTGTGGCTATCAGGTTAGCATATTAGTGGAGTTGCAGCCGCCCTGAGTAGTGATCCTGTGTTCGTTACAATAATAGTGGAGCAATTGTAATTGTTTTTTTGATTATTGAAAAGATAAGAAAAAGAAGAGTGAATGAAAAATTGACCTTACAGAATTAATAAAAATTGGTCTTATTTGAACGCATGTCTCCTTCTTGAAATGTGCATGAACCTGGGGATCTGTGAATATCTGTTGGGTAACAGGGGGTTAGTGGGTGTCCCGAGGTGACCCCCCCTCGGGTGGCGTAGTCGCAATTTGTAAAATTTCCTGGCCAATACATACACATGCATCAAAACAAAAGCCTTTTCCGGGCATTTTAGTTTAAAGCATCCCAAACGCAGTCTGCAAATGAATGTAAAATGACGGTGAAACCAGACAAACAAATGCATAATAGATGAATGCATATCAGAAAACAATGAGGGCTAAAATTTTGAGGATACCAGTACACATTTCATGCACTGACACCAGTAACACAGATGGGTAATAAGGACATTACTGTATACAGTATGAATCAGCATCTAAAAATACATCTCCATTCTGACTGAAGTAGTTAGATATACCTTGACATGTAACCACAGCAGGGGTCTAGTTGGTTCTAGCTACCAGTTCATTTCACAGTGGTCACTAATATGTGACTTTTAGATTTGGATTTGGTGCTTCCACACAGTCGACAGGAAGAGGCAGATATCAAAGTTAAAAGATGGATGAATCATAGTCTGAGGGGAGGATAGCCACTCCAACAAGCTAGGCAGATAAAGACACAAAACAGATTGTGTGACTGGCTAGCTTCTCCATTGGCTATATTTACACAGGTTCTCTCTGCATCCACCGTATTTTGTAGTCGCAAGTATTGTCAAACTAAATGAGTTGCTAAGGGTAACCCAGATACAAGCTAATGCTCACAGTAACAGGTAAACCTCCTGGCAGATGATCTTATGACTCCAAGTACATGCTGCACCACACTACACTCACAAACAGACTTACAGGCCTACTGTATAGCCATCCATTTGTGTTGTATCCCTATGTCCCTCCTGTCCTAATTGTTTCTCACGGGAAACAATTAGTCTCATGCATGCCGGAACTGATGAAGAAAACTTTGGTGGTCACTGCAGCATTAAGTATACAATCATCCTCTCTTTCTCTAATTCCCTGTCTTTCATTCCCTCTGTAACCATCCTCCCCCCCCCCCCTCCCCCTCTCTCTCCCTGCTCCATCATTCCCTCTTTCTCGCCAGTTAATTGACAGCCGGAGAGGGCCGTCCCTGTTGTCACATGACACTCGGCATCAGCGTCTTCTGCAGGGATCTGTGTTGGCTTGTGCTGAATGCATTATTAATTTGTTGCGTTCGCCTCGCTGCGCCAGTCTGTCCCTGGGAGTGGAATTGATAAGCCTGTTACTTTAGATGGACTATCTTGGTTTTCATCTGTGGATTAAAAAACGTGCGAGAGAGAGAGAGAGAGATAAAATGATACAAGAAGTAGACAGAATGACAGAAATCAAGGGAAATCATACTAAAACACACAAGGTGGAACCCTGCTGCTATCTATCTGTGTCTTTCACCACCACCTCTCTCTCACTCCAGAGGCGGTAGAAATCACACCACTATTAACTCAGTTAGCTCTAATGGAACACGTCACTTTACTTAACTAAGTGACTGCAGACAGGAGTGCCTTTCTGCCTATCAAGTGATGTGATGTGACTTAGATTTTGGCACTTCTTCAGGGCGCCGAGAAGCCGCCTGAGATGCACAGCTGTGAGGAGATTGAACACTGGGTTGAATGCTTGACTGTGGAAGAGACATATGGAGACATCTGTGGTGAGAGTGTGTGTGGATTTGTGCTCCATTATGTGTGTGCTTTTAGCTCTGAATGTGTTTGCTTTCCGCATGTGCGTGTCTGTTGGTGTATCTCTGCATAGGTGCGTGGGCCCATGTGTGCGTTCTGTTGTGTGTGTGCATGTGTGTGATTCTTTGTGTGCATTTGTGTGAGTCCATATGCTCTACTGCATTTGTTGAGATGCATGTGCAATGCTTCTTTGTGTGCATGCATACTGTACATGTGCATGCATACATGTGTGTGCTTTGTGTGTGAGTGTGAACTGCACTTGCGTGCATGCGTGAGTGTCTGTGCATATCCTGAGATGAATTTGAGATTTGATGTCTACAGTTTGTAAGTGTTTTACCCTCTGCCCCTTCTGCTGCTTTTCATCAGTACCTTAGTGTATTACGAGCTTCTCAAGAGTGTTGTTCTCTCCTTTCTCTTCCGACAGAAGTGTGATCCTCTGTGGAGTGCATTACACTGCATCTAGCAGATGCTTTTATCCAAAGTGACTTGCGAGTAAATGTGCGGAGGAGAATGTCTGAAGCTGTGCAGCACAAAAGCAGATCTGGGACTAAGTGGTGGCATAGGTGCCTAAGTGCTAAGTAAGCTCTATTTAATGTAAATAGGCCAAGTGTAAGGAGAACAGGTAGCAATGTTGAGCAGGTGCAGAATATACACACTAAGAAGTGCAATGTTCTCAAGAGGCAATATGAGTAACACGACAGATAAGTGAAATACACAAAAGTACACACACAAGCATATCACCAGGATCTATGCCCCTATGTCTACAGTAGGCTTTATCACAAATAATGTAGTAGAATAAATAGATACTATATTAGTAATATGCCTATAACTAGAAATGCACTCAGAGAGTGCAGGCCTCCGCCAAGGAAGCTCAGTTTGTTTTAATATTTGTGGTGTTATCCATTCAGATTTATACATACCATAGGTGTGTTCAGAGAATTGAACCGTCAAGCGTTAACCAAATTATATGTCTCTTATGTCTCTTATAAGTACTATGTCACCTGGTTAGCTTTGATGTGTTTAGTTCACCTGCCATTGTGGGATTGGCAGATGTGATTGGTCATGCCATAGTCCCTATAATTTGCCGATTCACTTACTGGAGCTCATCGGTTGCTACATTCTGGTGACATTGGTAAAGGTTGCACTGTGTAATATTTCTAGTAGTTCATTTCCAGAATCCATGTTGCCCATACTCAAACCAGTGGCGTGTCGTCGCAGATGCCAAGGGATGCCAGGCATCCCCTAATTTTCCCAACAACAGCTTTAATATCCGTTAATCATTAAAACATTCTGTCGACGAGTTTCCTATTTTAATATTCCCTTCCACTCTCGTCACTCTCTGTGAGTATTTTCCAGCTGGGGAAATAGCGCCCCAACCCCTCCCATTGGTTAACCATCTGGTGAAACAAAGTACTACACGTCTCTCGATGCTAAAAAAAAAACTGGTGCCAAGTCGAGTTGGCAGCCATAAATTTCTGGAGTTTTGAAAAAAACGAATGCTTGACCAATCATATTGCTCAAAATTGGTCACGAGATAAATCATATTGCCCGTCTATGATTTGCCAAGGAGGGAAACGGATGATACTTCAGGATCGGCAGCCACTTTACCTGGCTGCCAGTAGAACTAGAAACTACATTGAACAGACGGACAAAATATAGTGACAGTTAAAGCGTGCATACACAGCCGATGGCTCCCAATGTCAAGGCAGGCAATGCATAAAATGGATTTAACATAACGACAGGATCTTCACATGGACACATATACGTTCAGGATAACTTCTACAACGGTAGGCAAACTTGCTTTATTGTTTCAGAAAGGTAGATTATAAGCAGGCCACCTAACGTTTTGTGAAGCTAGCTTTGTTTTTAGCTTTGTTGCTCGCTGCTTGTTCTTGCTATTATGGCAATAAGCTATGGTGATTATTAGATGGCATAATGTGCCACCAGGTCCTAAATATACGCATATGCCACTTCTATGTGCTCTGTTGTGCTCTGTTTCAACCGCGTGCATCAGGGTTATTTTTCAATGGGTTTTGTTTTAGCATGTTTGCGCTGGAAATCGCCATACATCTGGCAACCATAGAGAGGTCACACACACAACATTTGACTTTCGATAAGACGTGCACGACTCAGAGCAGCCGGTTGAACCTAGTCATCAGTAGAATAACTATTATGTGGTCAGTCAGTGCATGTCCGGTGTCTGTCTGTGTTATTGCATTCTATTATGTGGGGCATTTGAACTGACACTTAAAGGAGCATTCCAGCGGTGGAGACATGAATATGTTACTGAAAGTGGGTCATATTTATAGTAGAATAGTAACATACATTTCTAATTTGGTGCCTTCTTGGCCAAGAAAAGGCAGAAAATGACTTTTTAGTGCTTGTGGATTTGTGACAACAATCCCCATAATGCACTGCAATGCTCAAGTTCCACAGGCCCCACCCAGTTATTTGGGACTCTATGCATCATCCCTCCCTCAGCTTGCAGGCTGTGTTGCCAGATTGGGCTGTTTCCCGCCCAATTGGGCTGCATAGGATGGTCGTGTGCGGGCAAAAATGGCATTTAGCAGAAAAACCCGCCCAATTTTAGCCATAGAAATCAATAGAATTGGGCGGGATTTTGAGCTTCTAGGCTGGTTTTGAGCATTTTTTGGGCTGGAAATCATCCTCATCTGGCAACCCTGCTTGCAGGTGCATCACAGTGGGACAGACATCACTGGAAAGGAGAAGCTGGAGCACACTGCAGCTTAGTTTTCAAGACTTTATTTTGTGCACACACGCGACCAACGTTTCTGTGTTGCTACACCTTCTTCAGAGTCAAATGATAGCAAGAGAGAGACACACATTTCAAGACTTGACATTCACAGGTGATCCTACTTGGTCTGGCTAAATTGGTCTGATCTCATTGCAGGTAATTGACCCCACCCCCCAACACCAGGACAAGATTGTAGACAATTACACGGCTTGCCAACTTCCCAAAACAAAATAAAAAAAAGTTAAAAAAAACAATACACAAAGAACATTGTCAATAACACCACAGCTACAATTATTAGAAGACCACAGCCGCGATGCTGGAACAATTTGTTACAGAGAGCAAGACATATTGTGTTCCTCATTTATGCCCTGAGGCTCCACTGAATTTAGAGTATGAATCCAAAATGCCTTTCTACGAAGCCTCTCTGTCTAATTGTCTGCAATCTTGTCCTGGTGTTGGGGGGTGGGGTCAATTACCTGCAATGAGATGAGACCAATTTAGCCAAACCAAGTGGCATCACCTGTGAATGTCAAGTCTTGAAATGTGTGTCTCTCTTGCTATCATTTGACTCTGAAGAAGGTGTAGCAACACCGAAATGTTGGTCGGGTGTGTGCACAAAATAAAGTCTTGAAAACTAAGCTGCAGTGTGCTCCAGCTTCTCCTTTCCAGCTACCTGTATGCCAGTGACTTGCTGGCAGTGTTGCCAGATGAGGCTGATGATTTCCAGCCCAAAAAATGCTCAAAACCCGCCTGGAAGCACTAAATCCTGCCCAATTCTATTGATGTCGATGGGAAAGATTGGGCGAGTTTTCCTGTAAAATGCCATTTTTACCCGCAGACGGCCATCCCAAGCAGCCCAATTGGGTGGGAAACAGCCCAATCTGGCAACACTGCTTACTGGAGCCTCAATGCCAGTGATTTCAAAAGCACTGGGACACTGATCTGTGATAGGTCTGTTAGAGCATATTGTCCAACCCCTTATGGGCGGGGTTGAAAAGGTGGGAAAAAGGCTTGTAGTCTCAACAGAAATCCACCTCTCTTACACTTCCTATGTCGATGATGCAAAATGACCATTTTTACATCATTGACATAGGAAGTGTTAAGAGATGAATGCGGATTTCTCCTATCTCAGGGGGAATTGAGAGATTTTTGCAAGACCATTCAAAAGTATGACTGGGTGTCTAGCAATGGAAAGCCTAATGCAAAATGGGTGGAGTGTCCCTTTAAGGATGAGACTGAATTGTGTTTAGGGGGCTTGTGGAGCATCTGGTGTCGTGCGTAAAGTGCAAATTCTTGCAGTGTTGCTTGTCACTACTCCAACTCTGAACAGACATAGTATTTTTCTCGTTATTTATTTCTTAACAAAAGTAGTCACACGCATGATCAAGAGCTGTAGCTGCGCTCGTGGTGTGCTGTCCAAAACAGATTAGACCCTTCCCTTGCTTCGTAGCAGTTCTGGCAAATGCAACGCATCTCATAAACTATACCTTATTGATTTTATTCTCATGGCCAAACTTTCTGCCTTGCTTGTTGTCCCAGCTAGCCGCCGCTACTGATTAATAATAATAATGTAATATATTATATTATTATATTATATTATATTATAGGCCTATTATATTATATTATTATTTTTTTGTTCTCCCTGGCTTCCTCGGAAAAATAACGCACGCCACGCTACTGACTCAAACGCTTCCTTTTTAACAAACACTTACCACCACCATCAAATTTTAAGTATTCAATATGCACTTCAATATTCAAATTGCACTTTTCATGCATGAAAAGGGGGATCTTCTCCATGGTCCGACATTTTTAATTTCTATTAACAGACATTTTTACTGTAGCGGCAAAATTGGGCTTTGATCATACAAGTAAATATTGGTTTATTATTCCGAAAACATTCATTAAAAGATCAAACTTGGCAATAGGAATCACAAATTCAATGAGCTGGATACAATACCTACTCTGGCCACCCTACGGCACCATCTTACACAGTGCACCTTTAAATATATTGTTATAAACATTTTGATGATTGGCAGCATACTTTTCATCACAAGCGCTTTAAAAGTGCAGGTAAATGGAATTAGTGTCTTAAAATATTAAGTGTGACAAAAGATGAGTAAGGGGCAAAAACAGCACTGTACATATAAGACCGCACACTCGTGTGGGGTTTGTAATCTTTGTCAATTATTGTCAATCTTTATCAAAATATTTAGTTTAACTGCACATTGGAGTCTGGTCAAACACAATTTTAATCTTCTGTGCTAACAGACAATAAAGTACACTTTGACTTAACTTTTGACACACTAAATAATTCATGCAACAAATCATACGGTATAATAAAATGACACCCTGGCTCGATTCCCTGAACCATGTCCTGTAGGTTTTAGCTGAGCGAAGATAGTGTGTAAAAAATGTGCCTAACACCTTTGTTGAGTGCTGTGGGGAGTTTGAATACTTTCCTGTAGTGAGAGAAACCGAGGCATTTGTGGATTGTATCGTTTAATTATTATAATAATAATATAATGATGTGTGTGTGTGTGTGTGTGTGTGTGTGTGCGTGCGCGTACGTGTGTAAGGTGTTTCATTCCATGGCTATAAAAGAATGCTTGCTGAGGTGCATCGGCATGTTGTATGTGTACTTCTGTGTGTGTGCGCGCTTGTGCATGTGTGTGTGGACACACATGGCTGTTTTGTACGTGTGTGACTGATTTTTTAAGCTTCTTCAAAAGGTGTGCTGGTAAGACTCATGTAAAAGCCTTGATGTGCTTGAGCTCTTTGAAAAGCATATCTGCTACTGCACAGCTGAGACATATAAGGCAGAGTGTGGGCATCCATGTGCAGACACAAGACACTGACAAGACAGAAAGAATGAAAGAAAGAAAGAAAGAAAGGCACACAGACGGCACACAGATGGCCCACACAGCAAAAGTACTCCGTAATGGATCCGCACCGGAGTCCACTCTCCGGAACGGACCCGGTAAACGGACCCGTATTGGCGTCCACTTGCACGCCGCCTATCATCCGACGCGGAGGCGTGGCGCGGACTCAAAAAGGACCCGTTTGTCACCCGTAACGGATCCGCGTGCAAAAGCTTACGTCGGCAGTGAGCCCGGTTCGGAGGCGCGACATCCGATGCGGACTCATTCCGTGTCCACTTATTGCATCCGTCACGGATCCACTATTTTTTATCAGTTACGGACCCATTCCGGACTCATAAATGTTCCGGGCCGGGACCATTTTGGATCCGTTAATGAAGTTTCTTTCTTATTACAATCCCAATAAACTAATTCTAAAGCAGTTAAGCAATCGTTTCAAACAGCTTAATTCTACAGATAACACAGGCCTAGACAGTTTAAATAAGCTCCCAGAAAAAAAAAACCTGACGAAGAAATTCACTCATCATGATTTTTTTATTTATCTTTCTTGACATAATTTTTCTGGCTCACTGTCATGTTGAACAATCGCGTGCCGTGGCTGCCTCCCTTCCCTGATCAGTCGACGGGGAAACATCACACCAGCGCTCCGATCTGAAAAGGCAACAGGTGTAGAGCTAAACTTAGCTTTCATGTAAATTTCGTAGGATGACAGTCAGACATTGCATCACGATATGGAATGGACAACGCTCTCTTTCACATCTCTATCCCGTGACAGTAATGATGTTGAATATTATAAGATGTACAATGTCCTACTTACTCTTGGTCCATAACAGCCGGGACTGGAGGCAGCAGACGGGCATCACCGTAGCAGGGTGGGTAGCTGGCTAGCCCTGTCCGACCCAGAGGTAATTCCACCGGTTTACTGTTGCACAAGATTAAGAACAAATTCAGCTATTTGTAGCCCAACCACGGACACCTGTATTAAACTATGAGCCCAGCTACTTCATTCATTCACCAATGATGGACAGCATAGGGACGAGGGCGCAGTTCATGGGCATCCATTAATAATGCTAATAAATAATTAGCCTGGAATTCGTTAATGTGTGAGGATGATGTCACCGCTTGTGGATTTGTACCGTTAAAAACACAGTTGGTGCCAAACCTGTTGCGACCATCACCAATCGGTGTAAAAGTGTACTACGAGCCAAATTCAGACCAATATAGCCGTTTCAAAAGAGTATTTGAACACTTATGCCCTAAGTTTTTGTGCCCTACACAAGTTTGCTTCAGGCAACCGGTTTGCTAGTAGCTGCCTGGCTAGCAAGCTAACGTAAATAAAGCTGTTAAAATGGGCACAACGTAGATCATTTTTATTTAACTGCACTTCCTCCATGTATCGGATGGCATCATGTTTTAACAGTATTTAGGAAGTACTACAATAGCCAATGTAGTTCTCAATATCTTTGAATGAATGAATTAGCTGTCTCGTTTTGAAAACAACTAGGGTTAACATGAAAAATACATACACTTTTTAAAGTCATAAAACAAATTCCTACTAAATATCAATAAGTATTGACAGTATAGAAGCTTCAGATATACTTTTTGTACTTTTGTGTATCACCTAATATAAATAAATCAATACTTACTGGAGAGCGCTGTTCGGTCGTGTCTGCCCCAACAAAAACTGTACCAACGTCCGTTAGATTTTACGGTGCGTCCGCGTTTGTGAATCAGATATGGATCCGGTAATGGTCCGCGTTTTATCAGTAGAATTTGGGGCGGCACACGGTGGCGACCCTGATCCACCAAGGGAACCCAAACGAATGTGACAGTGACACAGATGTGGTGACTTGAACGCGGATCTGCGTTGGAGTCCTCTGCTGTGTGGGATGGCGCGTTCAGGCTGTATGAGAACCGTGCCGGTACCCCTTCCCGCACCTAATCGTGACCTGGCAGGTGTGTTCACACCGCCGGTCTGTAGCGAACTTAAAAAGTTGGTTCGCAATATGAACTGGAAAATGCTTGGTATTTACATGGAGCAACATGGTCAACAGGTTCATCCAGGTAACACACAGTCAAGTGCAGAAACGTTCAGAGCCCGGTATGAACGCGGGTGGTTCTCAGGTAAGCACTTCAGTGCCGAACGTGACTGATGGGCACTGTCATCATTCTGGTCGGCCTGAAAACATCAAGAGAGATGGGATAGGGAAATGAGGAACATGGAATGTAGAAAGAGAGAGAACGAGAGAGAGGAATACAGAACATGGAAATGGAGGGGGGAAAGCAAGGGAACTATGAGAGAATGACAATGGAGAGAATGAGAGAGAGAGAGAGAGAGAGAGAGAGAGAGAACGAGAGAGAGTCAGAGACAGAAAGAGAGAGGAACACAGAAAATGTGATGAAAACAGTGTCATAGAAAGTACTCAGCAACATCACTAAAATGGCCATGTACAGTTCAACCACTCCACCACCATCACTACCACCATGTCCACCACCATCATTACCACCATGTCCACCACCATCACTACCACCATGTCCACCACCATCATTACCACCATGTCCACCACCATCACTACCACCATGTCCACCACCATCATTACCACGTCCACCGCCACCACTGAGCTTTTCACACTCTCTGCTTCCTCTATGTGCTAATGAGCATTGACAGACTGCCAATTGTGATGTTCATAATACAAGGCTGTCTCCATATGGTGTTTACAGGTATACATGCTTTTCCTCCCTTGCAGACAGTGTGGGCTGCTGTGATAGCTGTCATTACTCATTGCACTGATGAACTGTTGCTGATTATTGCTGATTATGTTGATTAGTGTTACTGAACCATACAAATTAGTTGGGGATGAGCACCAACTCTTTGTTTTTTCTATTTCTATTTTCTATTCTATTTTTTAATTCTCTGTCCTATTTTTATGCACAGAACGCCCGGCTGAGCCAACACAAATGGGGAGGGAGGAAGGCAAACTGGTCTTTTGCGTTCCAGTCGTGACCTTTACATGACCTTTCTCATGGGCATCTGACATGTATAATTGGCCGGCCTGGGTCCAGGGGTATTGCTGTGTGTGTGTGTGTGTGTGTGTGTGTGTGTGTGTGTGTGTGTGTGTGTGTGTGTGTGTGTGTGTGTGTGTGCGTGTGCGTGTGCGTGTGCGTGTGCGTGTGCGTGTACGCGCCTTTTGACTGGTCTGGTGTCATGACTTTGCTTCGGTTCCTCTGTGGCTTCAGTTGGCTGGATCTGGCCAGGGCAACACAAGCCTGGACAGCCATGGGAGCAAATGCTCATACATTCCCACAAAACATACAGTAGGGCCTACACAATCAAACACACACACACACACACACACACACACACACACACACACACACACACACACACACACACACACACACACACACACACACACACACACACACACACACACACACACACACACACACACACACACACACGCACACACACAGCTGTACATATGTGTGTAATTACTCGTAATACACAATATTGGTACACATAGGTATCTCAATAAACAGCTGCACACACACACTGACTCGGTTCTCACCAAAGTTAAACTAACTAGCTAAGGACGGGAGCAATTGGAATTAAAGCCGTTTTGGGTTCAAACGGTACCTCCCATACATTATCTGTGAAACACATGCACACACACACACACACACACACAAACACAACCAAAATCACAGACAGAGACACAGACGCACACGCACACACACACAGAGTTAAAATAACTAGCTGAGGACAGGACCAATTTGGCTTTATCTGGGTTTAAAATTAGCACCTGCAATTACTTAAGCTCTTATCCCAGGAATAAAGACATCAGTTGCCTGTTAACAAGGCTTAGCACAACTCCCCAGAGTGTGTACTGTAGACGTGCTCACAGCTAGGCACACAAGCACACTCACATGTGTAGACACACACAGGCATTTATGCAGGCATGCACGCACACACACATGCAAAAACATCTTCACATCATTGTTTGGAATAAGTGGATATGAAATGATTAATTAAATGCTGTATTTTTCCCCAAATCCCTCTTTAATCACCGCTCAGCATTACTGCCGCTTTTCACCAGGGATACTGATGTGTTCAGATCGTACGATATGTGAGTGTGTGTACTTGTGTGTTCTGCATAGTGTAAGTAAAGTGAAATAAAGGCTTGGTGTGTGTGTGTGTGTGTGTGTGTGTGTGTGTGTGTGTGTGTGTGTGTGTGTGTGTGTGTGTGTGTGTGTGTGTGTGTGTGTGTGTGTGTGTGTGTGTGTGTGTGTGTGTGTGTGTGTGTGTTGTTCTGTACAGATTTGTCTGTCTGTAGGCTCCACTCCACAGTGGGCCTGAAATGATTCCAGATTCGCCACAAAGGCCAGTCCGACATTCACATTCTCTGTATTCCTCTGTTATTTGCTATGGTGGTCCCCAGACCATATTTGTGTTTCTTTCTGAATGTGTGCATATTTGTGTGAGTGTGCGGATAATACAGTTGTTGTGTCAGTGGGCAGTGGGGGGTGTAGAGATAGAGATAGATAGATAGATAGATAGATATATAGATAGAGAGAGAGAGAGAGAGAGAGAGAGAGAGAGAGAGAGAGAGAGAGAGAGATTGCTTAGATTAGGGCGACAGACTGATAAAGGAATCTGATATAAAAGCAGGGGGAGAATGTCAACCTGATTTATCTTGGCTTCATTCCTCCTTTTCCTTATCCTCTCTCTCCCTCCACCTACTCCTGTTTATTCTGTTCTATCTTTCACACCCTTCTCTATCCCTTCTTGTCCGTCCGTCCGTCTGTCTATCTATCTATCTATGTAGCCTATCGTCTCCGGCTCTCTGTGAAGCCACTGGGTGGTGCAGTCCACACCCGGGGCCCGCTTAAATAAACCTGCCTGAAGGAGAGTCCAACAGCTGATTTATGGGGCCCATAAGCCCTGAGTGATTATTACAGAGGCATTACATTTATTACATGTCACTAGGAAGTATATCAGCTGCATTATGTCGCTACTTACCCTGTCTCTCTGAAAACGCTGGTTTCAAGGTCCCAGAAGGTTTATAGGAGTTTTACAGGGCGTTAATAGCTGCAGGCCTCTGAAGAGAACTCTGGAAGAAATGTGCTACTTTTGATGAATAATGCCCCCACAGAGAGATTTAGCCATTACATTAGTGCTAGCAATCAAATCATTTGGATTCAAGTCAATTAGAGGTTTTATGAAACTGATTGGACTGTAGTGGACTGTTTTTACACACAAGAAAAGCTTTTTCATTACCTCCGCCAAGGAGGTTATGTGATCGCCTGGGTTTGTGTGTTTGTGTGTTGTCTGTGTTCGTTCGTTCGTTCGCTGCTATTTCACTGTCTGCCACAAGGTGCGCGCGGTGAGCACTCAGCACCGGCGTGCCTGCGCCTTCCGCAACAAGGAACAGGGACTCTCTCCTTTGCCGCCGCCAGCTCCAACACCAAGTACATTTCACCTAAAAGGTAGTCATCCGCAGACAGCAAACAATCCTGTCAAATTAATTAGACCTACCACCGCTGCCAAAAATATGGAATTTGTGATTGTATAGGCCTATATGTTATCATGGACAGTGACCACCCCTGCAGATTGTTTAGGTTCACTGCTGTCAACATTGTCAATTACGTTGTCAAAAATATGGGATAGGTGATTGTTTAAGTTCACAATGCTGTTGTGGACTGTGACTTTGGTTCACATGCTGTCGAATTAATTAGGCTATCTTTGCCAAAATAATGTATGACTGTATGTTCACAATGCTGGTAAAATTCAATACATCCCCTTCGCTACATTTAAAGTTAACCCCAAGTTGATTGCGAGATGGACAGGGATCAGAAAGTCCGACAGCATGCATAATTGCCGAGCACCGGCGAATATTCCACGGGTGTGGCTGCGCGATTCTAAGCAGTAAGGAACAGGGTGGCAGTGTCTCCTTTGACGCCAGCTCCAACACCGGTGCTATCAACCTGAAAAGTTGCTCATCAACAGGCAGCCTACAGGCTACACCCTCGTTGAAGTTAACAAACGATCCTGTGAAATTATTTACCTCTGCCTAAAATGTGTGTGAAGTGGAAGCGCGAGATGGACATTGACCACCGTAGATCATTTTGGTTGACAATGCTGTCGAATTAATTAGGTACCATCGCCAAAAAAATATGGCATTTGTGGCTGTGTAAGTTCACAATGCTGGTCAAATGCATTACACCCCTTTCACTAAATTTTAAGTTAACCCCGGTTGCGAGATGGACCACAAAGTCCGACAGCAATGCCCGTGGACTGATTGACAACGGCGAATAGTTATTTTCCATGAGGAATACGAGGAAGGAAATAAGGCTTCTCAGCCGACAGCGCCAAGACCAACCAGTGGCCCATGAGAATGATGCATATACAATCGTAGGCAAACAGTTGTATTGGTCAAAACCATTACATTTCCTTCACTAATTAGGCTACAGTTGATGATCACAAGCTTTCAAAGCAGGTTGATTTTGCAAATGACTGAACTGAACTCATTTTGAAAATGTGACAAAGGAATATAGTTATTCATATTTGCTAAGTGATTAGATCATCTAATTATGCCATGCCTTGGCGGAGGTATGTGCTCTCGGAGCACTTTTCTAGTTTAAAATGTCATCCTTTTACTGCCATATTCTTTATTGAATAATGCAGCGCAACACACCATCACATGAGGACGCTGATCCTTTGAAGAGAATATGAGGCTTAAAGACGAAGGGAAACAGTACATGAGAGATACGCGCGCACACAGACACAGACACACACACATACAGTACACACACACACACACACACAGCTAAGAGTAATGGAGCACACACACACATACAGTACACACACACACAACCTGTCCAGCATATTCTCCTGTGTAAGCGTTCCATGTGATACTACACAGAGGGGGATGACAATAGGGAGAGGAACAGGGGAGAGGGAGTTGCAAAAAGAGGGGAAAGGGGGAAGAGAAGAGAGGTGAGAGAAAGATGAATGAGAGGGATGCTGAAAGAGATGGATAGTATAAAGAGAGAGAGAGAGAGATTAAAGAGGTTTGGGATAAATAGTAGAGCAGTGTAGAGAGGAGAGGATGCCTGGCCAGGCAGATGGTTCATCATGGTGTGTCAGCCCCTATCCAACATCAGACGTGTCTCCATGCCCCATGGCCCACCAGAAAAAAAGAAACCCACATAGTTGCTATGGGAACCAGTAAACTCACTTTTAAGAGAAAAGTGTTTGGTCTGATCTCCCTTACTTTCAGTGTGTGTGTGTGCGTGCACAGAGAGAGGAGATGGAACATCTCTATGTGGAAAGCCCTGGAGATGTTTTAATTATGAAGAGAATGAGATGGAGTGTGTGGATGCAAATATGTGAAAAACCACGATAAAGAAATCATCTGCATCTCTCTCTCTCTGAACCTACTCTAACTTTTCTTTTTTTTCCTTGCATCATCCTGTCTTCTGTGGTCTTCCTCTGCCTTTGTAGAAAAGGTTTCAAAACTTCCTGCTAGTCTTCCTGCATAAGGCCAGATTGGAAACTATGTGAAGAAACTACAACATGCCCTGGACTTACCCTTCCTGTTTACCCTCACTTGCCAAGAGTGTTGAACTGAAAATATCATTTGGCTGGCTTGTTGTTGACATTTAAAATTGGGAGACAGAGAAACATTCACTGGAGTAATTGTATAAATCCTGTGTGTGTGTGCTTAGTTACTAGTATTTACACACATATACACAGCTGTGTGAGTGAGAGGCATTGAAAGAGAGCAGATAAGTGGGCAAATATATGATGAGTGAATGAGAAAAACACATTTTGCAAAAAAGTTCTTAAGCTGAGAAAGTTTCACACACAGTAGGAGACACAGGGCGATTCTCAAAGTGTGATTGCCTCGGTAGTGCTTCAGCCTCGAAGTCGTGCACTCACAGCCTCACAAGTATCTCAAACAATTATGAATGGAACATGCTTGGAAGCGTGGCAGTGAGCGTCATAGCAGTTCCGTTTGGGCCACTTAACACTTGTTTTCAATCGGTTGGCTATATTTCTGTGTAGGGGATATTTTAAAAGCACAACAAAACTACAAGAATGTTGACATCCATACATAACAGTGCACAAAATGTCCGTGGCCAAAAGCTGTGAAATGCAACACAAACGCAATGGGAACGAACAAAGTTGTGTTGAGTTATTTGAAGCAATTCGCATCTCAGAAACTACATACCATTTATTGTGTTTAAACAACCATGGCTTTCGCCTGTATTAGCAAAAAGCCTGACACGAGCTTGGAGACGTGAAGGATTCTGGGTATTTTGTCATTCCGTTGGAGTTACGAATGTGAGTGACGGAGCCAAATCCAGGGGAGAAAGCATATGATTTATAATTATTTCATTAGTCATAATAATGATTCAACCATCCAGGTGGTTTTGTTGCCAGGGGTAACCTGTGAAGTGTGGCACGATCATTTGTGCCACAAATGGCACATTTTTGTTCTGGATGAGGGAGAGAGAAGAAGCATAGCCCATTAAAAGACTCAAATTTAGGTTGAGGATGAAATATTAAATGGTTTTGTTCTCACTCATTTGCTCACATATGCCATAGTTCTGTCTCTCTCTCATACACACACACACACACACCCAGGGCTGGACTGGCAATCTGGCAAACCGGGCAAAATCCCGGTGGGACGACGCCCCTAGAGGGCCGGTGATGTCGGTTTTTAAAAATAATTATTATGAATGTTTAAAAACCAATGTGACCGGCGGCCCACAATTTCGCCTTGACGGCCCTCTGCCCTCCTCCAATGGCATCAGCCCACACATAAAGGGGGTAGAGGGAGGGGGTGTCCCATTGGTGCATCTGAGCCGGACTTAACTATGAATTGCGGCCCCACCCCTACCCTGCATTACGCGCGCAAATTTGAGACACAAGCGATGGAGAGACTAAAACCAAAAGGTGCTGTGGAAAAGCTTGTGGAAAAGGGATAAAAAAACTTGCAGCAGAGGCAAGATAATGTGTTCACGCATGTAGTGTTGTAGCAGCAAGAGAGGGACAACAACTTCTGCATGTTGGAAGTGAAGGAGCTCGCTAGGAGGTGAAAGCGGCAGTAGTCTCTACGAGCCCTGACAGGTATGAGTCAAGTCAAGATCTGTTCTTTCAAAGTTTAGGATACTCCATGCCTCTCCCCAACTCTCACTTCAGCATTAAACATTAATATTAAATAGGCCATTAATTGCCACCACTGTAAGTGTGCTTGAGTGCTTTGAACCGCGGACATAGGCTACAAACATTCCATACACCAAACCACTGACGTGAATATTAACAATATACTTTGTAGTAGCCACGACAGTGTGCCAAATGTAGGCTATAGCATTAAATGGAACACCAGTGGTGTTGTTCTATAGCATTCGGTGTACCAAATGCGTTTCGAAGACTGTCAAACTCGTGCCTTCTCTCGCTAAATATTCAGCGATCGTTTGCGTAATCACATTTACCACGCAGTAAAAATGTCCATTATGTCGTGTAACGGTTGTCGCGTCTCTGTTTGGCAAACAGATTTTTTTTTAAAATTGTAACTCCTCTTGGAGCACAATCAAACCATATTCTGTAGGTAAAGACATCTCTCTCTCTCACTCTCGCTCTCTCTCTCAGCTGTTATTTTATCCAGGACAATTAGAAATGATAAATGATTGAAGAATGTCTTTTGAATAAGCTTTTGATACAGTTTTATCTGTAGACTATTTTATATGTAGCCTACCACTTTCAGCACTGCTCATTTTGAAACTTAAGTAGGCTATGTTAATGCTTTCTTAACATATTTGACACACAAAAACACTGTAGTGATAGGCTACAGTTCATGATTTTCTTTCATCATTTAAGCTATTAAAGTAGCTTCCTTATGCAATGTGAGATGCATTTTGATAACAGGAAATTAACCCCTCTTCTAATGCACCTGTTAGAAGAAACCCTCAATTTAACATCTAGATCAATTTATGAGTAGGCTATACACTGAATACTATATTAATTTGAATATTTTGCAAGTGCTGCATACATTTTGATAAATAATCTATCTCCCTCTTCTCATCTAGTCAAACCAGGCCAGGATGAGGTTGAGTTAGAGAGAGAAGTAGAGTAGGCCTAGATTACTTTTGCTGTGAGTGTGGTCATCTATTGCATTTCTAAACCACTGCCCAAACTAAGAATCATTTTAAATAAATAGTTGATATAGTCAGCGCAGATTTCCTGGTATTTTCTGGTAGCTGAAAGAGAGATTCATGCATGAATATTGTGCCTTTTCGCATAGGGCGCTTGGTCAATAAGTAGTCGGATGTGCTCCGCTGATTATGAGGGGCCGGTCTTGGCCTAAAATGCCATTTTGTTCTCCCAGTCCAGGCCTGCACACACCGACTGGGTGCTCACGAAGGTGCTCACATATGCCATAGTTCTGTCTCTCTCTCATACACACACACACACACACACACACCGACTGGGTGCTCACCCTGATCCTGCATTCATTATAAACTTTCCCCCCTCAAACTTCCTGCAAAATACATACAGAGAAAGTAATTGCATGTGAATACTAAGTGAATACTATATGCATTCACATGTGCTCATTTGTATTTGTGTGTGTGTGAGCTTGGGAGGTACTGTTTGAAGACAGACAGATGGGACATCTCACACTCATCCAAAAGCACATTCAAAATTAAACATTTGTTTTGAAATCTTTATGACTTCATAAAAATAGACAGCACCAGGGATGGGACGACACCTGTTTTCTTTTCCTTCAAATGAGCTCTCCTAAATTAAGTTTCCGAGATGGATGCTAAAGCTATTGGTTAGTGGTTAGACCAAACGTGTACTCTGAGCACAGGGTCATTATTCAATGTCTATACGTGTCTGACGGTGCATACAAACCAACGACGCGGACGTCCACTTAACGTCTTCTTCACGTGTCCGTTATCAGTCCGAAATGGTTACAATACACGAAAACAGATCATGCCTTGTGTAGGGGTAGTCGCGTGAGAATCGGAATTCTCACACGGTACGCACCGGTAATGTAATTTAAGTTACGTTAATGTATGGGAAGCTGCGTGTGGATTTACTCCTCATGCGGCTATACCAGGAATTGAAGGTAAAATCTCGTTTGGGAATTTAATTAATTATGAATTAATTACTATTAATAAACAAATTAATTAAAATGTAATTTAAGGACCGTCTCATAAAATCCTTGGATTATCAATCACAATATTCAACAATAAATTGCTAAACACAGAATTAATAATAAGTTTTGTACTGGGGTTACTCAGCGGGGCACAGTGAACAGTAAGAGTATGAGACCTATTCTCTGTGATCAGCTGGGTCACACAAGCACAAAGGTTGATCTGAAGGCAAAGTTCTAATAATAGGTTGGTTGGGTGTACAAAGTAACAAGGACAACAAAATGCAATCAAATGATTTACTTTTATTAACTACTAGGTAATCTAATAAAATGCATTACATTCAAAGTCGGTTAAATGGAACAATAACAAAATTAAGGCACAATAATATAAAACAAGAAAGAAATAAAAGAGGGGAAAAGAAAGAAGAAGGGAACAGGCTTTCAGCCTGTGTGTGTGTGTGTGTGTGTGTGTGTGTGTGTGTGTGTGTGTGTGTGTGTGTGTGTGTGTGTAGCAGGGGTCTGGTTGCTATAGGCTACCAGGTGTGTGTGGTTGGCTAAGCTAGCATTAGCTACAGAAAGCATAGACAATGGAAAGGCTACTGATAAGTAGCTGCTTAGCAAAGGCCTAATGTCGACTAGGCAGGGCCCAAAGGGTCCACAACAATGTCTGGGTTTCTGTAATAAATGCACACAATTCCGAGTGGAATAGAGAGAGAAATGAAAGGGGATGAGAGAGTAGTAGTCAGTGGGAGGAACTCGCACTGATTACTATGCATGTGTCTGTTGCTGGGCAACAATGGCGTCCTCTCGGCTAGGTTAACGTTAGCATCAGAACCGTGAACAATAGGGATAGCTAGCAGCTATGTAGCAAGTAAACCGTGTGGTTTCAGGCGCTTCAAGTCCCTTAGTGGACGCGCGAATGTATCAAAGGGTTCTGGAATTAACGATAACAAGTCCGAGTAGAACAGGGAGAGAAAGAAAACGAAATAAAAGAAATAACAAGTAGGAGACGTTGCCGTCTACGCAGCCATTACGAGTTGTAAAACTACAGGAAGTGGGGTTTCAGCGTGCTTGTGTAGGCGCTGCAAGCCCAACTTGGCTAATGGCTAACTTGCAGAGCGCTCCGAGCAGAGTTGGCTATTCAGAGAATGGTTTACTACAGATTGTGCACTCACAGTGTATAAAAGAGTACCGAAATGCTCGGAGGGTTCTGAAAATCAAGTATTTCGAAAGGGAGAGAGTGAAAGAACGAGAGAGAGGGAGAGATATACAGAGAGAAGGGAAAGAGAGATGGAACTCTAGTGGCTATGCGTGTCTGTGTAAACAAATGGTTAGCGTTGCGTTGCTAACCTAGGGCCTGCTATGGCCAGTTACAACAAAAGGCGCAGCGCGTGTATTTGTGGACTAATGAGCGAAACGGTCGCGCTGTGACGATTCTCGGAGAGTTCCAAATACTGACGGTTAAATCAATACTTGAACTATTCCGTGCGAACGCCACAAGCGGGGTCGCTAGGCTTAGTAGCCAGCAATACAGAATGTGTTAGCAGAGGGGAACCTAAGCTAAGAAGAAGGATAGACAGAGAAGCAGGAGAAATGCAAATAAACATGTGCACATGAAAAATAACTCAAGTCATAGTTCAAAAACACATCTATCTCAGTACATAAGCTATGCCCAGTGCCTACTGTGTGAGATGAAGAGGGAGATCCAGTTTCCAAAGGCTCGGGATGTCCGTCTGGAAATGGGGATTGCAGTCCACGTTTCTCTCGTCCTCGAGAGTTTTGGGGGGTGCAAAAAGTCTTTCTTTGTTGCGGCTTCGAGATTCTTCGGTTGAATCCCAAATGCAAGAAGTTTGTTCCACGGAGGCGTGCGTGGATATTTTCTCGCAGTGAACTCGCCTTTAGTTCACAGTGTCCGGATGAAAGTCTGAAGATATGACCAGGCAAGATCTTAGACTTGAAGTGAGGAATTCTTTGCAAAGTGTGTGTAAGATGAACTCAGCAGTCTATGTTTGTTATTCGGCCAAATATCAAACAATACTTTGTCCAAAATTGCGCAAGTTGCTCTATGCGTCTCGTCCGTCCCGCGGTCAAAACTAGAGTGACGAACAATGGTCCCTGGGGAACACTTCACGTGTGGCCAGGTGATTGTGAATGGGGCTTTGGTCACAGCGCCTCCTAAAGGAGCAGGACTGAGAACAACATGGCAGGGACCCTGGGCCAGTCATTTGGTGGTCAGAGGGGAAGTAACTCTTTTACTAATGATTATTGATGACCTTCGTCTCAATCATCATCAGTTTGAGTCACATGATTCTCATAACTTTGTCATGAGCTTCTCTGCGTAGAGAAGTGGCAGGAATTGTACCTACACTTGCACACAGGAGCGCTGAGTAAGCGCGGTGCATGTCCGGCCTGACCGAACATGTCCGCGATGCTCCTTGAAAATAGAACTTGAGTCTATTTACCTGCGCGGACGTCCGCGTTCAATGAGCGGCTCCCATTGAAAATGAATGCCTGCTGCCCGCGGATAGAACGTGGACGTTGACTGTGTGAAAGGCAGCCCGCGAACCTCTCGGAATCGCAATGCTCCCGGAGACGTTACGTGAACGCGAACATCTTGGTGTGCATGTACCGTGAGGGTGTTGATTCTTGGCTAGCGTCCACAGACTTGTAACGGTTCTTGATAAAACAAGCCCATATATCACCACTACTGTAACATTGTCAAGAAATACCAAATACTGGATTTTGATATTACTATATGCCTGTCTCATTTTTGTAAGGTTTGAATGGACTAGCTCCCCCACCATTATTCATAAAGAAAAAGGGATTGTGAAGTGAAATGGCGTATAATTAAATTCAGCCAAATGGTGTTTTCCATTAGAAGAACACAGTCCTGGAATACACTGCCAGCTCATATCAGACTGTGTGACAACATCAACACCTTCAAAACAAGAACTGTTGCCCAAAAAAATCAGCCAAAGTCGCTGTTGCTAAGTCGCATGTCACAGCGTCACGCACGACACATTGATCACTAGGAAAGGTGCCCACATATGGAGGCCGAAATGTGTCTTTATTAACTGAACAAACGGGATGATATAGAAACATGTATACATTAACCCTCTAGCTACCATAACGGCCGTGAACGCCCAGCCGCCTCTCTACCATAACCGCCGCGGCCGGCCGGAATATTTTCATAGCTGAACGGCCGTCATCATGCCGTTTTTCCAGCTTTCAAATACTTTAGCTCAATATTACAGACCCTCCTCGATATACTTTCAGTATAAAAACTATATGTTTATATTATTTTATCTTTAATTTATATTATTTTATTTTAGCCAAACCACTGCCATTCATTATTGCAGAGCATATTCCCGTCCCAACTGAGGTTGTGGAAAGTCTATCTGACCTCTCTCTCTCTCTCTCTCTCTCTCTCTCTCTCTCTCGCTCTCTCTCTCATGACAAACGCACATGATAGAACTCCTAAATGTCCTCAAGCACATCTTAATGTCTACCTCAACAATGTCTGGAAATAAGCTCAAGAAACAATTCTTGTCGTTTGTGTCATTTTTAGAGCATTGCACAACAGGATGTGAAATTGAAGTATCACTCTGCAAGAGATTGTGTTTTTGCATGCCTGAAAAATTAGCTTGGAAAAAACGAATATGTTTAATGTCTGAGACACATGATTTGAATGCGAGTATGAAATAGGCCTAAAATTGTTGAGTGTTTAGGATGTTGTTGCTGTGGTGCTTACATGTTAATCTAGGCTAATTTGGAACAGCAATAACCAAGTGTGATTTTTGGTTCTTCACAAAATCAAGAACATGAAAAAAGAATCACTGACTGACATAGTGTCCGCCTATCATTATTTGCGTCAATGTACCTGGGGTCTGTATCTCGAAAGCGTCTTTGCTATCGACAATATCAACGTCCTTCGTAAGAGCGACTCAACTCTCTCTCTCGACAGCGACGCTCACCACTAAATCCAAGTGAATGGTAAGACGGTCTTAAGACGGTTAGCAACGACAAGAATCGAGAAACGGACCCCTGTATACATTGGTTTATGTATTGTAAAATAATATCCATTCTTTACTTATGTAAGAAATCTGTTGAAGGCTTCTAATTAGTTCCCAAAACATCAGCTACATGTCCCTCTTGGACACATTCAGGTGTTTGTTGCCATACAATGTTACAGTTCCCTTTTTATGGCTGAGTTATTAAAGATGGCCTCTCAACGTCATTTGATTAATATTGCTGTGTTCCCCATTGTTATTGAATGTGTTACGCGTTGGTCCTGTTTTAAAAAATGTTCTGGTTGCTTTGTTTCAAGACGTTTTTGCAAGCCGGCAAGGTGGCTTGTGGAGAAACGAGAGGGTGTTCAGTGTTTCTCGTGGAAATGCGTCTCTGATTGGCTCACTCTTCCAGCTCTCGTGGAAATGCGTCTCTGATTGGCTCAGTCCTCCTGTTTTGGAGAGAATGTAATGGGAAACAGAGTCGCCACTTCCCCGGGTGGTACTGCACTATAGGGGCGCCAACGGAGGCGTGCATGCTCCATTCAGGGCTGTGCTCTTTCGACAGCGACCCCTAGGCGAGCTGCAGGCACGGAGCAACCAGAGTGGGCTTGCTCTATGGATGAGGCTTTGTGCTGTGTGTGTACCTGAGAGTAGCAACCAGCTGATAGCTAAGCTAAGCTAGATTTTGGGCCACCAGACGTTGCTTGTATTGAAAACAAGCAGAAAAAAATTACTCAGCATGTTTTTAGAAAAATGGGTCGACATAAACCTTTGTGGCCAACGCCTTCTTTCGACGTGACGAAACACAGAAAGGCTTTCGTGATTCGCTCGTTTCTCTGCATTATTTATGTCAATTGGGAGGCGAGGTGAGGTGACGCACCGCTATGAGAGCCTTGCAAGTGAGTTTAACTTGGGGTGACCGTCCGATCTTCAAAAGGAGTGAGTAAAACTGTGTTTTATCGGAAGTTGGCCTTTAAAGCCTGGCGACGCCATCCTATGTACTGTACTACCATTCAAAGATTTTGGCTCCGCACATAGTCTGGCGAAATAAAAGCCTCCTAGCTCGGTTCGCTCACTGTTCAGCCAATCAGCAAACAGTCGAGTGGTGACGCAGAACTCACCTGCGGAGACCGTTACTGATCGGTTAAAATAACACGTTTCACACTTTTGTCTAGTTATTTGTATGCTTTTGCAACCCTATATCGTAACAGTCAAGCAAAGTTTTTCAAGCAAAACTTAAATTTTAATTTGAATTCGGAACCTCTAGGGAGACGGCTTCCTCTTAGCTTTTGTCAGACTGATTGACGGAGTCAACCAGGGTTCACGTTAACCTGAAACTGAACAAAGTCGAAAATAGTTATGAATAGCCTATGTAAATGAACGTGTCATAGTCTAAACAGCACGCAATAGTGTTGCTTGTGCTCTCGTCCCCCACGGCGTTCTCCCCAATCAAGGTGCTTCACTATCACTTGACTCACGCTGGCTGATGTCGAGGAACAATTCAGGATTATTTTTTTGTATTTTATCAGTAAACACAAAGGGCATTGCACTTGCAAAACCGTTTCATGCCCAGATGCGAAGTCAAGCCTGGGACCCAATGCGATGGCATGCGCAGCACCGAATCACTTTCACTTTTACCACTGCTGAGAAATGGTGGTGGATCTCCAAGTAGGCTAGGCTACAGTCGAGGGTCAAATTAAACATTTCACAGAACGATATGCTCATGAGAAGTCCCAGTAAAAGTGCATGCAGGGCTTTATCACTTTATCACAAAATGGCTAGTGGATGTATCTCACACGCCCACATATATGGATATATATATGAAGAGTTCAGATGCAAAACCCCCTAACTCCATTTCTGAAGCCCTGTACTTCTATATTTTTTAGATAACCCCGTTGTTGGTTTGGTTTACATTCATGTACTTGATAATACAGATAAATAGTTATATTACATAAATAAAATTTTAAAATATGCAATTTTGATAGCTTTGTATTAAATAAAAATGAATTAAGATTATTTTCTGAAATGGCACTTAGGGGGTTTTGCATTTGAACTCTTCATATGTCGTACGGAACGTGTCAATTCCCTTGAGAGCGCAGGAACACAACGCAATACAGTTCAAATTTCAGTGGCGTTGTTACCGTTACTGCACAACCATTACAGTCATCACATCGTTACCCAATTTGAGTAGGGAAAACCTCTTCTGGTTTGCTGATAAAAAAACAATGTTTTCAGTCGATAACTTGGCCAGATATGCCTATGTGCACAGCACGTTGGCTGGCTGCTTTTTTTTCTTTCAGTTCGTTCGAGCTCTCGGGTATGTGAAAGAGAGCGCGCGTTTGCTCCCCGTGCATACAAGCAGCTGGCTCTTTAACACCAGCCAACTGGCCCAATGCTAGTGAAATTTAAGTTTTGCTGGTAGAAAAGACCAATTTACTAGCCACTTTGACCCATTAGGGAGTGTGTGTTTGGCTATATGAGGGAAGGTCCTTTAGATATTCTAAATGTCCGGTATTCTGCAATGCAGCCGGCCACTTGTCCGGCCAATAAGAATTCTAGCGTGAACACTGGAGTCAACAGTCGGCTTTCGCCCAAGCTAGAATTATTATCTTATTCACTATCCTGATAGTGACATGAGTCACAAGTTGAATAGCAACGGTTAGATAGACGTAATAATGGCTTGCCATAATCAATTTAGCTATACTAGACAAAACTTGTTAAACGTTGTTGAGCTAGTACTGTGTGTTTCGGGTAGACCTATCCCCACTCTTGGAGGAGAGCCTAATGGAGAACGACTCGCAAGACTGGGCTGGCCGCCATGACCGAGCTGTCGGCCGCGATGAAAGTCTGCCTCGGTACAAGGCTTCGGGAGCAATGATAACTGGTGCCTTACATTCTATCCAACACGTAGGTTTCGCACATGGCTACTAACACGTTATTTGCCACATAGTGTTAGGATTTAGATAGGGGGCTCTAACAGAACCAGAATCAGGCTACCTTTGCTAGCTATCTTAACCACCCCAGCTGTTCTGGGTGACAGTGGCATTGGTGGCAGCATGTGGCCCAAGCCCCTGAAAATCTCTGTGCAAAGATGTCTGCAATGAATCATGCAGGACACTTGACTAAATAATAAACACAGTGGGTGCATTCCAATATGCGACCTTGCGTCCTCCACTTGTGCTTATGGCCTCACGTTTTCCTGCAGACCCGCCTCCATGGAGAACGTTTCTCCGCTGTCAGCCTAGCCACAGCATTTTTTGGGAGACTATTCTTAATTTACCATCCTGTTTGAAAATGAGAAAATGACCTTACAATTGAGCTTTTGCGAGATATTGAAATATAATGCTCTTGTCAGTGATGTCATCACGACGTATAACTTCCTGTTATACGAGGCCACAAGCACAAGTGGAGGACACAAGGTTGCATTTTGGAACGCAACCAGTGTGTTTAAAAATGTGCCAGCTGCATGACACAGCAAACATTTGCAGGGGAAATCTCTTTGACAATTTCAGGCAGTGGATAATTCATGCACCATAGTCAGCTGGTACTCACAGCCCCTGGAAGTAGCTGGATGTTTTGGTGTCCAGCTCTTGGTTGGAGAAGAATGAAGAAGACAGAGGGACGGCAGCACCGATTTTTAATTGATATATTAGACAAACAGATTGCACATTCTCATGACATGTAGGAAACAGTGAAGAAAAACATGCCCTGAGGGCAACTCCTCCTACCCATCTTCCTTCCTTCCTCCCTCCCTCCCTCCTTTACCATGCCCCTGTTTCTCTTCCTTTACCGCATCCTCCATGTTAATCCATCAACATCCACTGTCTGTCTTTGTGCACGCCACAAGAGTACCTATTCATGTCAGTGCCAAAAAGATGGCTGCCTTTCTCGCTAGTCCCCAAAAGCATACATTTGTGACAGCATGCACAAAAGACTATGTAAGAAAGGCAGAGAGAGAGAGAGAGAGAGAGAGAGAGAGAGAGAGAGAGAGAATAAAAAGCAAGCTTGGGCCTGTTCAGTCTCTCAGAGTGAATCTGTATTATTTCCGAGGCCTTTTTGACATTGTGGATTTAATAAAACACAGGAAATCTCCTGTGGTGGTCGGACAAAGGACAACAAAGAATAATAAATGTTTAGTCCCCGAATCCAATACCACTAGTGTGGCCACTCCAGGGAAATAGAATAATCATAATTCCACTCTACATGCTAATGTTATCGTGAAGGAGGAGATAGCCTTTAAAAAAGGTTAGCTTATTATTTTTTCTGTAACATTTATCAGGATGAGTACTGTACTGTTGCTTGTAAATCTGCTTTTATTTTCCTCTGATTATTCATAAATAAAAATAAAAAATGCATTTGTGAGTGAGATTCTACTGCTTTTCCGAGCATTTGTTAGGGCAGACTGGCCTTTTTATTTAAGAAAGGGATATTTACACATTCTATGATAACAATTCATTGTTGTTCATGTCATTGGCCCTGTTCACAGCATAGCGTGAATAGCCTACAGTACAAGCAGTAGAACCAAGCATAGGCCTACAATCTGCAACATTATAAAGAAAACTGGTACAAAGCAAATGCAAACATTTTAAATAAACACACAAATGTACACACATACAAATGATGACGTGACAGATGATTTTGTAACATTTTACTTAGTTACCCCAACAAACCACACCACCCACCTTCTCCCCTATACACAATCTTTAATTAATGCAACCGCGATTGTTCTATCTGTTCTGTCCTTTGATAACAAATGTATAGTAATTGGTCATATAAACACCTCAGAGACAGAAGGGAATTTAGAGTGTCAGTAGCACACATTTGCTATGCTATCTGACTGCTGCCTTCATAGCCAATCTCATGGAGCTGTGTAGCGCCTGCTACCTCCACCGCTGACACCAGTGCTAAATGAGGAAGCTGTGAGCGCTTGGCACGCCTAATTAAAATGATTTATACCACCGTAGCGTGACATCATGGCAAGGCAACTCAAAAACAGCTCCAGATAAAAGACTAAATTAATTAATCTATCTGCGCAGCACACAACGTAAATACTTTGCCAGGGTTTCGAGACAGAACACGGGTGTGAACATCCGACAATCAATATGAATCATTAGCCGACATAGAGGGAGGGGTGAGTATGATTTCCCCAAATGAACGTGGGGCTTCGACCTTCGACTGTGTGATGAAATGTCTCTTACCTCTAATCTATTTTCATCAATAATGCCAAGAAAAGTCGATGCATCTTCGATGATTGTCTATTGCTAGCAACCCATCTTCGTGAAGGCATGTTCGAAATTTAACCTGAACACTTTTCTGTCATCCAGAAATCGTGTTCTCCCATGTCAGATTTAGTGTTTCCTTCTTCCTGTAATGGCATTTGTTGCCACAAGAACATAGGGGAAAGAATGCAACTGCTGTCTCTGCTTGTCAACATGTTCTTTTTAATTATTTTTAATTATTTTCTTCTTTGTTAGGGGTCTTCACACATTGGCGACAACGTGGAAATTAAGCATTGGAAATCTCATTAACTTCCTTCCTGACGTGTTGACATTTCATTTGCATCAGCCAATGCAAACTGCAGCCATGATTTCACATCCTCCCTCTCTCTTCATTTCCGCCAAAGATGCATTCACGTCCCAGCGAATAAATAATGTATAGCATTCATTTCCACAAGCTTTAATTAATGAGCAAAACACAATCACCACATGTAGCAAGTCACATCTCTCTCTCCTCTTTCTTCTCTCTCTCTCTCTCTCTCTCTCTCTCTCTCTCTCTCTCTCTCTCTCTCTCTCTCTCTCTCTCTCTCCCAGTTGTGTGGTGTGGTGTTTTTTTGTATCATTGACCTGGGCTGTGTTTTCGTGATCAGTACATGGAAATGGGAAAAGAAGGAAATTGTTTTCCTTTATGCTTGACTGCCGCAGTGGTGTGATCAATGTTAATTCTTTGTTCAATTTGTTTTTTCCCCCAGTTCTTAGTATATCGTAATTAAGTTGTTAGCATAACATTAAAAAGCTATTCTGTGGCAGGTGACGCTGCTCATATCCCATGACTGGTTATGAATGACAATGACAATAGAAAAGGATTGTCTCACTAAAACATTGAAATGCAGAAGTGGTAATCTACTTTACCTACTGTGACCTGTCCCTTCCCACATCCACCAACCCCTAATCAAACAACAGCACATTTCTGGCCTGGTTTGCTGGTTGCAACCATTGCAATGAAGAGACCAACTGTGTGCTCAAACTCTGTGTGTGTGTGTGTGTGTGTGTGTGTGTGTGTGTGTGTGTGTGTGTGTGTGTGTGTGTGTGTGTGTGTGTGTGTGTGTGTGTGTGTGTGTGTGTGTGTGTGTGTGTGTGTGTGTGTGTGTGTGTGTGTCTCAGACTACTGTAAAACCACACAGATCACATTTGCAGTGTAGTGAATGAGTTTTCTACTGACTCTGATCCACAGTGTCAGATGATGCCATCTGCCTATAACACAGGATACGTACATGACTCTCCCCTCACCACACAAACCAACACATTACTATGTAATCAGTGGCAATTATCCAGGATGAGACAGGCACATGTCACACGTGTCACAAGCTGCAAGTTGGCTCAGTTTTATTTCTGTTGTGGAGGGCAAAATCTGATCTCTGTTTGTGAAATTGCAAGGTAGTCTTGGGCATCGGTACTGTGTGTGGAGTACAGAGAGAGGTGATGTGATGATGATAATGATTCATCCTGAAGTTTTGGTATTTACCACACAAGCATTTTTTACATAACAGTTACTGTAAAAATATTCTTTTTCAGATTTCTGTTATTTCTCTGTCTTTCCTACAGGGCACATTGAGTTGATACTTGCCAAATGTGCCAGTAAAATATGCACACATTAGCAGATCCACATTTGAATCTCTCTCTAGCAACTTTTGTTTGTTCTAGGTTCAAGTGTCCATGTGCATTGAACAGGATTTGATCATGAGGTGAGACAAATCACTTATTTTTTCATTTACAGTGCCCACACTCACTTGGGTTTTCTTGTTTTGCTGAAAGAAAGCTCTAGGCTAAGAGGCCTTTAAGGTCCATTAAAACAAACAAACATTGAGTAGTTTTTCAGTAGTTTGAGGAGTTTCTGGTAACACTTTATAATAAGTACCCCTTTATAAGCACAAGTTAAGCCTTAGTTAAGCCTTATTTTAGCATTAGTTAACCCTTAGTGAATCACGAGTTAGTCATTATGTAAGTATTATTTCTCATTTCTTAATCATTAAGTACTACCGTTAGTAAATGGTTTGTGTGTGCTGATGTAATTGTTCGCTAAGCAAAGTTAAAAAGTTAAGTAAAGTTAAGTCAAGCCTTATTTTAACATTAGTTAACCCTTAGTGAATCACGAGTAAGTCATTATGTATTTCTTGGTAGTTATTACATACTGTTAATTAATGATTCGTTTATGGTGATTGAACTTTCTGCTAAGCATTAGTAAACCATTGTTAAAATCAATGAAAAATATCCAAGGCACTCTTCTTCTGGGTTAAAAAGCTTTTAATAAACAGCTAGTTCATAGTGGAAAGGTTAAAAATTGCCAACATGTTTCGGCCGACAATGGCCTTCTTCAGGGCTGTAAAAACATTTCAAATCTCCCCCCACTTCCCTATATGCATGTGAACGTCATCAAGTTCTGGTGCGCGTCGCGCAGGTCTCCAAGCCGTGCGCGCCTGTGAACGTGCGCGCCATCTGGTTACTCCCGTCCGTGCTTGCACAGGTGCCCAAAACAAATATGGTTGACACATGCTGTCCTTACACCTTATTCAAGAAAAACAGAGTATCATAAACCATTCTTAAAAAAACATCACCACTTCATAGTAACTAATAATGTCAGAGAAATGAAATCATGTCGATGTTATCATTTAAACCCGGATATTGCATGGCATTTAAACTATGTATCCATCTGCTCTCTTTTTGGTTAAGCAGTCTTTGTCTATCCCCTCTTCGTGTATTCAATGGGATGTGGTCAATGCCTATTGCTGTGATGACGCACTGAGGGACATCCGCTGTGTGAATGTGAGGGTGAATGTGAGGCATACACCACAGTGGGTTTACATACAGTGTTCAATCTCGCCCTCCAACCCGTGCCTGCAGTTCACCTAGGGAGCGCTGTCGAGACAGCAGAGCTCATAAGGCTGGCGCTAATAACTGACAATTGTGCTTGCTGTCGGCATTTATGAGTCAGGCTCCGCTAGCATCTTGCTAACAAAATTGCTTTACGGGCGTCGTGATCACAGCAATGCAGCCAGCCGACCAATCCAAACGCAGTGGGTGAAGCCAATCGTGACGTCATATATCTCCCAAAGCAATGGCAGCATCGTGGTTGAGCTCCATGGGACCCCATTCATTCGAACAGCCTCTGCGCTCCTTGGCACTCCTCTGCACTGTCTGGATGGCGCCACTTAGTGGACAGTACCACCCGTAAAAAGTCGCGAGATTCCTCTCTCGTACTACCCATAGACCCTCTCTGCATACACATACACACAGTCCATTTACCATTACTTCAGCATATCTGGGGAACTGTTTTAAAGTGAAAACCTGTTAAGGCTTTACAACACATTAACAAATGACTTGTTAAGCATTGCTTAAGCATTATCAAGGGGTTATAACCCATTACTTAAGTATATCTGGGGAACTGGTCTAAAGTGAAAACCTGTTAAGGCTTTACAACACATTAGCAAATGCCTTGATAAGCATTGCTTATGGATTATCAAGGAGTTACAACTCATTACTTGAGGTGGTGGTAGTTCAGGTGGTAAAGGAGCCGTTCAGCAACCCAAAGATTGCAGGTTCGAACCCTGATCAAGCCCCCATCTGAGCTTCCACCGCCTCAAGCAATGAGTTGTAACTCCTGGATAATCCATAAGCAATGCTTAACAAGTAATTTGTTAATATGTTGTAAAGCCTTAACAGGTTTTCACTTTAGAACAGTTCCCCAGATATACTTAAGTAATGGGTTATAAATCCTTGATAATGCATGAGCAATGCTTAAAAAGTCATTTGTTAATGTTTAGAAACATCCATGAGGGGCAGTCACATGAGCCTCAACTTACTGTTTGCCATGTTACCAGTCATCACACACTAACCATTACAAATGGGTTAATTAAGATTTCACTGATGCTAAAGCAAGAGTTTACAAACCATTACCATACATGCCTAATAGTACTTGGTAATGGTTAGGTGGTAGGAGACAACAAAGAGATAATGGTTTTTTTTTTCATAAATAAAGGAGGGTTATCTGACATTTTAATGATGGTTCACTAATGCTTAGCAGACAGTTCAATCACCATAAATGAATCATTAATTAACAGTATGTAATAACTACCAAGAAATACACAATGACTTAACTTGTGATTCATTAAGGGTTAACTAATGTTAAAATAAGGCTTGACTAAGGCTTAACTGTGCTTAGCAAACAGTTACATCTGCACACACAAACCATTTACTAACGGTAGTAGTTAATGATTAAGAAATGAGAAATAATACTTACATAATGACTAACTCGTGATTCACTAATGGTTAACTTATGTTGAAATAAGGCTTAACTAAGGCTTAACTTGTGCTTAAAAAGGGGTACTTATTATAAAGTGTTACGAGTTTCTTTGTTCCTACACTTTTTTTCCAACAGTGAGTTCATCTGGAGGATCACAGATCAAAGCCTGTAACATTTGCATACAGTACACATGCACTCATACAGTACTCGCATACAAAACAGGCATCACACATCACATGCATACGCACATACATACGTAGATCACACATTCATTTGTACCCACATCAGGCATATTATATACACTGCATGTATTCCCTCAAAAGAGGTTTAGATAGTTAACCACGGGAGACATCTATTGAGCTGACAGAAATTGAATATGATTAGTACATGACAGCATGTCCAGTTAGCTGGATGTCTTGATGATAATGGAAGGAAATAATCTTAATCTCTAAAATTGTGGTCAGCTCTTTCTTTCACCTGGGCTAAACCTCCTGCATTAGAAGGCGCAGGTCAACAGGCCAGAAGAATGCTCCTTCATCTCTTTGAGTTGTTACACTTAAGTACAAAGGTGGAAAGTCATATTTTTTTGGGAGGCACACAGACTTTGACTTGTCAAGCACATTTTTTCTAGTGAGATCTCTGTGAACATCTGTGAACTTTTTCCATTATAAAATGTATGCATTTGCATAATTGTATCCCCATTTTTTCCTCTATAAACTTATGGTTAATTATTTTTCTCTGTCACCTTTTGACTCATCTTGCCTCTTTTATTTCACCATACTTCTTCTCTTTGATCAATGATTGTCCTTCACTGTTTTCCTAGCCTGGTAAACCAGAACCACCCGCTGGACGCCGAACATTTTTCAGCTGCGAGTGGGTCTGGCCTCGGATCTGAGAACGTTTTGAACACTGTGCCCTGAGTCTGGCAAAACCAATCACAACGCAGAGATTTGTTTTGAATCAAAGCGGGCAGGGTTTTGAGAGTGTAAACATGGAAATTGTTGGATGACCCAGAACTGATATTGTTGCTGTTATCTCACTAAAGTTGACTTAGGAGATCATCCCCCCACATGCCATGTGGGTGCTCAAACCCCTGGTATCGGGTGTCACTGACCCTACAAGACAAAGGACCTTGGCCACCTCTCCTTAGAGTATAAAAGCCTATGATAATGAGCCCCTCTTTGAGTTCTTTCTCCCATGTACAAGACGTGAGTGTCTCTCTGTTTCTCTCTCTCTCCCTCTCTCTCTTTGTCCTAAACATTCTGAGGTTGGCTAAAATGTCTTTGATTTCACTGTACCCTATGTAACCTACAGTAGCCTTGAGTTAGGCCTAAATGTAATGTTACCTTGCAGTTGATAATTAAATTGTCATATATAACATTCATTAATTTGCATCTCCTCATCTGTATCATGCCATTTGCCTTTCCTGTGTCTTAAGTTAACACTGCTTCTGTTTCAAATGCCCACTCCTGGCCGTCGTTGGTTAGGAATAAAGTGGAGGGAAAAGTTATATACTTTTACAAGGGAGTGACGACGAAGCTCGCAACACCGTTGGGAAAGCACATCAATGGCAAAAATCGCAGATTGGTCAGAGCGCCGCATGGTTTGAAAAAACCAACAGGTTGTTCTCATCAACAATCTTCGGAGGTATCGTTCATCGGGGCCAGACTAAATTACTCCGGTCTCACATTTAGGCTGGTTTATCAGGCTACTGTTTTCCTCCTTTTCTCTCACCTTATGACACCTCTGCTCTGACAGTGCTGCCTTGGCCGTCCAAAGGAGATATCTAGGGTGTGGGACAAAGATAAATGGGACATTCTTCCTTCGTCATGGTCGTAGGTGCTTCTTCTCTTGTGGTCATCATCCATGTCGTCCTCCGCACCCCGAGCTAGTCAGAAAGCAATAAAGTAGTAATGGTCCAGTCTTTGTTCCATCTCCATTTAATCCTTTGTGTCAACAACAAATGGTACACAGAGAATGTCAAAATCATATTATTTTCCTGCAGATCTGGTATGGCCTTGACATAAAGGAACTTTATGAAGACAATATGAACACACATAAAAATAGATAATAGAACTTGTGACAATAATGATACACATGGTCCACAATGATATAGGCTACACTCTCTGTTTTCCCAGCAGAATAAAGGGCAGGGAAAGGCAGGCAATAAGGACGTAGACGAGTGAATATTACATGAATAATGCATTGTTAATCTCCATTACTGAAAAGATGCCTTAAAGGCACAAGAGCTTATTCTGGGCTGTAATACATCATGTTGGTTATCTAACCCATCACCCTCAACCTTAGATGCTGACTCTGTAATGCACACAAGAGCAGTTTCATCACAAATCAAGACATCATGTTCATAAGACTGATTAAAGGAACTAAAATTGTTTCTTTGTACGCCATTGATAATGCTAACAGGATTGTTACATTCTGTTTGGATTACCAAATTTACTGTAATTCAATATTTTTTTTTATTTCACAAAATGTTGTACTTACAATACTTGGACAGTAAATGCTATGTTAAGGCCTCACATCACACATCAGCTTTTAAATTTCAGAGTATTGCTTTTACGACATTCAATTTAATTGTTGTAGCCCCTTAATACACGCCATACCTCCTGAGGCATGCTGTAATAGACATTGAAAGTTAAGGACTATAGTACTACACTACTATGACAGTGCACGGGGCCTTTAGTAATACATTACGACTTGGTCATTGCCATTATGGTAACAGCTAATTTATAATGCCTTGTCTTAATGGTAAGTACAACATCGCACACCAGGCTGATGTCATACATTGGCTGTAAATTACAATTTAGTTCCGTTTTTGTGGTCAGAATTGTTTGTTCGAATCCATTGTTGAATTCACCTGCTTGGATGCTTGTGTGACACACTAAATACTTACAGTGTGTGGAGGTAACTGAAGTTGTTGTAACCTACTTTCTCTGTAGTGCTGTCGGATGCAATGTGCAGTGTTGGCCTTTACAAATCCATTTGTAAGTAGTTAAGATGTAGTTTAACTTACATGAATCACACACAGGCGCGCGCAAACACACAGGCGCGCGCACACACACACACACACACACCTGCAAGGTGAAACACAATGAATGGAGGACGGAAATGTGAATGTTGTGTGAAATAAATATTGTAATTACGTTTTATTTAGGCAAAAGAATATTGTTCTAGATCATCGTTATTACCATTATTATTGTTGTTGTTGGTAAATTATTATGATAAATTGGATGTCATTCAAATCTCACACCAATCCATTAAAGCCAGGTGCAGACTCAAAATGTAAAAGTTTAATGTAAAGAAAGGTTGAAAGTACACACAGATGACCTCCCTAAAAGGATCCCTTTTCATTTCGAGACGATTCAGGCCAACACGGCCCCTTCTCTACCGGATTTTAATCTGGGGTGTACTCACTTTTGTGGGTACATGTTCAAGCATTAATGGCTGTATTTCTATTTTTTGTGAGTGAACAATACATTTAAGCGGTTATATGTTGTTAACAGGTCACTAATCATTGTGTTAAAGTGATTTTTTTAAATGTTGTCCTATGAAAAGATATACTTACAATTCTGCAAAAATGTGAGGTGTGTACTCACTTATGAGACATACTGTCTCTCTGCTGTGTTTCAGAGTGCTGTGGAAAAGCCCTCTAAAAGTACAACACACCCCCACATTTAATTGGGCTGGCCCCTGTTTGACACATGTCGAGTATTAGGTTAAATACCTTTTACTGGTAATTGGAAATGTAAATTGGCTATAATTGTAGCTGCCATGGCGATTACATTCATTTGCAACCCTCTCTTAAGTCAATTAATTGGTGAGTAGTGCTTCAGATTTATTTTTTGTCTGGGTTTTTTTTGGCCCCTTTCTTCTCCTATTCCACCCGGAGCCTTAATTTCAGATAACCTCTCTTCTCCTCTCCTTTCTGTTTTGTCTTTCAGACTGTGCACCCAAGTGGTTTGACACTAATCCTAATTATCTGTGTTAATTTCTGATGTTATGCTGTCCTTGTCTTTTGTGTAATTCAAATTCTCTGGGGCATTGCACATTGTTACGGTATATTATAGATATTCATGGATATACTAAAACACTGCATAAATGCTAGGTGGAAACAAGGGCTGTAAGTACTGAAAGTCAGTATAGTGACATTTCATTTTAATTACACACCTTAAAGGGCAACTCCTGCCAATTTCAATGTGCTGTTGTATTGCTCACGCTACCCATGACTTGTCAGTACCCGGTGACGCCGCAGTTTTTGGCCCAGCCCTTTCTGAGATATGAGCTATTCTAATGGGGGCAACTTTTGTTTACATTTTTAAAAAAATGAGCATAGGCCTACTCCAAATATTTTCCCAAAAGGTATCGCTGTTTGCTAGCTGTCTGCTAATGTTGCATAACCTTTTGGATGTTTTTAGGAATAAATAAAAATGTTTTTTTGAAATGTAAACAAAAGTTGCCCCCATTAGAATAGCTCATACAGTATCTCGGAAAGGGCTGAGCCAAAAAATGCGGCGTCACCGGGTACTGACAAGTCAAGGGTAGCGTGAGCAATACAACAGCACATTGAAATTGGCAGGAGTTAATCTTTAATTCACATGGCCTTAGCTTACTTGTAAATTGATTTTAATATGAATTTACTTTCCTCTAAGGTTAAATAAAGGTTAAATAGTAAAAAAAAATATATATGCTGGCCAAGTGTACAGATGTATAATGCTCCACACTAGAGAACAGAATATAAAAACAATTGATCGAGCCATGATACTGTGCCCATAATCTCAGAACTGGCCTCCGGAGGGACTTGGTTTCTTGAACTGAATTCAGAAGTTACAAGTTTAGCAGCAAAATGACATGGATGTAGTTGGAAGCCAGAGAGACTAAGAGAAATGCACAGCTGGAGGTGTGATGAAGTCTCTAGATCGGATGAGTTTAAGAAATGAGTGGTGTGTATGAGTGTGTGGGCGTGCATGAGAGAGAGAGTATTAAGGGAGAACGTCATGGCTAGGGCCCAGTGAGTGGTCTTGGGCTGATGGTGGAGGGCTCAGCTGGCAGGTGGTTCTGGAACAGCAGAGTAGAGGAACCTCCGCTCGCATCGCAGCATCCTCTGATCTGATCCCTTACCAGCAAGAGGCCAGGTAATGGTGCAAGCACACTACACAGACACTACACGCCCGCACACGCACACACACACACACACACACACACACACACACACACACACACACACACACACACACGGACACACACTCACAGACACACAAATCCAAGTTCCCATGATGCACTCTGGGGTGCCTGCTCGGTATATGATCAACAGACATGAAATCTGTGATCTTACACACGGCTCCATGGGGCTCATATGTAGAAACACAGCTCTCTCTCTGTTGTACAAAATCAAATACAGGCTTTAAAGGTCTCTCCCTTTATGCATCTTGAGTTTTCTTTTTCTCCCTGTCATTCACCGCGAGAGTAAGGCTGGATCTCAGAGGGGCGAATGGCTGTTTCTGGATGTTTCCGTGGGCTCCTGTAATGAGGAGAGGGGGGCCCAGCAGTGGCAGCTGCTGTTGCTGTGGATCAACGTAGCCTGCTGAGCCCTCCCAGCCCTCTGTAGCTTGCTGCACTACACAAGCCAACCAACATCTCAAGTGAGCGAACCAACATCTCTCTCTCTCTCTCTCTCTCTCTCTCTCTCTCTCTCTCTCTCTCTCTCTCTCTCTCTCTCTCTCTCTGTGTCACGCACACACACACATGCACCCATACACTACACACACTACACACGCACACATGCACCCAAACTCAGTGCACACGGGCGGGCAGGCACACACACACACACACACACACACACACACACACACACACACACACACACACACACACACACACACACACACACACACACACACACACACACACACACACACACACACACACACACACACACACACACACACAGGTGAGCTCATGACACCAGGTCACAGACAGACGTCAGGATTCAGCTGCAGGCAGGATAGGAGAGGGCAGGAGAGGAGATGAGAGGAGAGGAGAGGAGAGGAGGGGTCATGTGGAGAGGAGAGAAGGGGAGGGGAGAGGAGAGGAGAGGAGAGGAGAGGAGAGGTCATGTGGAGAGGAGAGGAGAGGAGAGGAGAGGAGAGGAGAGGTCATGTGGAGAGGAGAGGAGAGGAGGGGTCATGTGGAGAGGAGAGGAGTGGAGAGGAAAGGAGAGGAGAGGAGGGGAGAGGAGAGGAGAGGTCATGTGTAGAGGAGAGGAGGGGAGAGGAGAGGAGGGGTCATGTGGAGAGGAGGGGTCATGTGGAGAGGAGAGGAGAGGAGAGGAGAGGAGAGGAGAGGAGAGGAGAGGTCATGTGGAGAGGAGAGGAGAGGAAGAGAGAGGAGAGGAGAGGAGAGGAGAGGAGAGGGGGAGAGGAGAGGAGAGGAGAGGAGAGGAGAGGTCATGTGGAGTGGCACGTGCTGGCAGCTCAGACCCAACACACACTCACTAGGTGCAAACAAGCACCACACTCCCATTGACATGCAAAACAAAATAGCAAAACAACACAACTAGTCATCACCAGAGCACAAAATATATGCTCAGGATATATCCACAGGGTTTGACCTCACATGGGCTTTTACCTCTCCCACGTACCAGACCTGCGATGGAAGGCTGCACAGCACACACACACACACACACACACACACACACACACACACACACACACACACACACACACACACACACACACACACACACACACACACACACACACACACACACCTGAGTCAAGCATCCAGAAAAAGGTTCAAACAGGCAGACTATGCAAATATCCATCCCTCTTGCCGTAGGTCCAGTTTGTCATCCACCCAGCCAACACATTAGGCATGCACCATTAATGTTTTTCTTTTCATTCATCCTCACTTCGATCCAGGACATGTTCCTTATGTGCATACTTCCAATCCATTCAGTCATGCTATATCCATTAGTGACAGTTTCTGACAGTTATTTATTCTCATTTTCATCTAACCACTTGTAAGTATGCCCATCCATCCTTTCTTTAATTTATCTGCATCCATCCGCTTTTCATCCATCCACTTATTAATGATTTCTTTCATCTTTGGTTCATGAAAGTGTGTAGCAGAACAAGAATGTTACTGTGTGTACAAGTCTGCATGAACACACACACACACATCTGACTGAAAGCTCAGGCTAAACATCCAGCAATTCGTCCATCTGTCAATCAATCTATTCATCATCCTGTCCATCCATCAAACCCATCAGTCAATCCATCTCTCTCTCAATCCACCAATCTCAATCAATCCATCCATAACACAATCCCTAAATCCACTCATCCATACATCAATCCATTTTCTTTTCCACCATGTGCTTTCCCATACAAGCCCTGTGATCCATGCTCCATAAACCATGTTAGCATGTTGACCCACATGCATATCTTTGCTGTCAGCATTAATAAATTAGACATCTGAGGATTTTTTTTTAAATCCTGGCACCTCTCATGGGCTCACTGGATGACCTTGCACTTATCCAAGTCAGACAGAAGAGCCAAGAAAGCTACAGTATGATGACTCATCACATCTCTCTCTCTCTCTCTCTCTCTCTCTCTCTCTCTCTCTCTCTCTCTCTCTCTCTCTCTCTCTCTCTCTCGCCATTCTCTTCCACTGAATCTCCCTCTGTGGCAATCTGAATCAACAGGAGATTAAAAAATAATCAGGTAAGGAAATTATTACAAGCGCTTCATCAGCATTTCTATGTCCAGAGTCAACGTTTCAGCGGCCTCTCCAAGGGATGCGGGAAAACACATCATTAAGGAAGGTCAGACAGACAACACTAACACACTGAAGACGACCAAGGGTTACAGTACACACATGCACATGTTTACTCACAGGAGCATCCATACACACAGATGCATGCACACACACAACACAAACACACACACACACACACACACACACACACACACACACACACACACACACACACACACACACACACACACACACACACACACACACACACACACACACACCGTATCTCACTCATTTCGTGAAGTATTCACGAAATAAATAAATTCATTTTCGTGGTGCATTCACGTTATTGCCCGCCTTTCGTAAAGTCTTCACGAAAATAATAGATTAATTTTCACGCTGCCTATTCACTTGAATTGCCCGACTGTTGCCTAGCGACCCACTATTCGGTAGCCTACCGTCACATGGTAATCAAACATTTCAAACAAGCAATTTAGGGTTAGGTTTAGGGTCAAGGTTAGGGTTAAGGTTAGGGTTAAGGTTAGGGGTAGGGTTTAGGGTTAAGTAGGGTTAAGGTTAGGGTTAGGGTTAGGTTTAGGTTTAGGTTTAGGTTTAGGGGACATAAGGCGTAAGTACCGAAAGGGCGTCAAATTAGTGAGTCCCGAGTGTATCAGCAGTGTTCTGTCAGCACCCCCTCCCCGCCCCTGCAGACGTTTGGATAACCATAGCAGCAGTGGGGCAATTCAAGTGAATAGGCAGCGTGAAAATTAATCTATTATTTTCGTGAAGACTTTACGAAAGGCGGGCAATAACGTGAATGCACCACGGAAATTACTCTATTTTTTTCGTGAAGACTTTACGAAAGGTGTGAGATACACACACACACAGACACATACTTCAATCCCTCCCACAGGCACGTACCAGGCAGCACAGCAAACGTCAAAGCTTCCCTCTCATCTCCTCTTTCATTTCAGTTTAGAGATGTGCCCTCTATACTGTGAAGGTCGACATAATTAAGTGGGAATGGAGACTGAGGCACACACTCCACTCTTAGCTTTACACCTTCACACATATAGGTTACACACATATAAGCACACACACACACACACACACACACACACACACACACACACACACACACACACACACACACACACACACACACACACACACACACACAAAGAGAGAAAGTGTGAAAAACAGTGAGAATTACAGCTTGAAGCTTACACTACACACACAAAACCCAACGCACACATGTACCCACACTCAGTGAGTCAGTGCACAGACACAGACAGGCTGGCAGGCAGACAAACAGACAGACACACATGCACACACGCACACGCACACGCACACGCACACACAAACACACATCCAGCTCAGCAAGATGGGGAAACCTCACATTGTCTTCATACTGCCTCTTACATTCTTTGTTCTTTATTCTCTTTCTACCAGGCTACTTTCTTATTTCTTCTCCACACATCTTCACTGATTCAAAGGCTTAATATGACAAGGATTCTTTCTTGAAGCTTTCCATATTATTTCCATAGACTTCCTTATGGTTTCCTTATTATGTACAAAGCGGATTCCAAAAAAGTTGGGACACTTGGTATTTTGTGAATAAAATCAAAATGCTGGCATTTTCGAAACATTCAATATGTTAATAAGGTAGAGCATTGTGTACTGACAACATATCAGTTGTTAAAGCCAAGCAGAATGATTGTTTTGGGGTAATTATGTGATCATTAAAAATTTCACCCTTGCAACAAATTCCAAAAAAGTTGGGACAAGGCCAATAAAATGCTTTTTATGTTGGATAAGACTAAACACAACACACGGGAGGAGACTTAACATTTAAATACTTTGACTGATGGCATGATTTTATTAAAAAATTAGACATTTTGATGTGCGAGACATGATTTCAGCAGCTCAACTGATAGGTGTGTTCTTCGACTTGTTTACCTTCTTGTTATGCTTAATATGTGGCATATCCTGACTGCAAGAAAACTATTTTGTCACCTGTTTACTCTTATGATGGAACATAGCAGAAATTGAAATTTGCCATCATTATGGGGCAATATCTAAAGGCTCTGCTCAAATATAATGCCTTGGTAGGTATGTATGCTGTTTAAAGTCTGAATATATCATCCAGCCCTCATTTTAATGCTCTACATGAGTAAGAAGACCATAACCAAGGCATCTCTACACCCCTTTACCCTCATATATGCTGTCTTTCAGGCTGACCACTAAATCAAGCTGAAGTATTCATTTTATTCATAACTTGGAGGGTGCATGACTCCATGATTTCAAAACAGAATGAAATATTTTCCATTCTGTAATCAAAGGACAGTTTCACATGTCTCCTAGGTCCATCTAGAATGAGCTTTGCACTTGCAACACTGTTTAATGTCTGCATCATGTGCCTTAATCAAGTGTTCTGTTTATGGTCCTTTTTTCAACAGCTGTCATTGTTGGAGTGTCATAGTTTGCTTATTGACGATGGGTATGTCTTGATCTCATAACTCGTGCAATGATTTCACAGAACTCTACATTACAGAAATAGGCCTTATATGCCTGCAATTTTGATAATTCAATCTTTCTGTGTAATAGCCTTTTGCTTTTGCAATGCTTTTGCCTCATTTTAACTGTTCCTATGTTGACCTTGTGCCATTGTGCATCTTATGTATGGATTGAATGTTTTGAAAATGCCAGCATTTTTATTTTATTCACAAAATACCAAGTGTCCCAACTTTTTTGGAATCCGCTTTGTATTATCTCAGAATAGGAGGTCATTACTGTTACTCACAGCATCTCATTTTTGTCATCCGTTCCCAGCTCTTTGTTCTTATCCATTTAATACTTAGTTGCGCTGTCACTCTCAATGACTTTAAAAAAAAATCCCACAATTATCCATTCAATTCTCTCGACTGACAGGACATGTTTATACATGTTCATATGCACTTCAAACAGGGCTGTTGCATTTGCTATCTGTGTCTGTGTCGTCATTGCCCTGTCAGTCTCTATTATCTTTCTATCTACGTGTATCTATCCTCTTCTCTTTTTTTATCTCTCTGAAGTCAAATCAACACTGTGCTTTTCTGGCATGACAATAAAGCGGTTCATAGATTCATATTACAACAACGTTCATACAAGGGGGTATGGAATAGGCAATTACATGTAGCCTAGCTTCTAGAAAAACACTTGGGTATATTTTTCCAACAATGGATTATGCATTTGCATGATATTGGGAGGGAAAGTGGAAAACAGCGATCCTAGCGGTTACGTTCCAAACACCAGGGCGATCCTATTGAAACTCCCATAGACAAGGTTTTTTTTTTAAATCCCACAAAGATATGACTAGGAACTATAACATCAGCGTACACAATAGGATGAACTACTACCTGTGAAAATCTTAATTCATTTTTTGCCATTTTAATAAAAATAGAAATTGTGCCAATCTGGTCGGAAACGGACTACAGCTCCCAGCATGCTATACTTCGCGCCTCGTTGACAACACAGAGAAACAAATGAACATGAATGAACGCAAGTTCTTCGCATATCTTCACATTCTTGTAATCCTGTGAGTTCCATATTGTCTTCTTATTACATATACACGCGATTATTTTGGTTTGGTTTTAACTTCTCTAGTAGATATGATGGCTTCTGTGGTGACGAGTAACCACCTCTCTGGCTCAAGTTTGGCTATGCTAATTTGGCTATGCTAATTACATGGAGTAAACATGTCACACATGCCAGTCAGTGTAGTTCTGTATTAGCTTTTTAAAGAGTATTAAAATCAGTTTAGATCAGTGAAAAACCAAACATTTTACTACCTGATTCGATAAAACAGGCCAACATGCATATTATATGACTGCCACTACTACTTCGTCGTCAGGGGCGAGATGTAATTTTTCAAAGAAAAAACACATTCATTTGTTGCAGGGGCTTGGAACGTTGCCAGCAGGGGGCGATGAGATTACTTTCCCTCCCAATAGTAGCAAACCATATCAGTGTAATTAAAAATTAGTGACAATAAAGTGAAGTTCATATCATACAAATCATCCATGTCTACCATCATTAACCAGTCCCTCCAGGATTTTGCACTGGGATTTTGTGATTTTTGCGGTCAAAATGCCTGATTTTGTGGCGGCATTTTCTCATTTTTTGCAAAGATTTTGCGGCATTTTCTCATTTTTTGCAAAGATTTTGCATCCCTTTCTGGGTTTTTTTGGTAACTGAAAACCACAATCAGTCTAAGCAGGCTTAAGACAAAAGAGAGAGAGATTCAGAAACACACTTCCTATATAATAGAATAATAAAATATTGTCAAAAGCTGTCAGAGCGTCTTATTAGCCAGTGCGTCCAATGTGTAAAAAAAAATCATGGCCGCGACACTCATAAATCTCTGTCGATAGCCTATTTTAGAACGACTTCGGGGGAAAACGGGACAGCGCGTTATGAAAAAATACTTGTGGGTATAGCCTACCACTAGGCCTAATGAAGAGCGTCGCGGGGTACAGTAGCCAGGCTGTATGCAAGCGTTACAATGTCACCTGTTGGAAGACGCGTCTCTCTCTCTCTCTCTCTCTCTCTCTCTCTCTCTCTCTCTCTCTCGTATCGCAAGCTGTTGCTTATTATTTGCTTGATGCAAAGTTGTGATGGCATACACGCTATCGTTGACATGGTTGTGTGCATGGTTGCATGGATTCGCAAGACTTTATTGCAATAACACAGTGAAAGCGTGGAAGGGCCGTTCACTTCCCATCTCGGTGTCCTTGACTGAAACAAGTTTCAAAACTCCACACTTCCGAAACCTTTGCGATCGGCACTACAGTGATTGTTATCAGAAGGCTTGTGCCTACGCATAGACCCTTAAATTACAAACATTAGCAAACATTGAAAAAAGATCAGACAACGACCGTCGGGTAGCATGCTCATGAAAGCGACAGGGGAGAGTGGAGAAGTTCTGCAAAAATGTAGCCTAACGTAAGATGTTTGCTACTGTGCGACAGTAGGCCTACCACCACTATTTCATGACTGCATACACTTCTTCGTCATGGATAAATGGGCAACAATACTTTTTCCACCCAGGATTGCACTGAAAAGTAGGCTACTGCTGTTAAAAAAAAAGGTCATGAGTGTGCAGCACCGACGCCTGCGTGTATGTGTCAGGGAGGGGAGGAGAGACGCGGAACAGCTGAGATGAGGGTCGCGACTTCCGAAATAGCAGGCAATTCTTTTTCAATGTTTCAGTGACATATTAACAAAAATGCTTCGTATTGGTTTTCGTCTCCGGTGGTATTGTAGTCACATTTTTATTTTTTGACGAAAATATAAATCAATAAACTCCACAGAATGTTGAAATTTTGCGGGAAAAATGCGGCTTTACAGGAATTACGCGGCATCGTGAAATTATGCGGAATATCATTGAATTTGCATGAATCCACGCGATCGCTGAATCGCGAAAAACTGGAGGGACTGATTAACCCCCTCTTGTAGATGTAATATGTGCCTGCGTTAGTTAAACCAACATTGCCATGTGCCACTGCCATGTGCTATACTGCTGAACTCACAGTAGCATACTCACAAAAACAGAACACACACACACACACACACACACACACACACACACACACACACACACACACACACACACACACACACACACACATCCTTGAAACTGGCGTACACAGCACAACAGTTCTTCTCCCCACGACACGACGGCATGCTGAACACTGGGGATATGAAATGATGAAGGAGCAGTCATACGGCATCACAAGAGATGGCGGCTTCCGCTTGTGCCTGCCACAGTGGAACACAAACACTTAGAACATGATAACCCCCACCGCTTCCATCAGAACTCCACTGCCGGGATTGTGGTGACAAAAGGCGAATATAACACCATCCATTTCTGCAACAACAATGGAAGTCACACACAGATTATTCCATTCAGATGTTTTTCCAATTGTTTTGCTTTTTCTTATTTATTGCCCTGGCTATGTCTTGAGTGACTGACAGATTGATTTGGTAAAGGCAGGTCTGGGAAATGGCCAGGGACTCTGGGACTGCAGTTGGACACACACTGATACACACACAAAGTTGTGCATATCCATCCAATACTTTCCATTTCATTTGCAAGGAAATGTGCTGTGGTGTACTCTGGTGTTTTTATATAGTATAGCCTAGCAGTAGGGATAATAGCTACCATCATTGGGAGTTATTGGTATTGAGTGTCATGGTAAAGAAGAGAGAGAGAGAGAGAGAGAGAGAGAGAGAGAGAGAGAGAGAGAGAGAGGGGGAGAGAGCGAGAGAGAGAGAGAGAGAGAGAGAGAGAGAGAGAGCGAGAGCGAGAGCGAGAGCAAGACAACTAATGAGAGCAAAAGAGCAATAGACACAGACTGGGAACAAAGAGTGATAGGAGAAGACAAGACAGACGTTGGGTGAGTGAGGGAAGAAAGAGAAAGAGAAAGAGAGCATTAACTGAGAAACAAAATCAAAAGTTGGAGAAAGTGGGTGGGGTCTCTGAACGCTTTATCAGGTTATCCACTTGGCACTGTTATGACTGCTGCATCAGAGGAAAATCTCCATTCACACTTTCAGGAAATCCAATTAATAAAGGCTTCTGTCTCATGGTATCTCTCTACCGAGCACTGCGCAGGCTACATACATTTTGTTTTGCACGGCAAATGCCATTAGGAAGATATATTTGCCGAAAAATACACACGTTTGAATGGGGGAGGATTTTAAAGAAACTGCCAGGAGTAAACAGAAAACAGTGCATGATGAAATGTCATGGTGAGAATGCCAATAAAGCTGACAAACCTTTACAAACACATACACACTTTCAGACACACACATACACGCATGAGAATGTGTGTAGTTAGAGAACGTAGACACACATTCAACATTAAATGACACTTTTCACACACACACACACACACACACACACACACACACACACACACACACACACACACACACACACTGGAGTATATGAACTCAAGTAAATTATACTTTCTTTCTTTCTTTGTGTCTCAAGGGAGTTTAAATAAACAAGGCTTTCCCTGTGGCAGACCTCTTACGGTCCTGCCTTCAGCTCTCTCCTATTAACCACGGGGGTGGCAGCCATTAAGCTTCTATGGCGTGTTCGTGCACACGCACGCACGCACGCACGCACGCACGCACGCACACACACACACACACACACACACACACACACACACACACACACACACACACACACACACACACACACACACACACACACACACACACACACACACGGTGGCAGCACAGTAGGTTGCAGCTATCCCATGCTTGCTTAAGAGTAAATCAAACAGCCAGGGAAGCTTAGTGGAGAGACATGTGTGTGTGTGTGTGTGTGTGTGTGTGTGTGTGTGTGTGTGTGTGTGTGTGTGTGTGTGTGTGTGTGTGTGTGTGTGTGTGTGTGTGTGTGTGTGTGTGTGTGTGTGTGTGTGTGTGTGTGTGTGTGTGTGTGTGTGTGTGCGGGCGCATGCATGCAAGCGTGCTGTTGCCTTTATCTTTATCTTTGCCTTTGTCTTTGTCTGTGTGTGTGAGCACTAATGAGAGTAAAGTAGAGTGCTGCTTGCACAGCCAGAGTCCTATCTGGGCTGCGTGATCTGTAGTCTTCTCATCACAGCATGATCAGTCACCAGGTGATGCACACAAGGCTTTGTGCTGTTTACCCCACACATGGTTTTGACAATGGATTAGGTTTATATATATATGTATATATATTTACACTTTTTCACATTTTACTTCATGCTAGAGGAGTTGTCAAATACGCTGTAAAAATGTTTTAAAAAGTTCCCAGAAGAAACTTGTATAGCTTGCCACTGGCGAGGAACCCCTAAAGGTTCTCTGATAAAACCCCATGAATAGGGTTCTGCAGAGAACCATCAATGATCTTCAAAGTACACTTTGAAGCTTTGATGAACTCTTTAATTCATTATTATGATTATTATGGTTGTTGTTTTTTATGATTAATTAGTCATCAACTCATGTTTCAAGAAATTATTCAACTAAATAGATCACACACAAAACATGAAAAAGTGGGCAGTGAATTTTCAAAGGATGGCAGTGGCGTATTCTCCCGAATGTCAACGGCCAACTTTAAATCGGCCAAAACACGATCTTCGCCGTCATTTCTCGTATTACTCTCTTCATATTTGTGCTTTTCTTCTACCACTGGATTGTGAAAATTACAAGTGGATGCATCTTTTGTTTCAGTTACAAACCCTATTACCCAGAGGAAGGTTTTGGCGTTGTCCCATAGCATTACTTTACGTAGGCTAGTTGACTTAACGTAATGCATACAGATGTCTAATCTATTGGCTCTAGGCTATAAATAGTTCTGGCGACATCATATTCGGATATTATAATGTTGATTTCTGCCTTCGATTTTAAAATCAAAGTAATAACGTCTCAAACTAAAAAGGGGTAGTTTATCGGGTGGCTGCCATGATTGTTTTTTGATTCACCTGTGATAGCAAGCTGACACAGCTGTCTGGGTAGTAGGCAGCGACAGTCCCGCTCAGCTCGGTTCAGCCAGCTGAGAAAAAGAGGGCTGGTTTGCAAGCTGTGCCGTGCCATACTTGACTGATTGTAATGCAATAAACAATGGCTGAGTTCAGCTGTACTGGGTAGAAAACACCCAGTGGAAAAGGGCCTTAAGTTCCTCATTGATAAATAGATGGATAAATGTACGAATGGATTACAGTTTTTCTCGATTGCCTCCACACAAGTTCTGGTACTTCACACACAATTCTCGGAACATCTCACCCATTTCCCAACTCCCCTAACCAATGTCACTGAACACTAAACACAATTCCTACTTAACACTCAAATTCCAGTTTTAAAACACACTCTTTTCACACCATTACACACAATTCTCTGGATTACACTCAATTTTCATAAAGAAAAACACTGGGTTTCTCATGGAACACTGTCATTCACAACACTACAATCAACTGCAACTACTGTATGTTCACTTCCTCATCACATGGGCAAACTCTCTTCATACCGGTTTACAATCTGAAATCATCACCCCATAAGGACACACATTGCATGTCATATTGATGAAAAATGAGTGGATGCAAGATGAAAACCCATTTGTTTAGTTTTTGAACTCAAAAATATGTTATACAAGACATAACTTTCATGTGGTTACCCAATATTTTACAATACATTAGTGCAATTTTTAAATATTTTTAAAAATATGTAAAATATTTACACGTCTGTGTACTCTAAAAACAATATTTCAGTATTTTACTACAGAAAAATACCCTCTTTAGTAAGTAGAACACTGAAGAAAGACATTAGTTTTACCCTGTGCCCAACAGTGTTTTAATGGGTCTGCAAATGTGTATTGTAGTGACTGTCTGTGTGTGTCAGTTGACGACAAAATGAGGTTTTTAGAAGAGAGTACATTGTTTTGAGACAAGACATGCATTTTTCAGAGGTAGTGAAGAGTTTGGCCCGTTGTGTGTGAGGTTTGGAGATTTGTGTGTAGAGTTTTGAGAATTCGAAGACCGATTCCGAAAATTGTGTGTAGGCAATCGAGAAAAACTGTAATATCTGTCTGGCTGGTTATCT